>NC_092338.1:134734500-135091500 GCF_046630445.1 Rutidosis leptorrhynchoides | reverse complement strand
ACGGTTTCTCATGCTCTGCTTTTACTTAAGCACACGTTGAGCACTTACTAACATAGGTTGCTATATCTGCTTTCATATTAGGCCACCAGTACAGTGTCTTAAGATCTTGGTACATCTTGTCGATTCTAGGGTGAACAGAATACCTTGTTCTGTGTGCTTCATCTAGCACTAGTTCCCTTAATCCGCTAAACTTCGGAACCCAAATTCTATCTATGAAAATTTCTTATCCATTCCTCTGAGTGACTCATTAGCAACGTTCTCTTCTTTTAATGCCTCTAGCTGTGCATCGCGTATCTGAGAAGTAAGATTCGTTCGGACAGTCATGTTCAATGCTTTAACTCAGATAGGTTTAACCTTATCCTTCCTACTTAAGTCATCTGCAACTACATTAGCCTTGCCAGGATGATAGCAAATATTGCAGTCGTAGTCATTCAATAGCTCTATCCAACGTCTCTGCCTCATATTAAGCTGTTTCTGGTCAAAGATATGTTGCAAACTCTTGTGATCCGTGAAAACAGTAAACTTAGTACCATACAAGTAATGTCTCCACATCTTCAATCTGAAGACCACAGCACCAAGTTCCAAATCATGAGTCGTATAGCTCTGTTCGTGTATCTTTAGTTGTCGTGATCCGTAAGCGATCACTTTCTTCCGTTGCATCAATACGCAACCAAAACCCTGTCTTGAAGCATCGCAATAATCAAGAAGTCCTCGGTTCCTTCAGGCAAATACAAAATCGGGGCAGTAGTTAATTTCTCTTTTAACAACTGAAATGCGGACTTATGCAGCTCAGTCCATTCATACTTCTTACCCTTATGAGTCATTGTTGTCATCGGCC
This sequence comes from Rutidosis leptorrhynchoides, assembly GCF_046630445.1. Classification (NCBI taxonomy): domain Eukaryota; kingdom Viridiplantae; phylum Streptophyta; class Magnoliopsida; order Asterales; family Asteraceae; genus Rutidosis; species Rutidosis leptorrhynchoides. The sequence continues at coordinate 135,090,662 of NC_092338.1, read as the reverse complement.
GGGCAATATTAGAAAATTCCTCAATGAATCTTCTATAATAATCAGCAAGACTTAAGAATTGCCGAACATGCATTGGCGACTTAGGAGTCTCCCACTTCTTGACTGTTTCTATCTTCGCAGCCAAAAGTCACACTTTGAAAACTTCGCATATGGCTGCTCCTTCCTGAGAATCTCTAGTATTAAACGGAGATGTTGTTCATGTTCTTTTTCGTTAATAATATACCAAAATATCATCAATGAAGACAATAGTAAATTTGTCCAGATATGACTTAATGAATCCCTTGTCTAAAAGCTCTTGTAAATGACTAGACAGCTCTTGCGATTCTGAAGGTGCAAGTCTATTCGGTGTATGTGCTACAGGCGTCACTCTCGGCATTAAGTCAATATGAAATTCTACGTCTCTATGCGGTGGAAGACAGGAAGTTCTCTCTGAAGGACCTTAAGGAAAATTTCTAACGGTTGCGACATCTTCGGGTCTCTTAACTGCTGATTCAACTTTGCTCACATGTGCTAGAATTGCGAGACATCTGAAACAACCCAACCCGTATTTAAACCGGCCCGTAATTTTTTTTTTCTTTAGTACCTTAATATGTAGGTCCCAATTGTGTTTCCGAAAACATCTTTAATACAATAATAAGTTCGATAAACTTTTTAAAACCTTTAATACATAGTTTAAATATCCGAACGGGCAAACATGACCCGACTATTTTAATATCCAACAAAACCGAGCATGGTGATTGGGGATACGCTACCCAATCCTAATCAATCCAAAAACACATCTTCTAAAGTAAACTACGCAAGTCCACTAGTCCCCACGCTTACCCGAGCCACCGCATCTAAGCAAATCTATAAAAATGTAAACAACGAGAGGGTAAGCTAACGCTTAGTGAGTGAGAATATACTACATGCATATATAAGCATAAAATGGACATGCCACACAAGTAATCAAATAACGCATACCGGAGCATCCAAGCATAAAGGCAAGCTAAGCTAAGCATATTGTACGATCACTAAGCAACAAGCTAAAATAACAACAAATATGAGTTCACCAACGACGATGTGAACAACGCCAATAAGCTACCCCCGGAGGGTTAGCTACAACACAACAATACGACAATATATAAAACAGTTTATAAACGTCTAAGGTTAACCCCTTAACCCAATACCAAAACCGACTACCAATTACCAAAATGAAGATTGGCCGAACTACATGAGCCTTAGTAAATCCGCATCCACACGAGACTACTATCTTCAATCACACAACAACATCGAGGTTGGCCGAACTACACGAGCATTAGTAATCCGCAACCACATGAGATCACTACCTCAATAAGATGACCGAACTACACGCGCCATCGTGAATCCAAACTACACGAGACTCACTTTCGATAAGATGACCGAACTACACGTGTCATCGTGAATCTGCATCCACACGTGACCCACTTCTCCCAAACACAACTCAATATCAACCCTTCGCCATTGGGGTTATATACTCCAGTTCACAAGCAATGTGATAACGTACACACAAAGTGTGCACCTCGCCAAAGGTGTTCAACCAAAACGCACAACCGTGCCAATTGGACCTATACGCAAGTCCACCAAATTCCACCTATATGTGAAGTGAGCTCTATAACCGAGAACCACTTCACCCGACCCACACCCATCCTACACATACATATGCACATAGGATATTAACACTCTCCTTGTCTTCTTGATTAATGCTACCAAATAATCCGCAACTCGCCTATGAAATGTACCTATTCAATTACCAAAAATACAATAACACAATTAGAGAGGATTTACAAACCAACCCAAATTGACAACTAGTGCAAATCTCGACCCAAATGCACCTCCAAGCACAAACCGCGCCCAAGATAACCAATAATCACTAACACTAGTGACAATGGTCCAAATAAGCCAATTAAACCCGAACACAAGTGTTAAACACTTGTCTTTCCCAAATTGACACCAAAACCCTAATTTTGACCCATTTCAAATTTAGTCAACCAAACACACCCAAAAGAGCTCCAACACTTCCATAATCACTAATCATAGTGATTACACTCAAATTTAAAGCCCTAAGCAAGGCTAAATCATCAACCAACCCAAAACTCACCTTCATCACTAATAAACCCGAATCCTAGTTATTATCTTCCATTAACAACTAGTGAGGTTCCATGTATGAACATACAATTAAAAACTCTAAATTTGGATGAGGAACACGAAAATGAAATTCAGAGTTAGAGCTTACCGCTAGTATCACCTTGAAGCTAAGAACGAGGAGAACAAAGTTGCCTCTTACGCTTTCGATCGAATCACGAATCTTCCCTTCCAAAATCCCTCTTGAAAGATTTGGAGTATTTAAGTTTTGAGAGGAAATGAAAAAGAAAAGGAAAAAGAAATGAAGAAATGAAATGAATGGATGAGATTAAGATCTCAAATCTGGCTCACATGCGAAATGACCAAAATGCCTTTGAACCTTATTTAAAATTACAAAAACCTGGTACCAGTCCGCCCAGAACGACGCGCTGCGGCCCTCATCATCGTGCCGCGACATATAACGTGGTCTGGTGGCTGTCTTATCGTGCCTCCTGATCCTGAATTCTTTGGTTCGTCGCGCCGCGGCTCCTCCTGTCGCGCCGCGACCTTTGCCGTGGTCTGGTGCACTTTATCCATGCAACAAACATTCATATAAAATGCCCATAAAACACTTATCAATTCATTCGATCACTCGCGTACTCTATTTACATACATGCAACATGTATATACATACTCGATACACCTATATATATTATACGGGGAAAACGGGGTGTTACAACTCTCCCCCACTTAGATTCGATCACGTCCTCGTGATCCTAATCACTTAACCACTCCGAACCTACACGCTATGGTTCTCGAACAATCGTTCCAATCCGACTTCCAACACATTTCTCATTAATCCGAAGATTAACCCATTTACCAAAATACACCCGTGCACGCATTTCAAGATATGCAATGCACAAACCATCCGAAGTTTATAACGATCACTTAGAATACGCGAAACCGCCACATATTCTTCCAACTCCTCTAGGCAATTCTTCTCAAAGAGTCACCCTTAACAACCAAATCGTCACCCGTGATTTATTAAAATCCACAAATCCGAGCATCAAAACTTGCTCAATCCCTCGCATCAGGAAAAACTCATCCAATCTCAAACCGAGATATCAACCCTCTAGCGTACCATTACCAAGTACAATGATAAAGTAAACACGTCCCAAACTAAAGTCACCCATCTAACCGATGAAGACTGAATAAAAGTGAAATCTCACGGATGACACTTACCACTTAACATCCCTTGTAGTGCGCAAACACCTCTAATACGCAACTACCGCAAACACGTGAGCAAAATACGACTATTGCATCACAGTTCACACTAAAATGGTCCTCACGACCCCACCATTGGCGTATAATACAACCAACAGATCACACAACATGGTCCTTACGACCCCACTATTGGCGTATAAAACAACCAATAGATCACACAACATGAAGGCGGGCCAAAAACTACACGCGCCTTAGTGAATCCAAACTACACGCGACTCACTACCTCCACCACACAACAATCGGGATTGGCCAAACTACACGCGCCCTAGTGAATCCGAACTACACGATAATCACTATCCTAAAAGAATGACCGCATCCACACGTGTCATTGTGAATCCGAACTGCACGAGACTCACTTCCTCAATATAATGACTGCATCCACACGTGTCATTGTGAATCCGAACTACACGAGACTCACTTCCACAATAAGATGACTGAACTACACGCGTCACCGTGAATCCCCATCCACACGTGATCCACCTCCCCAAATCTCAACACAGGAATGGTACTCCCATTCCCCATCGGTACCCGCACTTCCCGATAACATTATACCATATCGATATAACACTACTCCATGGTGAAGTTAGCGGACCATGTCAACGGCCATAACTCACCAATCACACATGCTCTTTTGGCCTCATACAACGAGTAGTGTAACATCGCGCATTGCTACACCATAGTGAATCCTAACGGAATACACTAACCATACCCGCGTCATGGTGATACCGGCTCCGTGGTTCACACCATACGCATTGTCATGATGCTACCGGCTCCGTGGTTCACATCATATCTCACCCGCACATGCTATGGCACTATCGGTGCCGTGGTTCATACCATAGCACACAACTAATACACTATATACATACATGTATAATCAATCCACCCACTCAGAATCTTTGCACACGCATCATACGTACGCGTGCACAACGCCAACACAATCGAGCAAGGACCACCTATATCGCACATAGGTACACACAATAATTCTCTAAAAGAGAATCCGACACGCACATCCCTTAACCGAGGGATCTTACTTGCTCGTCAAACACGTCCATTATCCCTAAATGAGATTCATCACACTACCACCTCGGTGATAATTTAAATCCAAAACCATAAGTACAATTTAACCAAAATTGTACTCTACCACAAATCGACCAAAATCTAGGTCCCAACACCCATTCCGAATCTACTAAGAGTATCATCCGAAATCTCACACTAAAACCTCCTTGTGCGGGAGTGTAACTCCCCCACTTGGAACTACGTTCCATAACCACATCATCTAGATAAAGGTATCCCATGATATACACTTCACAATACCTTGCCCTATCCATGAGCATACAAAGGATTTTAACCTATCCTTAAACACTTCGAACGAAAAGTTTACCACAATTACACAAACTTCATTCTTGCAACCTTCCAATTGCTATAGTTTGTCAATCTCCACCTAGTCACTCATGTACCTAAGGGTTTCTCTCCGGTACCCTAAGTACAATGTAACCACAACACCATCGGAGTCGAATATCACGCTAGTAGGTATGAAAGAGGCACCTAACATCACGCCACGTAGACTCCATTACCAACGTACATCGAGATCAAACACTCGATCTTTAGGGTTTTAACCACCCGTCGAACGTCATGGTTCATCAACTTCAACACGAAGCCTATACACGATTAACAACCGAACACCAAAACCCATACCCATGGCTTGGTAGAAACATTTCCCAACACTAAGGAATGCTTGGTTGCACCAAGTCTTACGCCCTTCGTCCATTAATCAAAACGCCACCGTAGGGCAATTCCATTAGGAATGTTACCCATAAAAATATTATGCACAACACAAGGCATTTAACAAACCCGAACTCAATCGGCACATAATAAATAATCAAAGGACATATTTATTAACACGAAACGTACCTTAACGTCTCCTTGCCGCACCCGTCCCCACTAACTCGGGACACTCCGACTTACGATGTCCTTCCTCTTGGCAATTGAAGCATACCGTGCCATCACCCTTTGCCACCAAACATTGCCAAGACTTGTGACCCCTCACGCCACAATTGTAAAACCTAGACGCACTAGAATACGATATATCCATCCGTGTACCACCCGTGCTCACACTCGGACCCTTAGTCCTCTTACTTGGAGCACCATACGAAATAACCCTTCTCTCACTTGAAGGTTCACCCATCTTCGATCATGAATACGACTAGAAACCCCCAGCCACCGCGAATAACTCTGCAAACGACTTCGCGTAACCCAGGCTAATTTTGTTTATCAAGTCATCGTTCAAAGTTCGATAGAAATCCTCCATCAACAAACGATCATTCCCTAAATACTCCGGGCAAAAATGAGCCTTCGCCATAAAGGTCATCTTGAGAGTATTCAAATCCATAGAACCTTGTTGCAAATTTCGCAACTCATTACGCAATTCCGACAAGTCACCTGATGTCCGAAACTCCTCAAAGAATTCCTCCTTAAACTCGTCCCACGATAATGCCATAAACGGCTCACCACCGATAAGATCTATCTTACCATCCAACCAATCCTTCGCCCTACCCCGCAACAAACTAGTAGCGAGTCTTGTCCTCTTCTCGGGAGGACAATCAATAGTACAAAAACACCCTTCGACATCCGAGATCCAAGTTGTACTTACCAAAGGATCCAGTTTCCCATCATACATTGGGGGTTTAGTCGTCATGAAGCTCTTAAGACAACGCTCCATTTCCCCACTACCTTGAAGTTCAGAATACTTCCTATCCATTTCTTCTCGAAACGTACCCATTTGCTCCGCAACGGCGGCCGAAACTCTAGCGTTAAATTCAACGTCATTCGTCTAGATGTCGTTTCGCGTCGTCATTCTAAAGAATGCAAAACGATTAGTCCACGAACGTATAAAACCACACATACAACACCACCTCTTCTTGGTAAACACTCATCGTACATCAGTTGTTAGACACGATTTGCACCCGTAATAAGGTTTGCAAGTCCTTATTATGCACACACATCGTCTCAACTCGTTAGTACAACGACTGTCTCGCTCGATGATATAAACCAACACAAACCAAAAATTCTATGCGTTATAAACACACGCAAGAATTACATCACAACACAAGCCAAAATCCTAGTTAGTCCACCTACAAACAAGGCACTAACTATAACTCGTTTCGACCCGTACTCCTACAAGTCTCGCAACAATTAAGCACACACAAAATCTAAGTCTAGGCACCTATCTCAAGTCACCTAAATCCCTTAGACCATGCTCTGATACCACCTGAACAACCCAACCCGTATTTAAACAGGCCCGTAAAAAAAAATTTCTTTAGTACATTAATATGTAGGTCCCAATTGTGTTTCCAAAAACATCTTTAATACAATAATAAGTTCGATAAACTTTTTAAAACCTTTAATACATAGTTTAAATATCCGAACGGGCAAACGCGACCCGACTATTTTAATATTCAACAAACCCGAGCATGGTGATTGGGGATACGCTACCCAATCCTAATCAATCCAAAAGCACATCTTCTAAAGCAAACTACGCATGTCCACTAGTCCCCACTCTTACCCGAGCCACCGCATCTAAGCAAATCTATAAAAATGTAAACAACGAGAGGGTAAGCTAACGCTTAGTGAGTGAGAATATACTACATACATATATATGCATAAAATGGACACGCCACACAAGTAATCAAATAACGCATACCGGAGCATCCAAGCATAAAGGCAAGCTAAGCTAAGCATACCGTACGATCACTAAGCAACAAGCTAAAATAACAACAAATATGAGTTCACCAACGACGATGTGAACAACGCCAATAAGCTACACCCGGAGGGTTAGCTACAACACAAAAATACGACAATATATAAAACAATATATAAACGTCTAAGGTTAACCGCTTAACCCAATACCAAAACCGACTACCAATTACCAAAATGAAGATTGGCCGAACTAAACGAGCCTTAGTAAATCTGCATCCATACGAGATTACTATCTTCAATCACACAACAACATCGAGGTTGTCCGAGCTACACGAGCCTTAGTAATCCGCAACCACACGAGATAACTACCTCAATAAGATGACTGAACTACACGCGTCATCGTGAATCCGAACTAGACGAGACTCACTTTCGATAAGATGACCGAACTACACGTGTCATAGTAAATCCGCATCCACACGTGACCCACTTCTCCCAAACACAACTCAATATCAACCCTTCGCCAACGGGGTTATATAATCCACATCACAAGCAATGTGATAACGTACACATAAACTGTGCACCTCGCCAAAGGTGGTTAACCAAAACGCACAACCGTGCCAATTGGACCTATACGCAAGTCCATCAAAATCCACCTATATGTGAAGTGTGCTCTATAACCGAGAACCACTTCACTCGACCCGCACCCATCCTACACATACATATGCATATAGGATATTAACAGTCACCTTGTCGTCTTGTTGAATGCTACCAAATAATCCGCAACTCGCCGATGGAATGTATCTATTCCATTACCACAAATACAACAACACAATTAGGGAGGATTTATAAACCAACCCATATTGACAACTAGTGCAAATCTCGACCCAAATGCACCTCCAAGCACAAACCGCGCCCAAACTAACCAATAATCACTAACACTAGTGACAATGGTCCTAATAAGCCAATTAAACCCGAACACAAGTATTAAACACTTGTCTTGCCCAAATTGACACCAAAACCCTCATTTTGACCCATTTCAAATTTAGTCAACCAAACACATCCAAAAGAGCTCCAACACTTCCATAATCACTAATCATAGTGATTACACTCAAATTTAAAGCCCTAAGCAAGGCTAAATCATCAACCAACCCAAAACCCGCCTTCATCACTAATAAACCCGAATCCTAGTTATTATCTTCCATTAACAACTAGTGGGGTTCCATGTATGAACATACAATCAAAAACCCTAAATTTGGATGAAGAACACGAAAACGAATTTCGGAGTTAGAGCTTACCGCTAGTATCACCTTGAAGCTAAGAATGAGGAGAACAAAGGTGCCTCTTACGCTTTTGATCGAAGCACAAATCTTCCCTTCCAAAATCCCTCTTGAAAGATTTGGAGTATTTAAGTTTTGAGAGGAAATGAAGAAGAAAAGGAAAAAGAAATGAAGAAATGAAATAAATGGATGAGATTAAGATCTCAAATCTGGTTCACATGTGAAATGACCAAAATGCCCTTGAACATTATTTAAAATTACAAAAACTTGGTACCCGTCCGCCCAGAACGCTGCGCCGTGGCCCTCATCGTCGCGCTGCGACATATAACGTGGTCTGGGGGCTATCTTATCGTGCCTCTCGATCCTGAATTCTTTAGTTCATCGTGCCACGGCTCCTCCTGTCGCGCCACGACCTTTCCGTGGTCTTGTGCCCTTGATATCGCATATTTAATACGCGTTTTCCTTAGCGATATCAGGCACATTTTTGGTCCTTTTGGATACGATTTGGTGTTATTTCGGCGAATGTTGTGAAAGTTCAAGTTCCAAGACCAAGAAGGTTAAATTTGAAGTTATTTGATAGTTTTTGGTGATTTTCTATGTAAACGAGTGAAGGAGATTGGTTCGATCCGAGTTTTGGTGGTTTTATTGAGTTTTCAGCTCGGATTCAGCAAAAAGGGACTGGAGCGCCGCTCCAAAACCTGGAGCGCCGCTCCAGTAGGCATAAATTACAGTTCGAGGGTTTTTAGAAATTAAGAGATGTAAATTCAGTTATATGGAGCGCCGATCCATATTTGGAGCGCCGCTCCAACTTCTGTCGGTTTCAAAACTTTACTATTTAAAGCCCGAATTTTTACCCTAACTTATCACTTTTGCATCCAGATGAATTCCAGCAGCTTTTTGACGAAAAAGGGTGATTTTTGGGGAACCCCAAGATCATTCTAACACATCAATCGTTCCGGAAACGCGTCTCGATCTGTTCATCATTCAAGAACACAATTTTCATTAGGTTTAATTCTTATCATCATTATGAATACTCTTAATTGTTTATTTGTGATTTTGATTTTAGCCATGGTTAGCTAAGCACTTTAATGTTTGTCTAGATTGAATATTCGTATGTGTTTGGATGATACTTTAATGTTTTATTGATTAATGCATGATAATTATGAGCTTTGATTAAGAACCATTCTTGTGGGTGTTGATTATTGTTACTAGGTTGATTAGTGATCTTGTTTGAACAAAGGGAACCCTGTTTCAATTTAGTACACTAGTTTTCAATTGATTTGTCTTAACCAATTGGGTGCTTACTGGACCAAAGGGGTAAACCGGGTAACAAAGATTAAACCAAACAGGGGTGAATTGTGTGGAGCGAACGCGTAATCAATTGAATCTTAATCTTGTAATTAGTTAATTACTAAGTCACAAATGAAAGAGGTCTTTGGTGAAAGGGAACCCTAAGCCAATAAATCCAAGTTTGATATGTTTGCTAAAATAGAACTCTGGGTAAACCGACTCTGTAGTTGCATGTATTGATAAATTGAACTAGTGCTTGATAATAAATCATCCGACACTGCGAATAGGAGATCTAGGCGAACATTCTTTTATCCATTGAATTCAAATATCTTTACTTTTCGTTGAGTTAGCATTTATTTTTATAAATTTAAAAACACAAAAATATTGTCTTTTACTTTTAATCAATCTTTGATTTGGCTAATCGTTAAATAGCCGCAAAACAAACTATCTCGTACTTTCGATTTTCATAGATTAACTTAGTTTATTTTATTAGTTACAATCTTAATTCTCACGTTTAAACTGTCCTTGGAACGATTTCGGAATTACCAACTTTATACTATTACACGATCGGGTACACTGCCCGTTAGTGTGTAGTAATCTTTTAACCGGCATTTTCCATTGATAAATAATATACACGATTTTACACATCAAGTTTTTGGCGCCGCTGCCGGGGACAGTTGTGTCGAAAATTAAGATTGTTATCTAATTGTTCTTAGTTTAGTTTTAGTTATAGTTTATTATTTCTTTGCATATATTCTCAGTTGAATTGGTGTGTTTAATCAGTTGTTAGTTGTGATTTTGCAGATAACAGGTAGTGCATGCCACATACACGTTCATCTAATTCTCCGATTCTTCAACCATTTGCAGAACCCGAAAAAGAGTTATTCAGAGCGTTAAGTCAAGGGCAACAGTCTACAGTGGATTCATCTTTTTCTTCGAGTGCTAATATAATTAATTTAGGTAGTAGTTCTGAGACTGTGGTGCCCGATACACCACCTGAAATCAGAGAAAAAGAAGAATCTTACATTTTATTAGATCTTTTCGAGACTGAAGATATGGCTGACCAAGCTGATCAACCGAATCGTCCTCAGACTATGGCAGAAAAGTTGAAGGCCACACGAGGGGCCCAAGGCAATTCGATTACTCAACCGAACATCACTCAGCCTTTTCAAATCATAGGGCTGATCCTGAGTTTGATTTCTTCTGACTGCCAATTTCATGGCAAGGTTAGTGAGGATGCTAACGAGCATCTTCGTATTTTTAATGATGTTTGCAACCTTTTCAAACTGCATGAGGTTGCCGATACTTCGATCAAGAAGAGGCTTTTTCCCTAGACTCTTAAGGGAGAAGCTAAGAGATGGTTAGATAAGCAACCGGAAGGAGCAATTACCTCTTGGGATACGTTGGTAGATAAGTTCTTATCAAAGTTTTTCCCTGCGTCTCGAGCTGCTAGACTTCAAGCAGATATTTCTCAATTCAGACAAAAGAGCAGCGAGACACAATTTGATGCTTGGGACCGTTATTCTAATATGTTACACTCATGTCCGCAACACGGGTTGAATGATTTACAAAAGGTCCAAATTTTCTATAAGGGGTGTGACATCCCAACTCATCAGAGTATTGGTCAAGCAGCAGATGGAACTTTAATGGATAAAACCGAAGAACAGGCTCTAGAGATTATTGAAAAGCAAGCTGTTTACACTCACGAATGGCATCAAGATCATGAGTCAACTCGTTCAGTGTCAGTCAAGAGAACCGAAACCACTGGTGTGTTTAATGATTATGGGTCTGTTAATGCTAAGTTAGACAAGTTTGGTAGACACTTGGAGAAGTTAGAGAAGGACATGCATGGTATTAAGGTTGGTTGTGAATTTTGCGGGGGATTACACTTAGTATAAGATTGTGATGCGGGTTTGACTATGAATCAGAAAGAAGAGATCGCTTAAATTAGTCAACAGAACAACAATCAGTTTCAGGGACGTGCTCAGTTTAATAGGAATTTCAACAATCCCTATAATCCTCAAGGTAATCAAGGTTCGAGGTTCCAGCCAGGTTCTAGTGGAGGATATCAACAGCAAGCTCCCGGGTATTTTCAGAAACCCCAAGCCAAAGAGAAAAAGTCTAACCTTGAAGCTATGATCAAAAAGCTTGTGATGTCTCAAACTCAGCTTGTTACTACTGTTACTCAGAACAATGAGAAGAATGATCAAATGTTTTGAAATCAACAAGCGGCTATTCAGAATTTGGAGAAACAAATTGGTCAACTTACTAATCAGAATAATGAGAGGAAACCGGGGGAGTTACCGAGTAAGACAGATAATAACCCGAAGAATGGGCACGTTAATGCTATCACCACCCGAAGTGGTTTAGCATATGATCCACCGAGGAAGCCCGATGAGTATGATTAGCGAGTGCCGTTGGTTAAGGATAGTGAGCCGGTTGTTGTTAGTGAACCGGAGGGGGAAAAGGAGCCAGAACAGGTGATTGAGAAAGTTGTGATGGTACCGGAAATTGTTGCTGTGAAACCGGTAGTTAAAGAGTATCAACCACTGCTCCCATTTCCAAGGAAGCAGAGATTGGAGAAGCTGGAGGCAGAAAAGTCCAAGTTCATGGACTTGATTAAAAAAGTTAACATTAAGTTTCCTTTTATTGATGTGATTGTAGGTATGCCCAAGTATGCAAGGTTTCTTAAGGACTTGCTAACTAACAGGAAAAAGCTAGAGAACGTGTCTTCAGTCAGGTTGAATGCCGCATGCTCAGCGGTAGTAGCGAACAAGCTTCCCGAGAAGCTTGAGGATCCTATGAGTTTCACCATCCCGTGCTTACTGGGTAATTTGGATTGTATGAGGGCGTTGGCAGATTTGGGGGCTATCATAAATTTAATGCCCTATTCTATTTACTTAAAGCTAGACCCCGGGGAGTTGAAACCCACGCGTATGGCTATTCAGCTAGCTGACCGCTCTATTAAATTTCCTCGTGGAATTATCGAGAATATGCTAGTTAAAACCGGGTCGTTGGTTTTCCCGGCCGAATTCGTGGTGTTGGATATGGAAGTGGATGAGAGGATTCCACTTATTTTGGATCGGCCATTTTTAAATACAGCTAGATGTATCATTGATGTCTATGGCCAGCAGTTGACCCTTAGGATAGATGATTTGCATGCAACTTTCTCAATCAACCATGCTTTAAAATACCCTGCCTACACTGATGATACATGTTATTTTCTTAATACTGTGAATGTCCAGTCTGAGTTGTTGCAGAAATTCCCAGAGTTACAGGGTTCAGGAGAATGTTCATTGGTTGAAATTGATGAAGAGTTGCAGGTTGAGGAGTTGGATATTTTGACCACCTTGATGAAAAATGGCTATGAGCCGACTGAGGAGGAGTTCAAGGAACTCGAACGTGATGCGGATTACCGGAGCAAGTCTTCAATTGAAGAACCTTCCGAGTTAGAATTGAAGCCACTTCCAGATCATTTGGAATACGCTTATTTGTAGGAGGAATCTAAGCTCCCAGTAATTATTTCTTGTTCTCTTACTACAGGTCAGAAAACTGAGCTTGTAACCATGCTCAAGGCCCATAAACCGGCCATTGCATGGAAAATTCATGACATCAAGGATATTAGTCCCTCCTATTGCACCCACAAAATCCTAATGGAGGAAAACTCCAAACCTGTGGTGCAACGACAAAGGAGGTTGAACCCGCACATGCAAGATGTAGTGAAGAAAGAGATCATTAAGCTCCTCGATGCAGGTCTGATTTACCCGATCTCTGATAGTCCTTGGATTAGCCCGGTACACTGTGTACTTAAGAAAGGTGGTATGACTGTTACCACTAATGAAAAAAATGAGTTAATTTCCACTAGGACTGTCACGGGGTGGCGTGTTTGTATTGACTATCGTAAGTTGAATGACGCCACACGCAAAGACCACTTCCCGTTACCTTTCATGGATCAAATGCTAGAGAGGTTAGCGGGAAACAGCTTTTACTATTTTCTTGATGGTTTCTCGGGCTATTTTCAAATTCCTATCTCGCCCGAGGACCAGGAGAAAACTACTTTCACGTGCCCGTATGGCACTTTCTCATACCGACGCTTGCCCTTTGGCCTTTGCAATGCTCCAGCCACTTTTCAAAGGTGCATGATGGCCATATTCCATGATATGATAGAGGATTGCATGGAGGTGTTCATGGATGACTTTTCGGTCTTCGGTGACACTTTCGATTCATGCCTTCTTAATTTAGAACGGATGTTGGAAAGGTGTGAGAAGTCTAATCTTGTGCTCAATTGGGAAAAGTGCCATTTCATGGTTCAAGGGGGCATAGTTCTCGGGCACAAGATTTCTAAGGACGGTATTGAGGTGGATCCTGCGAAGGTGACGGCTATTAAGAACCTTCCACCTCCCACCGATGTTAAGGGTGTTCGGAGTTTTCTCGGGCACGCCGATTTTTACCGGCGGTTCATTAAGGATTTTTCTAAAATTGCTAACCCGATGAACAAACTCCTCGAAAAGGATACACTGTGGAATTTATCCGAAGAGTGCCTTAAGGCATTCAATATTCTTAAGGAGAAACTGATCAATGCACCCATTATAATTGCTCCGAATTGGTCCCTTCCATTCGAGCTTATGTGCGATGCTTCTGATTTTGCTGTTGGCTCTGTTTTGGGTCAAAGGGTCGAGAAACATTTCCGACCCATTTATTATGCAAGAAAGAACTTGTAGGGAGCGCAATTGAATTATACTACCATTGAAAAGGAGCTCCTTGCGGTGGTCTTTTCGTTTGATAAGTTCTGGTCCTACTTAGTCTTGTCTAAGACTATTGTTTTTACGGACCATTCTGCTCTGAAGTACCTATTTTCAAAATCGGATGCAAAACCTCGACTGCTTAGATGGATCTTGCTTTGCAAGAATTCGATATCGAGATCCGGGATAAGAAGGGTGCTGAAAATCTAGCGGCTGACCACTTGTCTAGACTCGAGAATCCAAATCTCGAAGTCCTTCACGAATCGAGTATCCATGATAATTTTCCCGATGAATATCTCATGGCGATGGATAAGATGGACGAGCCATGGTATGTGGACATTGCTAATTATCTCGTTGGGGGATTCTTGGAAAAAGGGTGGTCACATCAAAAGAGGAAGAGATTCTTCAGTGACCTTAAGTACTATTTCTAGGAGGCTCCCTATCTTTTTTGTTGTTTTCCCGATGGGGTTATCCGCCGGTGTGTTTCCGGTGAAGATTGTATGCGTATTTTGACCGAGTGCCATAGTGGGCCTACTGGTGGGCATTTTGGACCCCAAATCACGGGGCGTAAAGTCTATGATGCCGGCTTCTTTTGGTCGACAATTTTCAAGGATGCCCACCGGATTTGCAAATCGTGCGATTCTTGTCAAAGGGCCGGTAAAGTCACTAAACGGGATGAGATACCTCAACAAAGCATCCAAGTTTGTGAAATATTTGACGTTTGGGGAATTGACTTTATGGGGCTATTTCCGAAATCTCAAAATTATAGTTACATACTCGTTGTTATTGACTACGTGTCTAAATGGGCCGAAGCACAAGCTTTGGTTACAAACGATGCACGAGTTGTGATTTCGTTCCTTCAGCATTTATTCTCTCGATTTGGAACTCCTAAAGCTTTGATTAGCGATAGGGGTACTCATTTTTGTAACGCCCAAATGGAGAAGGTATTGAAGCGATATGGAGTTCTCCATAAATTTTCGACTTCATACCATCCCCAAATGATCGGACAAGTTGAAAATACCAATCGAGTTCTTAAAGGGATTCTTGAGAAAACTGTGGGGTCAAATCTGAAGGAGTGGGCGAATAAGCTCGATGAAGCTTTGTGGGCTCGAACCGCCTACAAAACGCCAATTGGTACCACTCTTTATCGGTTGGTTTATGGAAAAGCGTGCCATCTTCCGTTGGAGATTGAGCATAAAGCGATGTGGGCACTTAAAAAGTGCAATTTGGATTTGAAGGAAGCCGGACACCTCAGGGCGGGGCAATTGAATGAGCTTGGTGAATTACGCCTTGATGCGTATGAGAATTCGTTAATTTATAAAGAGAAAACCAAGCAATGGCATGATAGAAGGTTAAAGGGTCCGAAAGAGTTTAATGAGTGCGATCGAGCACTCTTGTTTAACTCTAGGTTAAAGCTTTTACCGGGAAAACTTAAGTCCCGGTGGACGGGACCATTTGAGGTTGTTAAGTTGTACCCATACGGTGCAATTGAGTTGAAAAATGCGAGTGGCACCACCTTTAAGGTTAACGGACATCGAGTGAAGAAATATTTTGATGGTCCGTTGGAGATTGATGACGGGGTTCACGTTGTATCCGATCCTAACGTCACTTGAAGTTGGTAACGAATCTTGTGAATGACTCTGTAATAAACTTCACATTGTTGTAGAGTTTGTATATTTTTGTGCTTGTTTGACGATATGTGTAATATGATCTTGCTCGGCTTTTTGTTTGGGTTGTTGGTTGGATTTTATGATGAGTAAATGGGTTAGAATGGCTTAAAAATGCGAAATTCCGGATTATCAATACTTGGAGCGCCGCTCCAAACCATTGAGTGCCGCTCAGATGGTGCGTACCTGATGTTTAAAACCCCTCGACATGGATTTTATGCCTAATGGAGCGCCACTCCACCTTTCGGAGCGCCGCTCCACATCTGGAGCGCCGCTCCATTTGTCTGTCGGGCAGGGGGCAGTTCGTTTTTAATATTAAAAAAATCCCATATTTACAATCACACAAAGGGAAAACGGGTACCAGCTGTATTTTACTCCCAATTCCTTCATTCTTTACAATTTCCTAACACTTACAAACACCTACATCTAAAAAACCTAATTTTCAAGACTTCAAATTCTTGTTCACTTAACTTGATATCTTGCAAGAATGGTTAACCCTAAGTTCCGAATTTGTTTTCTATCTTACTAATTTCATCTAAATGTGTGTATTTACATGCTTAATTTTTGATTTACATGATGAATTAATGTGGGGTTTGTCTAATTGGGGTTTTGTGTTCTAATTAGTAATGGGTTTTGTTAGGTTGTGCTTATATGCTTTGATTTCATGATTTACTTGGTGTTTTTGGAAGTTATACTTGATACTAGGGTTTATATATTGAGGATCCTAATTTGTAAGAGATAGAAGAGTTGTTTACTTGAAATTGTTCTTGTTTTTGAATTGTTGGTATGTTCATGAGCTAGTGTGGGGTTGTGTTCATATGGGTGGGTCAAATTGGTTTGAATGAATTGAGCTATATTTGATTTATTTATTTAAGATGCCATGCTAGAAGAGACATAACTTGTGTTTTGTAATGAGATGAGTAGTTTGATAGTAGTTGTTTGAATTGGTGTAAGTTTGCAAACATGATGAACATTATTGGATTTGGGAAAGTTACAAGTGTTATGAGTAGTCATGTTTGACATGTTTGGTATGGTTGTTGTGTTGCTATGTTTTAAGAACTAATTTGATATGTGTAGATTTAAGTTCTTGGCATGTTTACATGTGTTACTTGGTTAATTTGTTGATTGTCTTTAAAGTGACTCACCATGTAACATGTTTTGGTTGTGTCGGGACTTTGGTGCTTATTATTTTGCTAACACTAACTTTTGAGTTTGTTGTTTTGTTTTCTTTATTGGTTTAATGTGTGCAAAGATCATGAGGCAACCCTGAACCAAGACAACCACCAAATAATCCGGAGTTATGGTTGTCACAAATTGCGAATAATGAGGAACTAGAAGAACATTTTACACTTGTCAGCGCCCGTCCGATCGAACGGACTTTTTATTTAGATTGGAAGCAACTCACAGTAGTGGGTAATAATATTGTTAGGAGGTTGCATCAGTATTTGTGGGTAACATACGCAGGGCAAGAACTGAGGCCATATGAAAGGCTATTTGAAATACGTGAAGATGTGTTTGAACAGTTGACTATCGAGTTATTTTCTACAGTGAGTTGTCAACCGCGAGCCTCTCCGACTGAGGCAGATTTCTTGACATTCAGGTTAGGCGGTTTAGAGCAGAACATGAGTAAGATTGGGGTAGCTCGGGCGTTGGATTTATATTCCGAGTTAAATAACAACGATTTAAAGTGGTTTTTGATTCAGTGCAAAGTGTTTGGGCAGGAGGCGTTTAGTGAAAGTGAATATTAGCCAACAGTGGCAAAAGATACTGTGGGTCCGTTTAGTTCCAGTCGAATCGTTCAGTCAATGCTTCAACTTTCGGAGGACCGGATTAATTTTAAGATGATTGCTACTATGTTTATGGCTAGGGGAAATGCGAACAAAATTCAACGAAGGAATCTTTGGATTCTTCAACAGATTAATTTGAGAGAAAGGATTGATGTCCTGTGTATGTTAGGAGCATGGTTTTAAGAGATTGGTACAGATAAACGAACAGAACGCCCATTGTTAGGTGGGCAGTTGGTTACTCGATTTGCTCGGGCGTTTTCGTTCCCAACTAGTAGGTGTGATATAGTGGGAGTTGAGGCGATGCCCACTAATGAGGCAGGTAGCTCGAGTGTTGAGTTTTTCTTAGGGTAGAGTATGATGTTAGGGGAATTCGGGCCCACAATCAATGGGATGTTCATCAGCGACAAATTCAGCGACAGATGCGTCAGAACCCGGAGGCGTATATTCCGACTCGGACTACCATTCCTGATTATACATCAGTTACTCCTCCGAGACCGGATCCTTCATATGACCCGTACCAAGCTTGTCATGATACTTATGGTGTGGATTGGGACCCGTTCAGAGACTTGTGGCCAAGGAATGATTGATTTGTTGCGCATGTTTATGTTGTATTTGTTTGAAACTATTTCCTTTTCATTTGGTCTGTACTTGAATAATTTTATTTTCTGTTTATGTACTTTCAAACTTATTTGAGGGACAAGGCTTTTCGGCATCGGGTGGTGCCACCTTGTCCTGTTATGTAGTTCGTTTGTTTTATTTTCTTAGGTTTGTTGGTGAAATAATTTTTCAAGTCTGGCATTAAGTTCAGCAAAACTGCATGATTGATGATATTGGTGTGATGATCGGGAATGGACGATGTTCTTACGCTGGCAGTCAGTTCAGCGCCATCTGTCACTGGCATTCCGCGATCAGTAGTTAAGCTCGATAAGCTTTTATATTTACTTTCTCACATAACCCTTTCGATTTTTATCTAATTTTTGATCTCAAGTGATGGGGACATTACTTGATCTCAAGTGTGGGGTGGGGGATGTAAAATCTCTCGGGTTAGTTGTTAATGGAATCATCATCATATTAGTTTTGATTTAAAAAGAATTGACGTTTCACGGATTTTGGTCGTAAAAAAAAATTTGAAAAATTAGGGGTAAAAAAAAAGTTAGTTTAAAAAATAAAAAAAAAGGTAGAAAAACAATTGAAAATTCGGCCAAAACCTTTATTCTGAAAATTAGCTTGGTATTTTATGGTATATTTCGTGTTTTCAAAGAAGCCAAAATTGTTTCACATGTTCATTATTTTGAACATGAAATCCTACGAGTTTGGGGAACTGAATAGTAGGTCACATGTACCAAAACAGGTGTAAACCGTGAGAGAGTGGTGATTGCATAGCGTGATTGTGACTGAATCACGTGCCAGATCACAAACTTTTGGTTACTTGGTATAGCAGACTTCCGAAACTATATCATTTTATTATTACATCATTCAACGGTGTGATACTGTGAGAAGAGGAGCCTAGAGTTTCACCAGTGTTATCCTTTTTAGGAACAATAGCTACGTGCTTGTGTTTGCTTAGACAACACAACCCATAGTCAAAAGCTATGGCACCCAAAGGTTTTTGGGATTTAAACTGAGTGTCAATTGAAATAGATTGGCATTCCTGAGTGACTCAGAACCACTCATTAAGGAAGTAAAGTCTTCCGACCGTTTTACTTGGTACGTATACCTCTTAAGCTGTACCATTTCATTACCCATCATTTCACGATGAGGTACTGTTAGAGGTGAAAGTCTTGAACTTTCAAAACATGTTCATTATTTTGAATGTGAAATCCTACATAAACATTAAAATTCATACGTAGGTCATCTGCACCAAGGCGGGTGTCAACCGTATGAACGGTGATAGTGGCGTGTGGTCGAAACCGGACCAGGCGCTAGATCAAAAACTTAAACAGGGCGATCCTCATTGTTTCTCCTAACAAGGACAATGTTGCACCCGACCACTTTATTTAACCATATAGGATGTATCTATTCCATCCTTAATGGAGTCAAGTCTCCCGAACGACACACTTGCTGATTTGTTTCAGAAGTTGTAGTCCAGACCAGTTGTAGGGTGACGAAAAATCTTAAAAAGTCATTGCTAAAATCGACTGGAAATCTACCAGGCCTCAACGTTAAACAGGGAAACTGGTAGTCAAATCTTATCTCAATGAGGGAGATTTGATAGCCAAATGGGAAGCGCACCATGATACACAAAATGTCAGTGATTGATCAGATTCCCAGTGGATAACCTCCGGAAAGGTAAGATATCAGCTTTTAAGCCTGATGAACCTCAATATTTATGGTTGACTTAACTGATTAGATGATCACCTCATGATTATCAATGATATCTGGACGTAATGTGTATCCTCCTAAGCACATTATTTTCTTACCGACATCTCGCGATGTTAGGTACTGTGGGAGGCATTGGCTTGACCAATTGTGGGGTAGCCCGTGCATTCTTTTTGGCACATGCGTTCAATTGTCATATCTTTGGTGTTTGGCTCCCACTTGATTCCCGGTTCCTTTGAAGACTTACACTATGGTTCGAGATTCTTTGCCTCATTTTATTTGGTACGCTATTCGAGATTATATTTAGCTACTTTGTTCATAATATTTGCTTGAGGATTGGGAAGTTAATTTCGGGGAATGCAAGTGGGAGGTATGGTTGGTATTTACATCCAAATCGTGCCCATGCTAGTTTTTTGTTTGTTAGTTATGAGTTTGGTTCTACATATATGTTGAAGAAGTTATCATATGGTAGAAGATTATTATCGAGTTTGATTGCTTGAGGACAAGCAAAACTCTAGTGTGGGGTTGTTTGATATCGCATATTTAATAAGCGTTTTCCTTAGCGATATCAGGCACATTTTGGTCCTTTTGGATACGATTTGGTGTTATTTCGGCGAATGTTGTGAAAGTTCAAGTTCCAAGACCAAGAAGGTTAAATTTGAAGTTATTTGATGGTTTTTTGTTGATTTTCTATGTAAACGAGTGAAGGAGATTGGTTCGATTCGAGTTTTGGTGGTTTTATTGAGTTTTTAGCTCGGATTCAGCAAAAAGGGACTGGAGCGCCGCTCCAAAACCTAGAGCACCTCTTCAGTAGGCATAATTTACAGTTCGAGGGTTTTTAGAAATCAAGAGATGAAAATTCAGTTATATGGGGCGCCGCTCCATATTTGGAGCGCCGCTCCATCTTCTGTCGGTTTCAGAACTTTACTATTTAAAGCCCGAATTTTTACCCTAACTTATCACTTTTGCATCCAGACGAATTCCAGCAGCTTTTTGACGAAAAAGGGTGATTTTTGGGGAACCCCAAGATCATTCTAACACATCAATCATTCCGGAATCGCGTCTCGATCCGTTCATCATTCAAGAACACAATTTTCATTAGGTTTAATTCTTATCATCATTATGAATACTCTTAATTGTTTATTTGTGATTTTGGTTTTAGCCATGGTTGGCTAAGCACTTTAATGTTTGTCTAGATTGAATATTCGTATGTGTTTGGATGATACTTTAATGTTTTATTGATTAATGCATGATAATTATGAGTTTTGATTAAGAACCATTCTTGTGGGTGTTGATTATTGTTACTAGGTTGATTAGTGATCTTTTTTGAACAAAGGGAACCCTGTTTCAATTTAGTACACTAGTTTTCAATTGATTTGTCTTAACCAATTGGGTGCTTACTGGACCAAGGGGGTAAACCGGGTAACAAAGATTAAACAAAACAGGGGTGAATTGTGTGGAGCAAACGTGTAATGACCCAAAATTTTCCGACCAAATTATACTTATGAGATTAATATTTACATAAATTAAACCATACAAACATGATAATCAAATCCAAATTGTTGAGACTTGTGTTTTTGAAAAGAGTTTTACACAACGTTTGACCGTCCAATATGACCGATGATATCACGAACTATATAACATACGATAGTTATACGTTTGTGTATATATATGTATTTATATATATTTAACATGATCTAAGGATAGTTTAACATCTCATTGTGTACTAATGACAATGAGTTATAAGTATATTTTGAAACTACTAACTTAAGTTTTCAAAACGATAACTATACGTAACATTCTTTGATATATATACTTATAATCTATAATGCTTATACATGTATCGTATATATAATGTATTTAATCACTTTTTAAGGACTTAAATACATAAAACAATATAAGTATATTCACAAAAGATAGCTATATTTGAATTCTCGTTCCGTTTCCTCAAGATTTCTATACGTATATCTAGGGTATATGTACCCGTATCATACCCAGCTTCTATACATATTTACTATTGGTATATACACATCAAATCAACATCCTAATCAACATTATTATTGCCCTAGATATGAGGTAACTAGAATTTGTCAAGTAGTATGAATTATTAGTAAGAAAATAAAATTAGGAATCCTTTTCTTTCTTTATAAACTAAAAAAGTTTTTATAAATGAACACCATTTCTTCACTCCATTTTCTCATACCTACACCCTCGTTTCTCTCTCAAAATACTCCTAACTTCATACTTGATCATCTACAAGCATTTTACCCATCATTTAGCTTCAATTACAAGCCTTAAACACCATAAGAAAACTCTTTCAAGAACATATCAAAATAACCACCCATTTGAAGAAGTTTACTTCCAACCTTTTAATCTAACTCCACCACTCTTTGATTCCAAGATTATTTCTTATCTTTTGCAGTAACTTTGTCCAAGTAACTTGAGGTAGTAACCTTGTTCATAATCTTATTCAATTCATATTCATATAGCTATCTTATTTTGTGGTATAAAATTTTAACAACAAGAACATAGTTTGAATGATTTCAAACTTGTTCTCAAACTAAATAGATCCTTCTAACTTAACTTTTAAAACACTTCAAGACCTGTAATATATCATAATTATATGCTAACCTAACAAGATATAACTTGGTTTTACAAAGAACATCTTAAAAACTGAATCTACGTCGTCGGAGTGCAACCGGGGGCTGTTTTGGGTTGGATAATTAAAAACCATCTTGAACTTTGAATTAGAAGTTCAGGTTCTGGAAAAATTATATTTCTTATGAATATGTTAACACATAAAAATTTTATGATTTAACTCAAAGTTTAAGTATTTTTAGAAAAATGATCATTAAATGTTGTTTTTATGATGGAAAATGATCACTTTCATAAGTTTCACCAAAGTTTAACCTATAACCTATGATTTAGAATACAAACTAAGGTATTTTCAGTTCATATTCTTAAAATTTGACTCGATCCAAGGAAGTGGCAAGTTGAACCAACAAAAACGGAGTTGTAATGAAGAAACTACGACTAAAACAAGATTGGGTATCTGATGCTAGTTTAGCTACGAAAATATTTGGAGAAAAAGTAAATTAATCATATCTTTTCTAATTAATATGATATTTTATATATAATTTCTTATGATTTGATTTTATATATTTCAGGACCACCCGTAAACAACACGAGAAGATTAATCATAAGACCTCATGATTGTACGCAACACGTCATTTGACAACACGGTACTTTATGTACGCAACAAGTCATTCGACAACATGGTACCATGGGTCGAGATTAATTCTGATCAATACGAATACGATGGGGTCTTTATTTATTTTATTTAAGCAACTAATTGTGGACCACTAATATCGGACTGCTAACTACGGACTAAGAAAATATTAAAAGTATTAAAAGTATATTTATTTATATATATATATATATATATATATATATATATATATATATATATATATATATATATATATATATATATATATATATATATATATATATATATATATATATATATATATATATATATGTAACGATTACTTAAAAAAGAAAATATGTTGATATATTATATATATGATTAGGTTCGTGATATTTATCGGAGACCAAGTCGAATTAAATACCTTCAAGGCAAAAGTGAGTTTCATTTGCTCTCTTTTTAATTGCTTTTGCAATATATATTTTTGTGCTGAGAATACATGCGCTGCTTTTATAAATGTTTACAAAATAGACATAAGTACTTAAAAATATATTCTACGTTGAGTTGTACCACTGGCATATTTCCATGTAGCTTGGTAACTACTATTTACATGGGTATTGTAAACGCGAATCCTGTTGATAGATCTATCGGGCCTGACAACCCCAACCGGACTGGACGACCAGTGTTCAACGGTTGCACTATACTTCGTTTTGGTGACTACACTTGGTACGATGTAGTGAGATTTCATAATAAAGGGAATATGCGACGTTGATTAAATGTTAAGTATGGTTACCAAGTGCTCAACCACTTAGAATGCTTTACATACACTTGAGAGTGTATTATGTTTATGATTATGAAATCTTGTGGTCTATTAACATATTGAAATGATTGTTATGATAAACCTATGAACTCACCAACCTTTTGGTTGACACTTTAAAGCATGTTTATTCTCAGGTACGAATTAAGTCTTCCGCTATGCATTTTCTCAATATAAGGACATTACTTGGAGCCGATCATCGCAATGGGACCAAATGTTGATGACTTCGTCCAGGTGGATTAGGACGGGTCCTTTCAGTTGGTATCAGAGCGGTGGTCATAGCGAACCAGGTCTTGCATTAGTGTGTCTAACTAGTAGTTGTTAGGATGCATTAATGAGTCTGAACTTCGACCGTGTCTTCATGTCAAAAGTTTTGCTTATCATTTCTAGTCGGAAATCATCTGCTTATCATCCTTAGGAAATTACCTGCTTATCATTCATAAGTCTAGACACATTTTACTGCATTTACTACATTAATAGTGTATAGACGAATTCTTATCTTAGCATATCTGTTATTGCGAACTTTGACTGATATCTTTTCAAAGATTTTCCTTAATTTACGGAATTTTGGTATTATATATACATATGTAAATTATGTATTGAAGAGTACCAAATCTAACTCCTATAATCTATTCCATACCAAAAATTCATTTTCCCCATTATACAAGATGGATTCCGCATCTAGTTCGAATTCTTCAGATTCCGACAGTTATGCCGATATGGATTTCCATTCGGGCTCCGAAAGCAGCGTCACCGGAATGGATCAACCAATTTCCCATCATCTATTCTGGATGAATTCGGGATGGGTTCATAATATACTAAATCACTGGAGACAAGAAGAAGGTGATCCATTCCATCCACCAAATTGCCCTCTTGGCGATGAACCTGAAGCACTTACCGGCGAACCTATTCGAAACACCATTTTCTCTCTTATTTCTAGAGTATCTCGTCACGATTATATACTATCCCATATTACAAATCTTGTTCATTCGCTCGCTCCAACCGCCAATCATCCCGGTGTACTAGCAGAAGTTAACGAACTTCGCGCTCGCTTGACTGCTTTGGAGAACATGGTGCGAAGGTTGCAAACACCAGCAGCAGCACCAGCAGCATAATCAGCACCACCATCAATAACATCAACAATACCATCATCACCACTAACAAACAACATCCATATCACACATCTCGACATCATAATCTGTCCCACAAACATCAACATCATACGCACCATAGATAGCAAGGAGTACTAACAATAACGAACGATGAAGTATTGATCCATAAATTCATTGATATTCTGCGAAGAATATGTGGTTTCAAAAAGTTTTAGAGATTTCTTATTCTAGCTCAAACCGAAAAGCAAATGAGATTAATATCATATTAACTCATTAAATTCATGATTTCATCTGAAGAAAATATATATGTATATATGTTTTCATAAAGATTGTAATTAAAATTTCTTTTGTACAAAATATTAATGGTGAAATTTTTTTTTTAACAGGTAGGTAATACCCGAGGAATAATTAGATTTCATCTTAATAAGTTACATTGTACATTCGTCGAAGCTGATTCAACAGTCATTTACTATCCTACTTACAACCACCGATATACGTATCCGTTCACCGCAGAATAACCATTTTCATTCAATTTCATATTTGGATTTTGACTTCCCAGAATCCAACAAGTGGCATATGAAGAAAACATATGACAAAATAAAATCTGTTAGAAGCAAACAAATTAACTATGAAAAATTTTGTTAAGAATCCACTAACTGTTCCAGCTAACTGTTCCTAGCTAACTGATTACATTTTATTTATCGTAGTTTATTTATCGCAATTTAATTATCGCACTTATATTTATCGTCATTTAATTTCTGTAATTATTTTATGCACTTTAAATATCGGGACACGTATACAATATTTTGACATATCATATCGACGCATCTATATATATTATTTGGAATCACCATAGACACTCTATATGCAGTAATGATCGAGTTTTCTATACAGGGTTGAGGTTGATTCTACAATAATATATATAGTTTGAGTTGTTATCGAGTCTGAGAGGTATACGGGTCACAACACGTATTAATTAATTCGTATATTATATATTAAACTATATATGAATTATTGGACTGTTACTGTGGACTATCGACTGTGGACTAATGACATTGGACAATTAAAATGAATTAAAATATTGATTATAACATATGAAACTAAACATTTCTTCAAGATTGCCACTTGATTTCATCTTAAACCTCATTGTATCTCGACGATTACAATCAGCGTTCAAATCTATCATGATTCTTAAAAACACCTCAATTGAGAGGATAAACCAACCGCACTTCATCTACGGAAGAAAATATTGATGCATATAGTTATGCACCTGAAAAACCCTCAGAAACTGAGTAAACGTTTGACACGTATCTGTTTTAGTTCCTTTGACATTGTTATTACCGAAGATCGTTTTGCAATCCCTTTCCAAAGTAGCTAATTTTGTCACAGCTCCAGCAAGTCAACTCCGACTTTTCATCCGAAACAACTTTATTATAACCGCGATATATATGCGTACTCTTTATTGTTACTGGGGAACCTTTTATATTCCACAATATTACCATCAGCGATTAATCATTCTAAAAACACAATTCTCCTGAAACTACCTCGGTTTGATAACCGATGACCCAGATCAGTTAACTTTGAAAACACTGACGAAGCAGCATGTTGTAGATGATCTTACTGGCCAAAAGTTTGATGATAAAGAAAGGAGTGTTAGGAACGCTCGATAGAAAATTTAGTACCGAAAAGCGGATTATGTGAAACTATGAAGAAAGCCGTGGACAAATCACAAAGAATAAGTTTGCCTTCAAAGAATCCAAATGATTCTGTGCCTGCTGAAATCGTTAGCAAACATCTTATTTCTCATTCTAAACCTTCACAGACAAATCTTCTTCATCATCCATTGATATTAGAAATTCTAAGATATTCTTGTATGTTCTATTATAAATATCCTCCATATTTCTGGTGATATTTTCACAACTATTCTTATCTGAGATCATTTATCTCCCCGTAATATCTGCAACATAAAAGAAACTGTGTTAGTTTCTAAATTCTGAAACCTTCGAGTTTAAAATATGAATGTTTTGAAGTAGTGTTGGGAACTGAAGCATGGATTAGTATAATATAATGACACTTGATCAACGTCATTATATTACAGTAAGTCATGCTGAGTTTCTAATGAAGCATGATGATTCACAGTACCGTTAGCATGTGCCATTTACACGACTCTTACATTCTATCTAATCTCTAAACATATCAAGAGAATATTTTTCTGGATTACTCGGTCTTCTCCGGGGTATTCTGGTAATTTAACAAATCAAAATCGTTCTACTACCATTTTCTTCTTAGAGCATTAGCTATGTTCATTCTGAATTTCATATCTACGAATTTCGGACCATTACTCGCTTGACTCGAAGTCGGGAAGAGAAAACGAAAGCATGAAGCTCCGAAAAATAATGAAGAATATAAACTTCGATAATAACCCCGAAATTACAAACCGTGTATATCGATGCAGATAGCAATATAGAGACACGGGAGAATTAGAAACACTATAAACACAAGAGTATAGTAGAAGTAAATAGGTTCTTCTGGTGGTAGATGAAAAAGAAGAATGACAGATATAAAAGTTAGGAGTATATCAAGAATCAGGACTGGATGGAGCATATTGATGAATGCTTTAAAGTAAGAATCAAGGGAGAAAGAATAGAAGGTGTGAGTCGTGGAAAATAAGGAAACGAAGGGATGAATTTATAGTGAAATATCTGACAGAGCAATCGAAACAGATTATTGCATATAATCAAAGAAGATCCTGATTTCATTCATCACCAAAGAACCAAATCTTATTACGTAAGATTCTCTTTAAATCCCTTAAATACCGGAAATCAATCATAACTACGTCATCGGTTAAGACGGATATATTTTACTCATCTCACTCTTTTACGATAGTCTCATTTATATTCTTCGCATAATCGAATCGTTTTATCTACATTACTCAATGATGATAAAACTCCATTATCACCTTATATTTGTCATGAAAACCTTCTTATTGTTATCCATAACAACCTCTATCAAATTTCGGGGACGAAATTTCTTTAACGGGTAGGAACTGTAATGACCCGAAATTTTCTGACCAAATTATACTTATGAGATTAATATTTACATAAATTAAACCATAACAACATGATAAGCAAATCCAAATTGTTGAGACTTGTGTTTTTGAAAAGAGTTTTACACAACGTTTGACCGTCCAATATGACCGATGATATCACGAACTATATAACATACGATAATTATACGTTTGTGTATATATATGTATTTATATATATTTAACATGATCTAAGGATGGTTTAACATCTCATTGTGTACTAATGACAATGAGTTATAAGTATATTTTGAAACTACTAACTTAAGTTTTCAAAACGATAACTATACGTAACATTCTTTGATATATATACTTATAATCTATAATGCTTATACATGTATCGTATATATAATGTATTTAATCACTTTTTAAGGACTTAAATACATAAAACAATATAAGTATATTCACAAAAGATAGCTATATTTGAATTCTCGTTCCGTTTCCTCAAGATTTCTATACGTATATCTAGGGTATATGTACCCATATCATACCCAGCTTCTATACGTATTTACTATTGGTATATACACATCAAATCAACATCCTAATCAACATTATTACTGCCCTAGATATGAGGTAACTAGAATTTGTCAAGTAGTATGAATTATTAGTAAGAAAACAAAATTAGGAATCCTTTTCTTTCTTTATAAACTAAAAACGTTTTTATAAATGAACACCATTTCTTCACTCCATTTTCTCATACCTACACCCTCATTTCTCTCTCAAAATACTCCTAACTTCATACTTGATCATCTACAAGCATTTTCCCCATCATTTAGCTTCAATTACAAGCCTTAAACACCATAAGAAAACTCTTTCAAGAACATATCAAAATAACCACCCATTTGAAGAAGTTTACTTCCAACCTTTTGATCTAACTCCACCACTCTTTGATTCCAAGATTATTTCTTATCTTTTGCAGTAACTTTGTCCAAGTAACTTGAAGTAGTAACCTTGTTCATAATCTTATTCAATTCATATTCATATAGCTATCTTATTTTGTGGTATAAAATTTTAGCAACAAGAACATAGTTTGAATGATTTCAAACTTGTTCGCAAACTAAATAGATCCTTCTAAATTGACTTTTAAAACACTTCAAGACCTGTAATATATCATAATGATATGCTAACCTAATAAGATATAACTTGGTTTTACAAAGAACATCTTAAAAACTGAATCTACTTCGTCGGAGTGTAACCGGGGGCTGTTTTGGGTTGGATAATTAAAAACCATCTTGAACTTTGAATTGGAAGTTCAGGTTCTGGAAAAATTATATTTCTTATGAATATGTTAACACATAAAAATTTTATGGTTTAACTCAAAGTGTAAGTATTTTTAGAAAAATGATCATTAAATGTTATTTTTATGATGGAAAATGATCACTTTCATAAGTTTCACCAAAGTTTGACCTATAACCTATGATTTAGAATACAAACTAAGGTATTTTTAGTTCATATTCTTAAAATTTGACTCGATCCAAGGAAGTGGCAAGTTGAACCAACAAAAACGGAGGTGTAATGAAGAAACTACGACTAAAACAAGATTGGGTATCCGAAGCTAGTTTAGCTACGAAAATATTTGGAGAAAGAGTAAATTAATCATATCTTTTCTAATTAATATGATATTTTATATATAATTTCTTATGATTTGATTTTATATATTTCAGGACCACCCGTAAACAACACGAGAAGATTAATCATAAGACCTCATGATTGTACGCAACACGTCATTTGACAACACAGTACTTTATGTACGCAACAAGTCATTCGACAACATGGTACCATGGGTCGAGATTAATTCTGATCAATACGAATACAATGGGGTCTTTATTTATTTTATTTAAGCAACTAATTGTGGACCACTAACATCGGACTGCTAACTACGGACTAAGAAAATATTAAAAGTATTAAAAGTATATATATATATATATATATATATATATATATATATATATATATATATATATATATATATATATATATATATATATATATATATATATATATATATGTAACGATTACTTAAAAAGAAAATATGTTGATATATTATATATATGATTATGTTCATGATATCTATCAGAGACCAAGTCGAATTAAATACCTTCAAGGCAAAAGTGAGTTTCATTTGCTCCCTTTTTAATTGCTTTTGCAATATATATTTTTGGGCTGAGAATACATGCGCTGCTTTTATAAATGTTTACAAAATAGACACAAGTACTTAAAAAATATATTTTACGTTGAGTTGTACCACTTGCATATTTCCCTGTAGCTTGGTAACTACTATTTACATGGGTATTGTAAACGTGAATCCTGTTGATAGATCTATCGGGCCTGACAACCCCAACCGAACTGGACGACCAGTATTCAACGGTTGCACAGTACTTCGTTTTGGTGACTACACTTGGTACGGTGTAGTGAGATTTCATAATAAAGGGAATATGCGACGTTGATTAAATGTTAAGTATGGTTACCAAGTGCTCAACCACTTAGAATGCTTTACATACACTTGCGAGTGTATTATGTTTATGATTATGAAATCTTGTGGTCTATTAACATATTGAAATGATTGTTATGTTAAACCTATGAACTCACCAACCTTTTGGTTGACACTTTAAAGCATGTTTATTCTCAGGTACGAATTAAGTCTTCCGCTGTGCATTTTCTCAATATAAGGACCAAATGTTGATGACTTCGTCCAGGTGGATTAGGACGGGTCCTTTCAGAACGCGTAACCAATTGAATCTTAATCTTGTAATTAGTTAATTACTAAGTCACAAACGAAAGAGGTCTTTGGTGAAAGGGAACCCTAAGCCAATAAATCCAAGTTTGATATGTTTGCTAAAAGAGAACTCTGGGTAAACCGACTCTGTAGTTGCATGTATTGATAAATTGAACTAGTGCTTGATAACAAATCATCCGACACTGCGATTAGGAGATCTAGGCGAACATTCTTTTATCCATTGAATTCAAATATCTCTTCTTTTCGTTGAGTCATCATTTATTTTTATAAATTTAAAAACACAAAAATATTGTCTTTTACTTTTAATCAATCTTTGATTTGGCTAATCGTTAAATAGCCGCAAAACAAACTATCTCGTACTTTCGATTTTCATAGATTAACTTAGTTTATTTTATTAGTTACAATCTTAATTCTCACGTTTAAACTGTCCTTGGAACAATTTCGGAATTACCAACTTTATACTATTACACGATCGGGTACACCGCCCGTTAGTGTGTAGTAATCTTTTAACCGGCATTTTCCATTGATAAATAATATACACGATTTTACACATCAGCCCTTTATCCATGCAACAAACATTCATATAAAATGCCCATAAAACACTTATCAATTCATTCGATCACTCGCGTACTCTATTTACATACATGCAACATGTATATACATACTCGATACACCTATATATCATATACGGGGAAAACGGGGTGTTATAACATCCTTATCTCATGTACTTTTGGACCTTCGAGCAATTAATGTAACGCAACAATGTACTGATCTTCTCTTCATACACCATCATTGATTCGTCTTCAGTAAAAGGAATTCGAATGGCCTTTTGGTCGCAACATCCTCAGTTGTGTCGTCAGATAACCAGTCCATTCCAACCACAAGGTCAAATAAAAGAAATATGGTAGTCCAAGTGAAATGATTTAACTCCAAACATCACTCAAGCAGATTTCTATTGTAATGGCTCACCAATCATTGAAAAGAGTACTGTTCGGTACGGAATGTTGTTATGAGCTTAACAGTATGGGTCTTAGCTTATAATTTGCAAAGGATTAGGAGCAATCGTTGATTAAAGTTTGGGGTGAGTTTAGGGTGTGAGACGTTTACAATGGGAGTGTATGATCAAACTTATTAAAGCAGGACCTCCTTAAACTAAAATGACACCAATCATGATGCGTTTTATTCCCAATTGATAGTTCCATAGGGTTCACGTTGTCTAAGGCAGATATTGGATTCCAATTTTTGTGATAGAATTCTATAGCGATAAAGTTTCTATCGGCACCGATGTCAGTAGGACATATGCATTATGATTGTTGAATAAGAACGTATTCTTGATGAACTTCATTGAAGTTGATGTTGAAAGTAGGGTGAGTTATCAGACTTGTCCACATCGGTGGGGGAGAAGAACGAAATACCCTTTATGAGAGAAGCTGTGAATACTTCCTCTGGTAGACTCGTATTGGAAAGCAAAATCGTGAAGCCGCGGATGGCTGAATGATAGGTAAGTCGGAAGTCAAGTAGACAATATCTAATTCGGATTACACGGGCTGTTACAAGGAATTTATCCTCTAAAGATATATCAGAAATGAGTCGTGATGCATAGTAGCTAGTAGTAAATCATGGAGGTGCTAGTAGTGATGAGTAGTATTTAGTAGTGGTAAGTAGCAATAGGTGGCATCAAGTAGTAACTAGTGATTACAAGTAGTGAGAAGTAGGTGATCGTTCGAGACTAGCAGTGAAAGGCGGCGTTGTGTAGTAGTAAGCAACGATAAGTAGTGGTATGAGATGATGAGTATGCTCCAAGCAGTGTCTTCGTAGTGTCAAGTAGTGTTCGGTGGTGATGGACAGTGTCAAGTAGTGACGTGATTACACGCTTCTTATAGGTTATAACAGCAATTAATTCTCACAGTGTAAACTTCTACACGTATTTAAGATTATACGGTTCATGTTCTAAACGGTGTTTGTCCTAGTAACCTACTTGAATCGCTCCCAATTCCATATTTTTTGATGTCGGAACTTCTATATGAGTTACCGTAATGTAATCCTGATCATTACATTACGCTATCTCACATATCCATTCGACATTACTCCATAAGTTCAAGATAGCGTGGTCAACTTAATTCTCTTAAGTGTCGCGTCGTGTGTACGTATGTGATTCGTGATATCGTATATCTAATCCAAGTCCATATCGTTATGGGTGTAGATGCGTATATGCATGTGATATATATTATGTAGCCCTACGTGTAACATAGTAGAGCAAACAGTGCAAGCATGGCGTATAACAGTCATTCTAAGTACACGTCTATAGACTAGACCCACTAATGTGCCCTATGGTTAGACACACTAATGTATCCTAGTTCCCTATAGCTAAAGCTCTAATACTAAATGTAATACCCCGTCAGAATCCACTAACGGCATATTAACTCTGGTCCCAATGCTTGGCTTGACTTCTACATAACAGCAATGTTCTGCAGCGGAAGCAACTAATACGAGATAAAACATGCAAAACGGATCAACATAAAGTTGAGTGAATCTACAGGTTTGAGTAAATAGTTCTCGTATGTTTCATAAAACAGTTTCCATAAATTGTTTGTCGAAAATCATTTCTCAAAATCGTTTATCTGAATAAACCGCTAAGGTTTAATCTCAAAAGTTTGTATATAGCAAATGCTAAGTAATAAACTGTTTGTAAGATGTCAAGTTCAACTGTGAGTGACATCAAAAAGTTCTTTCCGTTTCATCTGTTCGTAGACATTACCATGTCTAGTTTCAAGTTTGTAAACATCATGTTTAAGTAACATTCATCGTATGTTAGGCCACGAGATTTCTGAAAAGCTTTGTAATAATATACACTTATCATGAGCACTAGATTATAAAGTTTTAACCTTTGCATAGGCTGAGCCTACATCTTTAGTTTACCCTATCATGGCGCTACACCGATCAAGTGTACGAGTAACAACAAAATAAGCACCAGTTATGTTGAGGTGAGGTTTGTCAAACCTAACGGTACCGTCCCTATAATTTGAGCTTACAAAGTAACTAATATAATCAAGCTAAGGGATTTTTGATCTGAACTCATATGTATATTCTTGGTAAGTTACTCGTGCCTATTATGTAAAATAGTTGTAAAAATAGTTTAAGAAATAGTTTCAAAAGCAGCATGTATCTCATCCCAAAAATGTTGATGAAAAAGGGACTGTAGACTCACCTTAGCACAAGCAGTGAAATATCTTAGAAAATTGTACTGTAGTCGAACAATCACGACAGAAAAACACAACCTAAACAAGTAAATCATCTTAAGTATACACTTATAGGTCAAACTATGTCAACCCATAGTGTACGCAAAGTCCTAGTGCTCAGACTGACTCTACAAGCAAGTAAAAGTCAACTAATCCAAGCAAGTCAACAAAAATCAACCAAAGTCTAACCAAAAGTCAACTCGGTCAAAATGGTCAACTAAAGTTTAACATCTTAGTAGGTCATGCAAACATGGTCAACAAGTGAAACCTACGTCAAGTATCACTTTACAAGTCATAGTTAAGCAAATTGCACTTTTGTATCGTAAAGCATGCCTTCGAAAAATGTACATCGTAGAAAGATTCAACTATAGCTCATAGCACACAAATCATTAAATTATGAACAACTCCAGATCATAACTACACTAAAATAAATTCCAAAAAGTCTGGCCAAAGCCTCATACGATAAATAAAAGTCAGAAGGGGTCTAATTACAGTTTACTAAATTAGTTTCAGCACGAGCATCAGTTTTGAAATATTTCTCAGAAAATATATAAAATAGATTTTGATGAACGGCCAATTGGACTCATCTTAAAAAATTCCAAATTCTTAGTGGTAAAATAATCAAAGACATCTCTTTAGCCAATTCATATATTTTAATCAATATTTACAGACCTTCCAGTTTTGTTCATCAAACAGACATATCACATAGACGAGCATATATCTCATGGCAATTCATGTTTTTGCAAGTTCGCATACAAATGAAATATGTCGAGTAACATATAAACTAACATATTTCAGAAGATCAAAGTCTCATTCAACTCCTAGTTAACTCCAGCAATTTTTGTTTAACATTCAAATCAGTTTCAACTCACTAAACAATACGAATCTTCGTTTTAGCATATCAGAAGCATTACAAAAGCGTTTAACGTAAATCTTAAGTCCAAATCGCATAAATTTTCATAAGGAATATAGTATTACACTTTTTATAAACTAAAACACAAAGCATGCAACTCAAAAAATTCATATATCATGCAGACCCTAACGAAAACTTCGACTAAGCATATCTTGAGCATACAATAACGAAATCACGCAAAATTGGAGTCTAAAATTAATAATTTTTCGATATCTTTCTATTTAAACATATTACAAGATCAGTTCTCATGTCAATTTTATCAGATCTACAAGAAACTAATTCATTTTTCATGTAACAACGTTAATTAAGCAATCAAACGATAATTATCAACACAAGACACCATTAATTGAGCACTAGACTCTAATACACTATGTAATTGACAAAAATACTGATTTATAGAATTTAGGGTTTTCAAATATACCTTAGAATCACAAATTGTAAGTACGTACGCGTAGAGAACGAAGAAAGCAACAACTTTAATGCACGGGACTTGATCTAATTTTGAAGTTTGAGTGGTGATGGTGATGGTGGATGTCGACGGCTCAAAGGGGGGAAGGGAGAGGAGCAAAAATTCGACCAAAATAATGGGGGAATGAGGGTTTGTGATTAAATTCCAAGTATTTATAGTTAGGGCCTCTAATTAAGGAAACTAATGACCTTGTAGCCCAAGTTAAGTCCAAATAGGGGAGTTTCATTGGGAGGTTCGGCCGTGGGTCCACTAAGGGGGCTCATGGGTTTGTTTTTGATAAATACTCATAAGCGTGTGGTCCGTTTTGAGTGCCGTTAACCGTACCGGATTTAATTCATTAAATAAATAATAAATTAAATTAGTTTTTCTTAAAGTCAATAATTATTAAAAATAATTATTTTGTCGTTTTACTGAGTTCCGTAAATTGAAAACCTTTCTAGGCGATTAACTTAATCGTAACGTTTTCTAGGTATTCTGCAACCCGAAATAAGTTCATAAATTAAAATATCATATTAATTAAAGTAATCCACTAGGATCAAGTATGCATTTAAATCAATCAAATACATAAAGTTCTAAGTAATCACCGTTAAATATTTAACGGACAAGTAACGATAGTAACGGAAAAAGTCGGGTTGTTACAAATGTGAATATTGAACTTTCAGATTTTACGATATTGATTACCATTGTATTTGAATTCTTATACATATTTAAATACCATTTTGATACTTGTCTCTTATGTAACATTGTATTTAGGTAAATTGAGACTATCTTTGGGGTTAATATATCTCCACTAGCCACAAACCCCTACACGTTTAGTGACATCTTGGTTTAATGATTCGATTATTTTGTAACACTTTTTATATCTCTTAATTCACAACTCTATAATTATTTCTATTTTAGAATTTCATATTGAATGCAAATAAATTTGACTATAGTTTCATTTCGATAATAATTCATAGACGCAAAACACATTTTCGAGCACATTACGTTTGCCACATAATAGGGCTGAATAATGTGGCAAGCAAGTTAAAAAAATTTCGTTTGAAATTTTACCCATTTTCGCACGATGAATAAATAATGACCCTATGAGCAAGACTTACCTTAACGCTTTCTTCCATTCAAAATATTTTTGACGTCGAAAAAGTCGTTTTGAAATTTCTAAATGTAAATTTTGAACTTTCAGATTTTACGATAATAATTACCATTGTATTTGAATTCTTATGCGTTTTTAAAATACCATTTTGATACTTGTTTTTTATGTAATACTGTATTTAGGTACATTGAGAATATTTTTGGGGTTAATATATCCCCACTAGCCACAAATCCTTACACGTTTAGTGATATCTTGGTTTAATGGTTCGATTATTTTGTAACACTTTTTTAGATCTCTTAATTCTTAAATCAATGATTATTTCTATTTTAGAATTTCATATTGAATGCAAATATATTTTACTATAGTTTCGTTTCGATAATCATTCATAGCCGTAAAATACTTTTTCGAGCACATTACGTTTGCCACATAATATGGTTGAATTATGTGGCAAGCAGCTTAAAAAAAATTCCAGTTGAAAATTTGACCTATTTTCGCATGATAAATAAATAATGACGCTATGAGCAAGACCTCCTTAAGACTTGCTTCCATTCAAAATATTTTTAACGTCAAAAAATTCATTTTGTCATTTCTAAATGTGAATTTTGTACTTTCAGATTTTACGATAATGATTACCATTGTATTTGAATTCTTATGCATATATAAATACCATTTTGATACCTTTTTTTATGTAATACTATATTTAGGTACATTGAGAATATTTTTG
The DNA here is from genome assembly GCF_046630445.1 of Rutidosis leptorrhynchoides. Lineage (NCBI taxonomy): Eukaryota > Viridiplantae > Streptophyta > Magnoliopsida > Asterales > Asteraceae > Rutidosis > Rutidosis leptorrhynchoides. Next base: position 135,053,127 of record NC_092338.1, on the reverse strand, counting down.
GGGTTAATATATCCCCACTAGCCACAAATCCTTACACGTTTAGTGACATCTTGGTTTAATGATTCGATTATTTTGTAACACTTTTTTATATCTCTTAATTCTTAACTCTATGATTCTTTATATTTTAGAATTTCATATTGAATGCAAATATATTTGACTATAGTTTCGTTTCGATAATCATTCATAGCCGCAAAACACATGTTCGAGCACATTACGTTTGCCACATAATATGGCTGAATTATGTGGCAAGCAGGTTAAAAAAATTCCGGTTGAAAATTGAACCCATTTTTGCACGATAAATATATAATGATGCTATGAGCAAGACCTCCTTAAGACTTGCTTCCATTCAAAATATTTTTGACGTCGAAAAATTCGTTTTGAAATTTCTAAATGTGAGTGTTGAACTTTCAGATTTTACGATAATGATTACCATTGTATTTGAATTCTTATACATATTTAAATACCATTTTGATACTTGCTTCTTATGTAACATTGTATTTAGGTACATTGAGACTATCTTTGGGGTTAATATATCTCCATTAGCCACAAACCCTTACACGTTTAGTGACATCTTGGTTTAATGGTTCGATTATTTTGTAACACTTTTTTATATCTCTTAATTCTTAACTCTATATTTATTTCTATTTTAGAATTTCATATTCAATGAAAATATATTTGACTATAGTTTCGTTTCGATAATAATTCATAGACCCAAAACACATTTTTCGAGCACATTACGTTTGCCACATAATAGGGCTTAATTATGTGGCAAGCAAGTTAAAAAAAATTCAGTTGAAATTGGACCCATTTTCGCACGATGAATAAATAATGACCCAATGAGCAAGACTTCCTTAACCCTTGCTTCCATTCAAAATATTTTTGACGTCGAAAAAGTCGTTTTGAAATTTTTTAATGTGAATGTTGAACTTTCAGATTTTACGATAATAATTACCATTGTATTTGAATTCTTATGGTTTTTTAAAATACAATTTTGATACTTGTTTTTTTTTGTAACACTGTATTTAGGTACATTGAAAATATTTTTTGGGGTTAATATATCCCCACTAGCCACAAATCCTGACACGTTTAGTGATATCTTGGGTTAATGGTTCGATTATTTTGTAACATATTTCTATATCTCTTAATTCTTAATTCTATGATTATTTCTATTTTAAAATTTCATATTGACTGTAAATATATTGGACTCTGGTTTCGTTTCGATAATAATTCATAGTCGCAAAACACATTTTTGAGCACATTACATTTGCCACATAATAGGGCTGAATTATGTTGCAAGCAGGTTAAAAAAATTCCGGTTGAAATTTGGACTCATTTTCGCACGATGAATAAATAATGATGCTTTGAGCAAGACTTCCTTAAGACTTTCTTCCATTCAAAATATTTTTGACGTCAAAAAGGTTGTTTTGAATTTTCTAAATGTGAATTTTGAACTTTCAGATTTTACAATAATAATTACCTTTGCATTTGAATTCTTATGTTTATTTAAATACTATTTTGATACTTGTTTTTTATGTAACACTGTATTTAGTTACATTGAGAATATTTATGGGTTAATATATCCCCACTAGCCACAAATTTTTACACTTTATTGACATCTTGGTTTAATGGTTCGATTATTTTGTAACACTTTTTTATATCTCTTAATTCTTAACTCTATAATTGTTTCTATTTTATAATTTCATATTGAATGCAAATATATTTAACTATAGTTTCGTTTCAATAATAATTCATAGCCGCAAAACACATTTTCGAGCACATTACGTTTGCCACATAATAAGGCTGAAATATGTGGCAAGCAGGTTAAAAAAATTCCGGTTAAAAATTGGACCCATTTTCGCACGATGAATAAATGACGCTATGAGCAAGTTAAAAAAATCGTTTACCACATAATAGATCTGAATTATGCGGTAAGCAGGTTAAAAAAATCGGTTGAAAATTGGACTCATTCTCGCACGATAAATAAATAATGATGCTATGAGCAAGACTTCCTTAAGGCTTACTTCAATTCAAAATATTTTTAACGTTGAAAAAGTCGTTTTGAATTTTCTAAATGTGAATTTAGAACTTTCAGATTTTACGATAATAATTACCTTTGCATTTGAATTCTTATGCTTATTTAAATACTATTTTGATACTTGTTTTTTATGTAATACTGTATATAGGTACATTGAGAATATTTTTAGGGTTAATATATCCCCACTAGCCACAAATCCTTACACGTTTAGTGACATCTGGTTTTACTGGTTCGATTACTTTGTGATACTTTTTTATATCTCTTAATTCTAAACTCTATAATTGTTTGTATTTTAGAATTTCATATTGAATGCAAATATTTGACTATAGTTTCGTTTCAATAATAATTCATAGCCGCAAAACATATTTTTGAGCACATTACGTTTGCCACATCATAGGGCTGAATTATGTGGCAATCAGGTTAAAATAATTCCGGTTGAAAATTGGACCCATTTTTGCACGATGAATAAATAATGATGCTATGATCCAGACTTCCTTAAGGCTTGCTTCCATTCAAAATATTTTTGACGTCGAAAATGTCGTTTTAAATTTTCTAAATGTGAATTTTGAACTTTCAGATTTTACGATAATAATTACCATTTCATTTGAATTCTTATGCTTATTTAAATCCCATTTTGATACTTATTTGTTATGTAACACTGTATTTAGGTACATTGAGATTTTTTTTTGGGGTTAATATATCCCCACTAGCCACAAATCCTTACACGTTTATTGACATCTTGGTTTAATGGTTCGATTATTTTGTAACACTTTTTTATATCTCTTAATTCTTAACTCTATAATTGTTTCTATTTTAAAATTTCATATTGAATGCAAATATATTTGACTATAGTTTTGTTTTGATAATAATTCGTAGCCGTAAAACACATTTCGAGCATATTACGTTTGCCACATAATAGGGCTGAATTTGTGGCAAGCAGGTTAAAAAAACTCCGATTGAAAATATGACCTATTTTTGCACGATGAATATATAATGACGATATGAGCAAGACTTCCTTAAGGCTTGCTTCCATTCAAAATATTTTTGACGTTGAAAAAGTCGTTTCCAAATTTTTAAATGTTAATTTTGAACTTTCAGATTTTACTATAATAATTACCTTTGCATTTGAATTCTTATGCTTATTAAAATACCTTTTTGATACTTGTTTTTTATGTAACACTGTATTTAGTTACATTGAGAATGTGATGACCCGGGTGTAGTGACCCGAACTTTTCCGAACCTTTCTTTGATTATATGTTTAATGAAAACTATATTTACATGATTAAATGTTTCCAACATGTTAAGCAATCAAACTTGTTAAGACTTGATTAATTGAAATAGGTTTCATATAGACAATTGACCACCCAAGTTGACCGGTGATTCACGAACGTTAAAACTTGTAAAAACTATACGATGACATATATATGGTTATATATATAGTTAACATGATTTTATTATAAGTATGTATCTCATTAGGTATTTTAACAATGAGTTATATACATAAAAATGAGACTATTAATTTAAGAAACTCGAAAACGATATATATAACGATTATCGTTATAACAACGTCTTACTAGGTACATATGAATAATATTAATATATTGATACACTTGGTTAATTATGTTAAATGATAAGTAAATATATTATTAAGTGTGTTAACAATGAAATACATATGTAAAAATAAGACTACTAACTTAATGATTTCGAAACGAGACATATATGTAACGATTATCGTTGTAACGACATTTAACTGTATATATATCATACTAAGATATATTATATATCATAATATCATGATAATATAACAATTTAACATCTCATTTGTTATAATAAACAATGGGTTAACAACATTCAACAAGATCGTTAACCTAAAGGTTTCAAAATAACATTTACATGTAACGACTAACGATGACTTAACGACTCAGTTAAAATGTATATACATGTAGTGTTTTAATATGTATTCATACACTTTTGAAAGACTTCAAGACATTATCAAAATACTTCTACTTAACAAAAATACTTACAATTACATCCTCGTTCAGTTTCATCAACAATTCTACTCGTATGCACCCGTATTCGTACTCGTACAATACACAGCTTTTAGATGTATGTACTATTGGTATATATACTCCAATGATCAGCTCTTAGCAGCCCATGTGAGTCACCTAACACATGTGGGAACCATCATTTGACAAATAGCATGAAATATCTCATAAAATTACAAAAATATGAGTAATCATTCATGACTTATTTACATGAAAACAAAATTACATATCCTTTATATCTAATCCATACACCAACGACCAAAAACACCTACAAACACTTTCATTCTTCAATTTTCTTCATCTAATTGATCTCTCTCAAGTTCTATCTTCAAGTTCTAAGTGTTCTTCATAAATTCCAAAAGTTCTAGTTTCATAAAATCAAGAATACTTCCAAGATTGCAAGTTTACTTCCAAGTTTTCTAAATCCATTCCAAGTAATCATCCAAGATCAAGAAACCTTTGTTACTTACAGTAGGTTATCTTTATAATACAAGGTAATAATCATATTCAAACTTTAATTCAATTTCTTTAACTATAACAATCTTATTTCGAGTGGAAATCTTACTTGAAATTGTTTTCGTGTCATGATTCTGCTTCAAGAACTTTCAAGCCATCCAAGGATCCTTTGAAGCTAGATCTATTTTTCTCATTTCCAGTAGGTTTATCCAAGGAACTTGAGGTAGTAATGATGTTCATAACATCATTCGATTCATACATATAAAGCTATCTTATTCGAAGGTTTAAACTTGTAATCACTAGAACATAGTTTAGTTAATTCTAAACTTGTTCGCAAATAAAAGTTAATCCTTCTAACTTGACTTTTAAAATTAACTAAACACATGTTCTATATCTATATGATATGCTAACTTAATTATTTAAAACCTGGAAACACGAAAAACACCGTAAAACCGAATTTACGCCGTCGTAGTAACACCGCGGGCTGTTTTGGGTTAGTTAATTAAAAACTATGATAAACTTTGATTTAAAAGTTGTTATTCTGGAAAAATGATTTTTATTATGAACATGAAACTATATCCAAAAATTATGGTTAAACTCAAAGTGGAAGTATGTTTTCTAAAATGGTCATCTAGACGTCGTTCTTTCGACTGAAATGACTACCTTTACAAAAATAATTTGTAACTTATTTTTCCGACTATAAACCTATACTTTTTCTGTTTAGATTCATAAAATAGAGTTCAATATGAAACCATAGCAATTCGATTCACTCAAAACAGATTTAAAATGAAGAAGTTATGGGTAAAACAAGATTGGATAATTTTTCTCATTTTAGCTACGTGAAAATTGGTAACAAATCTATTCCAACCATAACTTAATCAACTTGTATTGTATATTATGTAATCTTGAGATACCATAGACACGTATACAATGTTTCGACCTATCATGTCGACACATCTATTTATATTTCGGAACAACCATAGACACTCTATATGTGAATGTTGGAGTTAGCTATACAGGGTTGAGGTTGATTCCAAAATATATATAGTTTGAGTTGTGATCAATACTGAGATACGTATACACTGGGTCGTGGATTGATTCAAGATAATATTTATCGATTTATTTCTGTACATCTAACTGTAGACAACTAGTTGTAGGTTACTAACGAGGACAGCTAACTTAATAAACTTAAAACATCAAAATATATTAAAAGGGTTGTAAATATATTTTGAACATACTTTGATATATATGTATATATTGTTATAGGTTCGTGAATCAATCAGTGGCCAAGTCTTACTTCCCGACGAAGTAAAAATTAGTGAAAGTGAGTTATAGTCCCACTTTTAAAATCTAATATTTTTGGGATGAGAATACATGCAGGTTTTATAAATGATTTACAAAATAGACACAAGTACGTGAAACTACATTCTATGGTTGAATTATCAAAATCGAATATGCCCCTTTTTATTAAGTCTGGTAATCTAAGATTTAGGGAACAGACACCCTAATTGACGCGAATCCTAAAGATAGATCTATTGGGCCTAACAAACCCCATCCAAAGTACCGGATGCTTTAGTACTTCGAAATTTATATCATATCCGAAGGGTGTCCCGGAATGATGGGGATATTCTTATATATGCATCTTGTTAATGTCGGTTACCAGGTGTTCACCATATGAATGATTTTTATCTCTATGTATGGGATGTGTATTGAAATATGAAATCTTGTGGTCTATTGTTACGATTTGATATATATAGGTTAAACCTATAACTCACCAACATTTTTGTTGACGTTTAAAGCATGTTTATTCTCAGGTGAATACTAAGAGCTTCCGCTGTTGCATACTAAAATAAGGACAAGATTTGGAGTCCATGTTTGTATGATATTGTGTAAAAACTGCATTCAAGAAACTGATTTCGATTTAACATATTTGTATTGTAAACCATTATGTAATGGTCGTGTGTAAACAGGTTATTTTAGATTATCATTATTTGATAATCTACATAAAGCTTTTTAAACCTTTATTTATGAAATAAAGGTTATGGTTTGTTTTAAAAATGAATGCAGTCTTTGAAAAACGTCACATATAGAGGTCAAAACCTCGCAACGAAATCAATTAATATGGAACGTTTTTAATCAATAAGAACGGGACATTTCAGTTGGTATCCGAGCGTTGGTCTTAGAGAACCAGAAATTTGCATTAGTGTATCTTATCGAGTTTGTTAGGATGCATTAGTGAGTCTGGACTTCGACCGTGTTTTCTTTAAAAATGATTGCTTAACATTTTTGTTGGAAACTATATATTATTAACATGTATATATTATGTGATATATTAATCTCTTAACATGTTTGATATTGTGTGATAGATGTCTACCTCTAGCACAAATCCCATTGACTCACCTAATAATAACGAATAGTCGAATATATATTGGACTGATTCACAAGTTCCCGAAGAAGAACCGGAAGAAGAATCAGAACCGGAAGAAGAATCAGAACCGGAAGAGGAGGAACCGGAGGAGGAAATAGAACCGGTGGGGGAAATAATAAAACGGTTAAGTAAAAGAAAATCCTCAACCAACCGACCAAGGTTAATTATGGTCAATGGTGTTTCCGCCAAGGAAGCAAAATATTGGGAGGATTACCAATTCTCCGATGAATCGGATTCCGACGAGAATTCCGATGATGTTATAGAAATTACCCCAACTGAATTTAAAAAGGCAAAAGAAAATAATAAGGGAAAGGGCATAAAAATAGAGAAATCTAATTCCAACCCCGATGAACTTTATATGTATCGTCAACCCCCGAAGCTCTTAAGTTGTAACAATGACCCGGGAACCTCTAAACCACCAGGTTTTTCTAAACCGTTGTGGAAAACGACAGCTCGTATTAGGGGAACATCATATATCCCTAGAAACTTGGCAAAATGAACCAAAACCAAAGAAGAAGAAACGAGCGAGTCGGAATAAGATAGTTGTATTTGTGTGGTGTAATATATGTAATATAGTGTGCTTATGCTTTATGATATATGTAAAAATTGCTTGTATTAAATGGATAGACAACCCAATATTTTAAGAGACCTACCCGGAGACATGATTGATGAAATCTTGTCTAGAGTCGGTCAGAATTCTTCGGCACAACTATTTACGGCGAAATCAGTTTGTAAGACATTCGAAGAACGTTCCAAGAATGTCTTGGTTTATAAGAGACTTTCGTTTGAAAGATGGGAGATATCACATTCGGAAACCCATAAGTTACGATGTGTTTACTTTGACGCATATATTGCGGGGAACCCAAATGCTATTTTACGCAACGGGTTAAGAAATTATTTTGACTCAATGTATCCGAATATAGGACTTCATGATTTAGAAAAAGCGGCTAACATAAAACATAAAGAAGCATGCTATGCTTACGGGTTAGTAATGTTCGCTTCTCACCAAAGTGAGAAAAAGAACATCGGGCTACAACTATTAAACAAAATGTTCCCACAAGTGACGGAGTCGGTAATTGGGGTAAGAAATGAGGTTTTTAGGTTATTACGAGACTGTTGGTCATTACGTAACCCTCGTCCCTTTGACGACGTTACAACACGCTGTCTTATCAACGGCCATAACGGTTATGTTCCACAAGACCAAGGATGGGAAGTAGTCCTAGTAAAACCAGAATGCATGACTTGTTTCTGGACGTATGAATTACGTGTCTTTATTGCCTTTGCTGAACGACTTGTGTACTAGCTAGAATTATCTTCACAACTATCTTGTAACAAAGTTATTGTGTGCTATATTTCATGCTTTATGTAAAATAAGCGGTATTGTAAGTTTGTAAAATATTGTATAAAAGTTTGAACGCGAAATATTATTATAATCAATTTTTCATATAGAATTGTAGTAGTTGAATTGTATATTAGCTACTAAGTATGAATTTAACGGGTAGGTACTACCCGAATTTAAACTTATAAAACGCTAATATAAAGAAAAAGCTTTTATAAATGAGTTCATATTATGCTACGAAATACTATTAACTACTCTTAATATTCTGTATGATTAACTTGTTCCATTTGACTATTTTGAAGGAAATGGCACCGACTACTCGACACACCGTGAATATGAATGAAGAGGAATTCCGTACTTTTCTAGCTTCAAACATAGCCGTAGTACAGGCTGCGCTACATACCAACAATAACCTTGGATCTAGCAGTACAGGAAATCGTGTAGGATGCACCTACAAAGAATTCACTGCCTGCAAACCCTTGGAATTTGATGGAACCGAAGGACCGATCGGATTGAAACGGTGGACCGAGAAGGTCGAATCTGTGTTTGCCATAAGTAAGTGTACTGAAGAGGACAAAGTGAAGTACGCTACGCATACCTTCACAGGTTCTGCGTTAACATGGTGGAATACCTATCTAGAGCAAGTGGGACAAGATGATGCGTACGCACTACCGTGGTCAGCATTCAAGCACTTGATGAACGAGAAGTACCGTCCCAGAACCGAGGTCAATAAGTTCAAGACAGAACTTAGAGGGTTATGAACCCAAGGATTTGATATTACCACGTACGAAAGACGATTCACAGAATTGTGCCTATTGTGTCCGGGAGCGTTCGAAGATGAGGAAGAGAAGATCGACATGTTTGTGAAAGGATTACCGGAAAGAATCCAAGAAGATATAAGTTTTCACGAGCCCGCCTCCATACAACAGGCATGTAGAATGGCTCACAAACTAGTGAACCGGATTGAGGAAATAATTAAAGAACAGACAGCTGAAGAGGCCAATGTGAAGCAAGTCAAAAGAAAGTGGGAAGAAAACGGTGATAAGAATCACCAATACAACAACAACAGCAATTACAATAATAATCGAAACAATTATCCCAACAATCGTTACATCAATCGCAACTACAACAAACGGCCCAACAACAACAGCAACAACAACAACAACAACAACAACTACAACAATCATCCCAACAACAATAACAACCGCAACAACAACAATCAGAAGTAGCTATGCCAAAGGTGTGAAAAGTATCACTCGGGGTTCTGCACCAAATTTTGCAACAAGTGTAAAAGAAATGGTCATAGCGCGGCGAAGTGTGAGGTCTTCGGACCAGGGGTTAATAGAACGAAAGGAACAAATGGTGTCGGAAGGAGTAATGGCGGAGCAAGTAGCGTCGGAGCAAGTTATGCCAATGTAGTTTGTTATAAATGTGGAAAACCGGGCCACATTATTAGAAATTGCCCGAACCAGGAGAACACGAATGGATAAGGCCGCGGAAGAGTTTTCAATATTAATGCGGCAGAGGCACAGGAAGACCCGGAGCTTGTTACGGGTGCGTTTATTATTGACAATAAATTTGCTTACGTTTTATTTGATTCGGGTGCGGATAGAAGCTATATGAGTAGAGATTTTTGTGCTAAATTAAGTTGTCCATTGACGCCGTTGGATAGTAAATTTTTACTCGAATTAGCAAACGGTAAATTAATTTCAGCAGATAATATATGCCGGAATCGAGAAATTAAACTGGGTAGCGAAATATTTAAGATTGATTTGATACTAGTAGAGTTGGGGAGTTTTGATGTAATAGTTGGCATGGACTGGCTGAAGAAGGTGAAAGCAGAGATCGTATATTATAAAAATGCAATTCGCATTGTACGAGAAGAAGGAGAACCCTTAATGGTGTACGGAGAAAAGGGCAACATGAAGCTACATCTTATTAGTAATTTGAAGGCACAAAAACTAATAAGAAAAGGTTGCTATGCTGTTCTAGCACACGTCGAGAAAGTACAAACTGAAGAAAAGAGCATCAATGATGTTCCCGTCGCAAAAGAATTTCCCGATGTATTTCCGAAAGAATTACTGGGACTACCTCCACTTCGATCTGTTGAATTTCAAATAGATCTTGTACCAGGAGCTGCACCAATAGCTCGTGCTCCTTATAGACTCGCACCCAACGAGATGAAAGAACTGCAAAGCCAACTGCAAGAACTATTAGAACGTGGTTTAATTCGACCAAGCACATCACCATGGGGAGCTCCTGTTTTGTTTGTCAAGAAGAAGGATGGTACATTTAGGTTGTGTATTGACTACAGAGAATTGAACAAACTTACCATCAAAAACCGTTATCCACTGCCGAGAATTGACGACTTATTTGATCAACTACAAGGCTCGTCGGTTTATTTGAAGATCGATTTACGTTCTGGATATCATCAAATGCGAGTAAAGGAGGATGATATTCCAAAAACTGCTTTTAGGACGCGTTATGGTCATTACGAGTTTATGGTTATGCCGTTTGGATTGACTAACGTACCAGCTGTGTTCATGGACCTTATGAACCGAGTGTGTGGGCCATATCTTGACAAGTTTGTCATTGTTTTCATCGATGACATACTTATTTACTCAAAGAATGATCAAGAGCACGAAGAACATTTAAGAAAAGTGCTAGAAGTATTGAGGAAAGAAAAACTGTACGCTAAGTTTTCAAAGTGTGCATTTTGGTTGGAAGAAGTTCAATTCCTCGGTCACATAGTGAATAAAGAAGGTATCCAGGTGGACTCGGCAAAGATCGAAACCGTTGAAAAGTGGGAAACCCCAAAAACTCCGAAGCATATACGTCAATTTTTAGGATTGGCTGGTTACTACAGAAGATTCATCCAAGATTTCTCCAAAATAGCAAAACCCGTGACTGCATTAACGCATAAAGGGAAGAAATTTGAATGGAAGGATGAACAAGAGAAGGCGTTTCAATTATTGAAGAAAAAGCAAACTACGGCACCTATATTGTCATTGCCTGAAGGGAATGATGATTTTGTGATTTATTGTGACGCATCAAAGCAAGGTCTCAGTTGTGTATTAATGCAATGGACGAAGGTGATTGCTTATGCATCTAGACAATTGAAGATTCACGAGCAAAATTATATGACGCATGATTTGGAATTAGGCGCGGTTGTTTTTGCATTAAAGACTTGGAGGCACTACTTATATGGGGTCAAAAGTATTATATATACCGACCACAAAAGTCTTCAACACATATTTAATCAGAAACAACTGAATATGAGGCAGCGTAGGTGGATTGAATTGTCGAATGATTACGACTTTGAGATTCGTTACCACCCGGGGAAGGCAAATGTGGTAGCCGACGCCTTGAGCAGAAAGGACAGAGAACCCATTCGAGTAAAATCTATGAATATAATGATTCACACTAACCTTACTACTCAAATAAAGGAGGCGCAACAAGGAGTTTTAAAAGAGGGAAATTTAAAGGATGAAATACCCAAAGGATCGGAGAAGCATCTTAATATTCGGGAAGACGGAACCCGGTATAGGGCTGAAAGGATTTGGGTACCAAAATTTGGAGATATGAGAGAAATGGTACTTAGAGAAGCTCATAAAACCAGATACTCAATACATCCTGGAACGGGGAAGATGTACAAGGACCTTAAGAAACATTTTTGGTGGCCAGGTATGAAAGCCGATGTTGCTAAATATGTAGGAGAATGTTTGACGTGTTCTAAGGTCAAAGCTGAACATCAGAAACCATCAGGTCTACTACAACAACCTGAAATCCTGGAATGGAAATGGGAAAACATTACCATGGATTTCATTACTAAATTGCCAAGGACTGCAAGTGGTTATGATACTATTTGGGTAATAGTTGATCGTCTCACCAAGTCAGCACACTTCCTGCCAATAAGAGAAGATGACAAGATGGAGAAGTTAGCACGACTGTATTTGAAGGAAGTCGTCTCCAGACATGGAATACCAATCTCTATTATCTCTGATAGGAATGGTAGATTTATTTCAAGATTCTGGCAGACATTACAACAAGCATTGAGAACTCGTCTAGACATGAGTACTGCCTATCATCCACAAACTGATGGGCAGAGCGAAAGGACGATACAAACGCTTGAAGACATGCTACGAGCTTGTGTTATTGATTTCGGAAACAGTTGGGATCGACATCTACCGTTAGCAGAATTTTCCTACAACAATAGCTACCATTCAAGCATTGAGATGGCTCAGTTTGAAGCACTTTATGGTAGAAAGTGCAGGTCTCCGATTTGTTGGAGTGAAGTGGGGGATAGACAGATTACGGGTCCGGAGATAATACAAGAAACTACTGAGAAGATCATCCAAATTCAACAACGGTTGAAAACCGGCCAAAGTCGACAAAAGAGCTACGCCGACATTAAAAGAAAAGATATAGAATTTGAAATTGGAGAGATGGTCATGCTTAAGGTTGCACCTTGGAAAGGTGTTGTTCGATTTGGTAAACGAGGGAAATTAAATCCAAGGTATATTGGACCATTCAAGATTATTGATCGTGTCGGACCAGTAGCTTACCGACTTGAGTTACCTCAACAACTCGCGGCTGTACATAACACTTTCCACGTCTCGAATTTGAAGAAATATTTTGCTAAAGAAGATCTCACTATTCCGTTGGACAAAATCCAAATCAATGAAAAACTTCAATTCATTGAAGAACCCGTTGAAATAATGGATCGTGAGGTTAAGAGACTTAAACAAAACAAGATACCGATTGTTAAGGTTCGATGGAATGCTCGTAGAGGACCCGAGTTCACCTGGGAACGAGAAAATCAGATGAAAAAGAAGTACCCGCACTTATTTCCAGAAGATGAGCCAACACCTCCAATCGCTTAAAATTTCGGGACGAAATTTATTTAACGGGTAGGTACTGTAGTGACCCGAACTTTTCCGAACCTTTCTTTGATTATATGTTTAATGAAAACTATATTTACATGATTAAATGTTTCCAACATGTTAAGCAATCAAACTTGTTAAGACTTGATTAATTGAAATAGGTTTCATATAGACAATTGACCACTCAAGTTGACCGGTGATTCACGAACGTTAAAACTTGTAAAAACTATACGATGACATATATATGGTTATATATATAGTTAACATGATTTTATTATAAGTATGTATCTCATTAGGTATTTTAACAATGAGTTATATACATAAAAATGAGACTATTAATTTAAGAAACTCGAAAACGATATATATAACGATTATCGTTATAACAACGTCTTACTAGGTACATATGAATCATATTAAGATATTGATACACTTGGTTAATTATGTTAAATGATAAGTAAATATATTATTAAGTGTATTAACAATGAAATACATATGTAAAAATAAGACTACTAACTTAATGATTTCGAAACGAGACATATATGTAACGATTATCGTTGTAACGACATTTAAATGTATATATATCATACTAAGATATATTATATATCATAATATCATGATAATATAACAATTTAACATCTCATTTGTTATAATAAACAATGGGTTAACAACATTCAACAAGATCGTTAACCTAAAGGTTTCAAAACAACATTTACATGTAACGACTAACGATGACTTAACGACTCAGTTAAAATGTATATACATGTAGTGTTTTAATATGTATTCATACACTTTTGAAAGACTTCAAGACACTTATCAAAATACTTCTACTTAACAAAAATGCTTACAATTACATCCTCGTTCAGTTTCATCAACAATTCTACTCGTATGCACCCGTATTCATACTCGTACAATACACAACTTTTAGATGTATGTACTATTAGTATATATACTTCAATGATCAGTTCTTAGCAGCCCATGTGAGTCACCTAAAACATGTGGGAACCATCATTTGTCAACTAGCATGAAATATCTCATAAAATTACAAAAATATGAGTAATCATTCATGACTTATTTACATGAAAACAAAATTACACATCCTTTATATCTAATCCATACACCAACGACCAAAAACACCTAAAAACACTTTCATTGTTCAATTTTCTTCATCTAATTGATCTCTCTCAAGTTCTATCTTCAAGTTCTAAGTGTTCTTCATAAATTCCAAAAGTTCTAGTTTCATAAAATCAAGAATACTTCCAAGATTGCAAGTTTACTTCCAAGTTTTCTAAATCCATTCCAAGTAATCATCCAAGATCAAGGAACCTTTGTTACTTACAGTAGGTTATCTTTATAATACAAGGTAATAATCATATTCAAACTTTAATTCAATTTCTATAACTATAACAATCTTATTTTGAGTGGAAATCTTACATGAAATTATTTTCGTGTCATGATTCTGCTTCAAGAACTTTCAAGCCATCCAAGGATCCTTTGAAGCTAGATCTATTTTTCTCATTTCCAATAGGTTTATCCAAGGAACTTGAGGTAGTAATTATGTTCATAACATCATTCGATTCATACATATAAAGCTATCTTATTCGAAGGTTTAAACTTGTAATCACTAGAACATAGTTTAGTTAATTCTAAACTTGTTCGCAAATAAAAGTTAATCCTTCTAACTTGACTTTTAAAATCAACTAAACACGTGTTCTATATCTATATGATATGCTAACTTAATGATTTAAAACCTGGAAACACGAAAAACACCGTAAAACTGAATTTACGCCGTCGTAGTAACACCGCGGGCTGATTTGGGTTAGTTAATTAAAAACTATGATAAACTTTGATTTAAAATTTGTTATTCTGGGAAAATGATTTTTATTATGAACATGAAACTATATCCAAAAATTATGGTTAAACTCAAAGTGGAAGTATGTTTTCTAAAATGGTCATCTAGACGTCGTTCTTTCGACTGAAATGACTACCTTTACAAAAATGACTTGTAACTTATTTTTCCGACTATAAACCTATACTTTTTTTGTTTAGATTCATAAAATAGAATTCAATATGAAACCATAGCAATTTGATTCACTCAAAACGGATTTAAAATGAAGAAGTTATGGGTAAAACAAGATTGGATAATTTTTCTCATTTTAGCTACGTGAAAATTGGTAACAAATCTATTCCAACCATAACTTAATCAACTTGTATTGTATATTATGTAATCTTGAGATACCATAGACACGTATACAATGTTTCGACCTATCATGTCGACACATCTATTTATATTTCGGAACAACCATAATAATAATGTTGGAGTTAGCTATACAGGGTTGAGGTTGATTCCAAAATATATATAGTTTGAGGTGTGATCAATACTGAGATACGTATACACTGGGTCGTGGATTGATTCAAGATAATATTTATCGATTTATTTCTGTACATCTAACTGTGGACAACTAGTTGTAGGTTACTAATGAGGACAGCTGACTTAATAAACTTAAAACATCAAAATATATTAAAAGTGTTGTAAATATATTTTGAACATACTTTGATATATATGTATATATTGTTATAGGTTCGTGAATCAACTAGTGGCCAAGTCTTACTTCCTGACGAAGTAAAAATCTGTGAAAGTGAGTTATAGTCTCACTTTTAAAATCTAATATTTTTGGGATGAGAATACATGCAGGTTTTATAAATGATTTACAAAATAGACACAAGTACGTGAAACTACATTCTATGGTTGAATTATCGAAATCGAATATGCCCCTTTTTATTAAGTCTGGTAATCTAAGAATTAGGGAACAGACACCCTAATTGACGCGAATCCTAAAGATAGATCTATTGGGCCTAACAAACCCCATCCAAAGTACCGGATGCTTTAGTACTTCGAAATTTATATCATATCCGAAGGGTGTCCCGGAATGATGGGGATATTCTTATATATGCATCTTGTTAATGTCGGTTACCAGGTGTTCACCATATGAATGATTTTTATCTCTATGTATGGGATGTGTATTGAAATATGAAATCTTGTGGTCTATTGTTACGATTTGATATATATAGGTTAAACCTATAACTCACCAACATTTTTGTTGACGTTTAAAGCATGTTTATTCTCAGGTGAATACTAAGAGCTTTCGCTGTTGCATACTAAAATAAGGACAAGATTTGGAGTCCATGTTTGTATGATATTGTGTAAAAACTGCATTCAAGAAACTGATTTCGATGTAACATATTTGTATTGTAAACCATTATGTAATGGTCGTGTGTAAACAGGATATTTTAGATTATCATTATTTGATAATCTACGTACAGCTTTTTAAACCTTAATTTATGAAATAAAGGTTATGGTTTGTTTTAAAAATGAATGCAGTCTTTGAAAAACGTCACATATAGAGGTCAAAACCTCGCAACGAAATCAATTAATATGGAACGTTTTTAATCAATAAGAACGGGACATTTCACTGGGAATTTCCGACCAAATTTAAACTTAATCTTTATATGATTTCGACCTGATAAGCAAAGTCTATTTAATTGAATATCAAGGTTTTGAACCAATTGCATATATTTATTTGACCTTCGACCATTTTCGATGATTCACGAACAGTGGTGTGTAAACAAATACGCAAGCATATATAATGTTTGTAATTAATAAAGTATACTTGAGAAAATAACAAACACAATAATAATTAAGTTATTAGTACCATGAATATATATAAATAGATATATAATATTATTATGAATCTACATATTAGAATAGCTATTATAATAATATTGTTATTACTTTCAGTACTAATATTAATATTAATGTTATGTTATTAGAATTATATATAATCTATAGATACGAAATTGTTATATATAAATGATTGTAGTATTATTATTACTAATATTATTATTAACAATATTGTATGATTATAATTAGTATTATTATCATCATTAATAATATTATTATCATTTACATTATTATCATTGTTACTTATTATTATTATTATTATTATTATTAGTTTCACTATTATTAACAAGATTAATATTAAAAATTAATATATGTATAATTAACATTATTTTGTTATCTTTATAAAATTGATGTACAGATATATATGATATAAACAGATTACATATATATATACAGTCATATATATATATATATATATATATATATATATATATATATATATATATATATATATATATATATATATATATATATATATATATACACACACACACACACTATAGACATCATCGATTTTTTCAAACTTTAGGTAAAATGTTTTTGTCTGAATGCAGTACACTGGATTCCCATTAATCACTAGATTTCAATTTCAGTTAGATATCTCTTTTTCCTTTTTAATTGTTTATATTTCTTGGTGTACTGGATAATCAAACTTGTCGACTCAAATGCCTAAATCTTAGCTACGAAACAATTTAGATAAAATCTTGGTTGCTGTAGTAGTCATTTAACTTCACATTCTATAACTACTACTGAAATTCCATAAATTTAAGAACAAAAGTGATCTATAAAACTGATCCGTCGCCTGTTCTTCAACTTTTTGACCAAAACTCAATTTCAAATCAATTTCAAAAATGTAAAAATGTAGTTATGATTGGAATCTCCTACTCAAACTTTCTTCAAATTCTTAAACTCCAATTCTTCCTGACGAATCCAAATTTGTTGAGTCAAACTTTGTGAAACAAAGAGTCAACAATAGTTCATCAATCGAATTCGAAATATCTGTGATAATTTGAGTTAAATTGATGATACCTTTAGTTTCTATAAACAATTTACAAACTAATTTATGATATAACTTTTATCTAAATCATAACCATTTACAAAATCAATTTTTTTTCTCTTTTCCTCACAACAGCGACGCAAGTCTGCTGTGGGACTTCTTTATATTTTTTTTCTCTGATTAATGATATCGCGTTTATATTGTTGGTGTTACATCAAATACTCAGTGATATTAGGAATTTAGAAGAATTAGCGATTAAGATTTAAAGATTGAGGAAGAAGAAGGAGATGGGGAACATGTTATACGGATTATATACATTCAGATGGGATTATAAAACAGAAATAGGGTAATTGCCCGATGGTTAGGGTGTTTGTGTGGTTGCGAGAGGTCTCGAGTTCGAATCCCGTCTCGGGCTGTTTATCTTTTTTTTTTTTAACCTTACAAAGGTACAATTTAATTTTATTATTATTTCTATTACTATTATTATTATTATTATTATTATTATTATTATTATTATTATTATTATTATTATTATTGTTGTTGTTGTTGTAATTGTTATTATTATTGTGATTGTTATTGTTATGATTATTGTTATTAATTATGTATTATAATTATTATTACTACTAATATCATAAGTATATATATATAAACATTAGGGACCATATTACCATTAGTATTAATAAATATCATTAATATTATTATTATCAATATAGTATTAATATCATTATTAGGGTTATGATTATTATTATTATTATCATTAATATTTCTATCATTAAAAATTGATATTTGAATCATTTTATGAATGATATCATTATTATTAGTATTATTACTAGTATTATAATTATTATTAGTAATACAATTATCCTTAAAAATATCATGATCAGTAATATTATTATTACCATTATAAGTATGATTATTTATATTATAATGAATATTATTAATATGTAATTACTAAAATTATTATGATAAGTATCATTAATCGAAAAAAAATTATATTTTATAGTTATTATTATAAACATCATTATTAATATCATTAATATAATTAATAACAATAATACCTTATTTACTAATATTAAGTCTTATGATTATTATCATTCTTATCATAGTATTACTAAAATTACTATTTTTTTAGCAAACAAATGATATATACATATATAAAAATACATTTAATACATATAACATAATGAAAAGTAAGATTTTATATAACAAAATAAATGTATGAAACATATATATTATTAATATAAAAAGTATATAACTAATAAATTTATATATATATTATTTGATTACAATTATATGTATTAATAAATATACAAATGATATAGGTTCGTGAATCCGATGAAAGGACCCGTTCATATACATTATAAACGATTCACAATAGTTGATTACATTGCGAGGTATTTGACCTCTATATGATACATTTTACAAACATTGCATTCGTTTTTAAAAGACAATCTTTCTTTACATCGAAAATTGACATGTATGCATACCATTTCATAATATCCAAACTATAAATGACCTAATCTGTCATTTACTTAATAATAATCTTTAATGAACTTCAACGACTCGAATGCAACGTCTTTTGAAATATGTCATGAATGACTCCAAGTAATATCTTTAAAATGAGCTAATGCACAGCGGAAGATCTCTTTCAAACCTGAGAATAAACATGCTTTCAAGTGTCAACCAAAAGGTTAGTGAGTTCATTAGTTTATCATAATCATTTATTTCCATCATTTTAATAGACCACAAGAATTTCATTTCCAGTTCTCATAAATATACGTCCCATGCATAGAGACAAAAATAATCATTCAAATGGTGAACACCTGGTAACCGACATTAACAATATGCATATAAGAATATCCCCATCATTCCGGGATCCTCCTTCGGACATGATATAAATTTCGAATTACTAAAGCATCCGGTACTTTGGATGGGGCTTGTTTGGCCCGATAGATATATCTTTAGGATTCGCGTCAATTAGGGTGTCTGTTCCCTAATTCTTAGATTACCAGACTTAATAAAAAGGGGCATATTCGATTTCGATAATTCAACCATAGAATGTAGTTTCAATTACTTGTGTCTATTTCGTCAAACATTTATAAAAGCGCATGTATTCTCAGTCCCAAAAATATAAAGGGTAAAAAGGCAAATGAAACTCACCATACTGTATTTTGTAGTAAAAATACATATAACATCATTGAACAAGTGTAAGGTTGGCCTTGGATTCACGAACCTAAATTATTTATATATAATTATGTATTTGTCAATATTTGTCTAATACATTAAGTTAAGTCATAGTGTACCACAATCCTAATGCTCGAGTCTAGTATGCAAAGGTCGACAAAAATTAGTTTAACTCCAAATGATTTCAAAACTTTATAAATGTTTTATTATATAATTTAAATATCGTCGTTTTATATTTTTAACAATGATTAAATTGTTAACGAAGAATGTACATCATAGCAAATTAGTAATATGAATTAACCAGATAGTTAAGTTCCATACATAATAGCTTAGTACAGAAAGATTTATTATGGTAAAAAATTTTTTTTATAGAATATACATATAAATTCTTCGGAGGAACTGAGTTAATACTTCATAACTCGTTGATACAATATACTTGTTATTAATTTGTAATGGTTTCCACAGTGATTCTTGAATTGGCGAAACTTGTGAGGTTAGAGGTGCTGACGATTCTAACAATGTTGACAGCATTGACTGTGTTGGTGAGGCTATTGGTACTGCTGATGATGTTGGTAAAACAAGTCTAGCTTGTACCTTACGCACCAGTCTTGTTAGGGTTTCGGTTCTTCTCTCTATCATCTCTGTCCACTCATCTGGTTTACGGTTAAGGCTGAGATAGATAATCTCTAAAACTTTAGAGATTACCTAATCACCACAGAATGTTTCTCCGATGAAGTTATGAATCAATACTTCATCGTTTGTTGTTGTTGGTACTCCTTGGTATCTTTGGTGCGTGTGACGTTGATATCCGATATACAGATTGGGATATTGAGGTGTGTGATGCGGATGTGATTGTTGGTGGTGGTAATGATCCTGTTGATGTTAATAATGGTGGTTGATGTTGATGTCGGTGATGCTGCTGGTGCTTTTAGTATTGAGACTTGCGATGTGGATGTTACTGGCGGTACTGGTTACGCTGCTGGTGCTGCTGATGGTGTTTGTAACCTTCGCACCGTATTCTCCAAAGCCACTACCCGAGCACGAAGCTCGTTAACTTCTTCTATTACACCGGGGTGATCGTCGGTTCGGACGAGCGGATAAATATAATCAAGAATTTGGTGTAGTATATAATCGTGACGAGATACTCTGGAGATGAGAGAGAAAATGGTTTCTCGAACAGGTTTGCCGGTAAGTGCTTCAGGTTCATTGTCAATAGGGCAATTTGGTGGATGGAAAGGATCACCTTCTTCTTGTCTCCAATAATTGAGGAGGCTACGAACCCATCCCCATTTCATCCAGAATAGGTGATGACTGATTGGTTGATCTATTCCGGTCATACTGCTTTCGGAGCTGGAATGAGACTCCATATCGGAATAGCTGTCGTAATCTGAGGAATTCGAACTGGTTGAGGGATCCATCTCGTATGATCAAGGGAATGAATTTTTGATATGAAATAGATTATAGGAGTTAGATTTGATATCTTTCTATACATAATTTACATATGTATATATAATACCAAAATCCCATAAATTACGGAGAATCTTTGAAAAATGTCAGTCAAAGTTCACAGTATCAGATATGCTAAGATAAGAATTCGTCTATACACTATTATGCAATAAATGCAGGAAAGCGCGTCTAGACTTAAAAATGATAAGCAGGTAATTTTTGACACGAAATGATAAGCAAAACTTTTGACATGCAGACACGGTCGAAGTCCAGACTCACTAATGTATCCTAACGACTTATCAGTTAGACACACTAATGCAGACCTGGTTCGCTAAGACCACCGCTCTGATACCAAATGAAAGGACCCGTTCATATACATTATAAACGATTCACAATAGTTGATTACATTGCGAGGTATTTGACCTCTATATGATACATTTTACAAACATTGCATTCGTTTTTAAAAGACAATCTTTCTTTACATCGAAAATTGACATGTATGCATACCATTTCATAATATCCAAACTATAAATGACCTAATCTGTCATTTACTTAATAATAATCTTTAATGAACTTCAACGACTCGAATGCAACGTCTTTTGAAATATGTCATGAATGACTCCAAGTAATATCTTTAAAATGAGCTAATGCACAGCGGAAGATCTCTTTCAAACCTGAGAATAAACATGCTTTCAAGTGTCAACCAAAAGGTTGGTGAGTTCATTAGTTTATCATAATCATTTATTTCCATCATTTTAATAGACCACAAGAATTTCATTTCCAGTTCTCATAAATATACGTCCCATGCATAGAGACAAAAATAATCATTCAAATGGTGAACACCTGGTAACCGACATTAACAATATGCATATAAGAATATCCCCATCATTCCGGGATCCTCCTTCGGACATGATATAAATTTCGAATTACTAAAGCATCCGGTACTTTGGATGGGGCTTGTTGGGCCCGATAGATCTATCTTTAGGATTCGCGTCAATTAGGGTGTCTGTTCCCTAATTCTTAGATTACCAGACTTAATAAAAAGGGGCATATTCGATTTCGATAATTCAACCATAGAATGTAGTTTCAATTACTTGTGTCTATTTCGTCAAACATTTATAAAAGCGCATGTATTCTCAGTCCCAAAAATATAAAGGGTAAAAAGGCAAATGAAACTCACCATACTGTATTTTGTAGTAAAAATACATATAACATCATTGAACAAGTGTAAGGTTGGCCTTGGATTCACGAACCTAAATTATTTATATATAATTATGTATTTGTCAATATTTGTCTAATACATTAAGTTAAGTCATAGTGTACCACAATCCTAATGCTCGAGTCTAGTATGCAAAGGTCGACAAAAATTAGTTTAACTCCAAATGATTTCAAAACTTTATAAATGTTTTATTATATAATTTAAATATCATCGTTTTATATTTTTAAAATATTTTTTTTTTTTAAAGATTTAATAAAGTAAATAATATAATTCGTTTATAAATAAAATTTTATATTAAAATATACTTTTATATATCTTAAGTAATAAAACTTATAAAGTTCATTTAATATCATAAAAATACTGCGATAGATTCTATTAAGGTAGTTATATAATTTGTATTACATTTCTAGTTAATAATATAGTATTGATAATAATAATAAGTAACAGTCGTGTTATTTTGGAATAATAACAATTTGATAAAAAAATTAAGACAACGATATTAACGACGATAATAATCATTTTTACGAAATTTTAATTGACTATAACTTTTAATCCGTCCATCAAATCTATTTGGCATCTAAAGGAAAAGTTCTTAATTTTTTTCTAGCTTTTTAAGGACATGCAAATCTTATATCTTCCTTCAACTATAATATAACAACCTTTAAGATTCGGCATAACCTATCTAAGGGCACTATCAAATTTACAAGCATGCATAATCCTATTTTCTCGAGCACTAGTCAGGGATACACTATTAGTATGTAAAAATTAAATTAGGAGTACTCACGTATCAATATTGAGGTTCAATATTGTAGGAAAGGTACGTAGACGCAATGGAGGTGACAAACACTAGTTTAACCTCACAAGCATACCCATGAACAATACCCATCACCTCCATAACCATAACTCATAATTTCCTTAGCTCTATCCCGCTCATAAAACCCGTTTTGAAATAACTCGCCCATGACCTCGTCGTAGTATTTTATGTATAATAATACTAATAATAATAATAATAATAACACTAACAATAATAATAATAAATATAATTATAGAGAGAGTGTGAGAGATAGATAGTTAGAAAACAATTATGATCGATCCTATATATATAGATTTATAAATAATATAATAATATAATATAATATTAATAAAAATTAAAAACATGTTGCATAGTGAGCCGCCACCAAAATATGTCGGCACAAGATTACACGTTTCGTGTAGATAGGTACACGATTCGTGTATGGTGTCTTCATGAAAGTTGTAGATTTTTGAGTTACGGTCGTTTGGACACCGGAATCACCCTTTTTCGAGTCAGTATGATTTAGTTATGATTTTTCTCGTGCAAGTGCGCAGGTTTAGTGATTTCCAACATTTTAACTTTCAATCTTGTGATGAAATGTTGTAGTCTTTTGGTGCTCATTAGAAATCTTTATTTTATATTTATTTTTATTTTTATATCATTGAAAATCCATAAAAATATTTTATAATCAAATTCTATTATATCGAAAAAAATGTGTTTGTACTAAATTGAATAAATATAATTTAGTTTTCCAGAATTAGTTATATTCAAAATCATTCTTTAAAAGGTTTCATCTATATCGTAAAACGTCTTTAATATTAAGAAAACTAAATAATTAACCTACCAAGTGACACAAGTCAATCATTGCAAGGTACGCTTTTGATAATTAAACGAGACTCTCCGCTAACCTCTGTCTAATCCTCAATAATAACACTTTTGTTCTTACATGGAATCACTTTACTAAATATTCCGAATACCGTTAAAAGTAAGAGTTTTCTAATTCAAGTGGACCTCATAACAAAGACTCGTAATTATAATTCAATGTACCTGATAAATCAATCACTTGATATTATCTTTTAATCTCATTGATAAACTTACATCGAACAAATACGTTCAAGTAAAGTATTATTCACTAACTACTGTGATAGCATTTCTATGTTCATAAAATAGATCTCGTAGCTTATATTCATATCAACTAATTCGTTCAATGCTTTCAAGTCACATAATAATCTCATAATCTATTTTTGTATCACCAAGCTCTTAAATGTTTTATCAATATTTCTTAGCTAAAAAAAAATACACATATGTACATACACATACATTTCTATTTACACATTTTTGTTCGTGAATCGTCAGACATGGTCAAAGGGTAATTGATTACATGAATATAGTTTTCAAACTTTTCGAGACTCAACATTACAGATTTTGCTTATCGTGTCGGATACATATAAAGATTAAAGTTTAAATTTGATCGGAAATTTCCGGGTCACTACAGTACCTACCCGTTAAAAGAAATTTCGTCCCGAAATTTGATAGAGGTCGTCATAGCTAATAGTAAGAATGTTATTATGACGAATATAAGCTGATACATAGAGTTTTATCATGATTAAGAAGTACGGATAAAATAATTCGATTTCTCGAAGCGTATGAGTGAAGCTATCGTAAAAGAGCGAAATGAGTAAATGTAGATTTGTTTTAACTGATGACGTAGCTATGATTGATTTCCGGAATTTAAGGGATTTAAAGAAAATTTTCGTAATAAGATTTGGTTCTTCGGCGACTTAGGAAATCAGGATCTTCTTTGAGTAAATGTAATAATCTGTTCCGATTGCTCTGTCGGATATTTTTCTATAAATCCACCCTCTTTGTTTCCTTACAACTCACACCTTCTATTCTTTCTCCTCAGTTCATACTTTAAAACATTCGTCAATATGCTCCATCCCATTTTGATCCTTGATATACTCTTAATTTTTACATCTGTCATCCTTCTCTTTCATCTACCACCGGAAGATTTTATTTACTTCTACTATTATCTTGGGGTTATAGTGTTATTAATTTTTCCGTGCCTTTACGTGGCAATACGTATTGATATGCACGGTTTGTAGCTTCAGGGTGGTTGTTGAGTTTTATATCTTCCCTTATATTTCGATGCCCCTGCATCTGTCTTCTATAATCATTGTCACCCATAATTAATATTCTCTTTTATTTGCTGCGGTTTATGCTCCAATTTCTAGTTTGGAGCTTCATTCTTTCGTTTCCTCTTCCCGTCCTCGAGTCAAGCGAGTAATGGTCCAGAATTTGCAGTTATGAATTTCGGAATGAACATAGTTAATGTTCTAAGAAGGAAATCTTAATGATGCGATTTTGACTTGTCAAATTACCAGAATATCCTGTAAAAGATCGAATCATCAAGAAATATTTTCTTGCTATGTTTAAGGATTAGATCGAATGTAAGAGTCGTGTAAATGGCACATGATGATGGTGCTGTGAATCATCACATCCCATTAGAAACTTAACATGACCTACTGTAATATAATGACGTTGATCAAGTGTCATTATATTATATTAACTCATGTATCAGTTCCCAACACTACTTCAAAAACATTCATATTCGAATTTTTCAGTATTTAGAAACTAACACAGTTTCTTTTTATGTTGCAGATATTACAGAGAGATAATTGATTTCAAATGAGAATACTTATGAAAATATCTTCAGAATTATCAAGGATATTTATAATGAAAGATACTATGATATCTTAGAATATTCAAGATATGATGATGATGAATAATATTTGTCTGTGGAGATTTAGAATAAGAAATAAGGTGTTCGCTAACGAGTTCAGCAGGCACTGAATCATTTGGATCCTTTGAAGGCAGATTCAGTCTCTGTGATTTGTCCATGGCTTCCTTCATACTTTGCTCAATCCATTTTTCAGTACCAAATCCTTTCTTTTTCTGAGCTTTACCAACTCACTATCTTTTATCATCAAACTTTTGACCGTTTAAACCATCTACCATTTTTATGTTTCCTCTGCATTTAATGCAATAATATCTGAATCTCTGGTTATCAATCTGAGGTGGGTTCAGAAGAATCGTGTTTTAGATGATTAAACGCTGGTGGTAATATGGTGGAATATGAAAGGTTCCCCAGTAATAATGACGAAAGGGCAACGTATCTATCAGGGTTATAATAAGACTGGTCCGACTGAAAAAATCGCAGTTGACTTGCTGGATCCGTGACAAAATTGGCTACTTTGAAAAGGAATCGAAATGTTGTTCTTGCTAGAAGAATTCGACGTAGGTACATGTTAGATTATGACTTTGGTTTCGAGAGTTTTTCAGGTACAAAACTTCGGGTAACGTGTGGTTGGATCATCATCTCAATTGTTTATTATTTGAAGTGTCTTCTAGAATTTCGGAGGGTTTTGATTGCAGATTGTCATAGTCAATATCCAAATGATGAAATCGTCCTAAATCCCGAATGATTTCTCATATCCATCTTGTGTGTTACGATTAAAAGTGATGTGCTATCACAGTTTTGAAGTCAAAGTATAGCTTTGAAAAATATAAGGATCTAAGAGTGATGATTTTGGTTGTATCTCGAGTTGAATTCTGAAATTCCCAAAATCAGAATATGTAATTAGATTCGAATGAGTATGATTGTTTTGATTTCTATAGAAGAATGTATATTGGTTTAGTTGATGATTATTGAATCAGAATTGAAGAATGTAACATATTAATTGTGATTTTATATATCTCTCGGGTATTACCTACCCGTTAAAAAAATTTCACAAATAATATTTTGAACAAGAATTCTCATTACAATCTTTATGAAAATATATGTGGGTATATTTTCTTCAGATGTAGTACAGATTCAATGAGTTAATATCATACTAAGCTCATTTGATTTTCGGATTGAATTAGAAATGAATTTTCTCTAAAACATTAGAGATTACATAAACTTTGCGGAGTATTTCACTAATGTAATCAATGCTTCAATATTTATATGTATTTCCTTAGTGAATCATGCTGATGCTCATGGAACTCTTGCTAACTTTGCAAGATACGAATATTGTTTTCCCGTAAATTTCGGGTATATCAAAGATGAAAGTGTATAATCAAACATGTTATTGAATGATACACTTGATTTGTTATGAAATAAAATTCATTGAGTTGAAGCAGAGATTGTAGTTAACAATGATTAAATTGTTAACGAAGAATGTACATCATAGCAAATTAGTAATATGAATTAACCAGATAGTTAAGTTCCATACATAATAGCTTAGTACAGAAAGATTTATTATGGTAAAAATTTTTTTTTATAGAATATACATATAAATTCTTCGGAGGAACTGAGTTAATACTTCATAACTCGTTGATACAATATACTTGTTATTAATTTGTAATGGTTTCCACAGTGATTCTTGAATTGGCGAAACTTGTGAGGTTAGAGGTGCTGACGATTCTAACAATGTTGACAGCATTGACTGTGTTGGTGAGGCTATTGGTACTGCTGATGATGTTGGTAAAACAAGTCTAGCTTGTACCTTACGCACCAGTCTTGTTAGGGTTTCGGTTCTTCTCTCTATCATCTCTGTCCACTCATCTGGTTTACGGTTAAGGCTGAGATAGATAATCTCTAAAACTTTAGAGATTACCTAATCACCACAGAATGTTTCTCCGATGAAGTTATGAATCAATACTTCATCGTTTGTTGTTGTTGGTACTCCTTGGTATCTTTGGTGCGTGTGACGTTGATATCCGATATACAGATTGGGATATTGAGGTGTGTGATGCGGATGTGATTGTTGGTGGTGGTAATGATCCTGTTGATGTTAATAATGGTGGTTGATGTTGATGTCGGTGATGCTGCTGGTGCTTTTAGTATTGAGACTTGCGATGTGGATGTTACTGGCGGTACTGGTTACGCTGCTGGTGCTGCTGATGGTGTTTGTAACCTTCGCACCGTATTCTCCAAAGCCACTACCCGAGCACGAAGCTCGTTAACTTCTTCTATTACACCGGGGTGATCGTCGGTTCGGACGAGCGGATAAATATAATCAAGAATTTGGTGTAGTATATAATCGTGACGAGATACTCTGGAGATGAGAGAGAAAATGGTTTCTCGAACAGGTTTGCCGGTAAGTGCTTCAGGTTCATTGTCAATAGGGCAATTTGGTGGATGGAAAGGATCACCTTCTTCTTGTCTCCAATAATTGAGGAGGCTACGAACCCATCCCCATTTCATCCAGAATAGGTGATGACTGATTGGTTGATCTATTCCGGTCATACTGCTTTCGGAGCTGGAATGAGACTCCATATCGGAATAGCTGTCGTAATCTGAGGAATTCGAACTGGTTGAGGGATCCATCTCGTATGATCAAGGGAATGAATTTTTGATATGAAATAGATTATAGGAGTTAGATTTGATATCTTTCTATACATAATTTACATATGTATATATAATACCAAAATCCCATAAATTACGGAGAATCTTTGAAAAATGTCAGTCAAAGTTCACAGTATCAGATATGCTAAGATAAGAATTCGTCTATACACTATTATGCAATAAATGCAGGAAAGCGCGTCTAGACTTAAAAATGATAAGCAGGTAATTTTCGACACGAAATGATAAGCAAAACTTTTGACATGCAGACACGGTCGAAGTCCAGACTCACTAATGTATCCTAACGACTTATCAGTTAGACACACTAATGCAGACCTGGTTCGCTAAGACCACCGCTCTGATACCAACTGAAAGGACCCGTTCATATACATTATAAACGATTCACAATAGTTGATTACATTGCGAGGTATTTGACCTCTATATGATACATTTTACAAACATTGCATTCGTTTTTAAAAGACAATCTTTCTTTACATCGAAAATTGACATGTATGCATACCATTTCATAATATCCAAACTATAAATGACCTAATCTGTCATTTACTTAATAATAATCTTTAATGAACTTCAACGACTCGAATGCAACGTCTTTTGAAATATGTCATGAATGACTCCAAGTAATATCTTTAAAATGAGCTAATGCACAGCGGAAGATCTCTTTCAAACCTGAGAATAAACATGCTTTCAAGTGTCAACCAAAAGGTTGGTGAGTTCATTAGTTTATCATAATCATTTATTTCCATCATTTTAATAGACCACAAGAATTTCATTTCCAGTTCTCATAAATATACGTCCCATGCATAGAGACAAAAATAATCATTCAAATGGTGAACACCTGGTAACCGACATTAACAATATGCATATAAGAATATCCCCATCATTCCGGGATCCTCCTTCGGACATGATATAAATTTCGAATTACTAAAGCATCCGGTACTTTGGATGGGGCTTGTTGGGCCCGATAGATCTATCTTTAGGATTCGCGTCAATTAGGGTGTCTGTTCCCTAATTCTTAGATTACCAGACTTAATAAAAAGGGGCATATTCGATTTCGATAATTCAACCATAGAATGTAGTTTCAATTACTTGTGTCTATTTCGTCAAACATTTATAAAAGCGCATGTATTCTCAGTCCCAAAAATATAAAGGGTAAAAAGGCAAATGAAACTCACCATACTGTATTTTGTAGTAAAAATACATATAACATCATTGAACAAGTGTAAGGTTGGCCTTGGATTCACGAACCTAAATTATTTATATATAATTATGTATTTGTCAATATTTGTCTAATACATTAAGTTAAGTCATAGTGTACCACAATCCTAATGCTCGAGTCTAGTATGCAAAGGTCGACAAAAATTAGTTTAACTCCAAATGATTTCAAAACTTTATAAATGTTTTATTATATAATTTAAATATCGTCGTTTTATATTTTTAAAATATTTTTTTTTTTTAAAGATTTAATAAAGTAAATAATATAATTCGTTTATAAATAAAATTTTATATTAAAATATACTTTTATATATCTTAAGTAATAAAACTTATAAAGTTCATTTAATATCATAAAAATACTGCGATAGATTCTATTAAGGTAGTTATATAATTTGTATTACATTTCTAGTTAATAATATAGTATTGATAATAATAATAAGTAACAGTCGTGTTATTTTGGAATAATAACAATTTGATAAAAAAATTAAGACAACGATATTAACGACGATAATAATCATTTTTACGAAATTTTAATTGACTATAACTTTTAATCCGTCCATCAAATCTATTTGGCATCTAAAGGAAAAGTTCTTAATTTTTTTCTAGCTTTTTAAGGACATGCAAATCTTATATCTTCCTTCAACTATAATATAACAACCTTTAAGATTCGGCATAACCTATCTAAGGGCACTATCAAATTTACAAGCATGCATAATCCTATTTTCTCGAGCACTAGTCAGGGATACACTATTAGTATGTAAAAATTAAATTAGGAGTACTCACGTATCAATATTGAGGTTCAATATTGTAGGAAAGGTACGTAGACGCAATGGAGGTGACAAACACTAGTTTAACCTCACAAGCATACCCATGAACAATACCCATCACCTCCATAACCATAACTCATAATTTCCTTAGCTCTATCCCGCTCATAAAACCCGTTTTGAAATAACTCGCCCATGACCTCGTCGTAGTATTTTATGTATAATAATACTAATAATAATAATAATAATAACACTAACAATAATAATAATAAATATAATTATAGAGAGAGTGTGAGAGATAGATAGTTAGAAAACAATTATGATCGATCCTATATATATAGATTTATAAATAATATAATAATATAATATAATATTAATAAAAATTAAAAACATGTTGCATAGTGAGCCGCCACCAAAATATGTCGGCACAAGATTACACGTTTCGTGTAGATAGGTACACGATTCGTGTATGGTGTCTTCATGAAAGTTGTAGATTTTTGAGTTACGGTCGTTTGGACACCGGAATCACCCTTTTTCGAGTCAGTATGATTTAGTTATGATTTTTCTCGTGCAAGTGCGCAGGTTTAGTGATTTCCAACATTTTAACTTTCAATCTTGTGATGAAATGTTGTAGTCTTTTGGTGCTCATTAGAAATCTTTATTTTATATTTATTTTTATTTTTATATCATTGAAAATCCATAAAAATATTTTATAATCAAATTCTATTATATCGAAAAAAATGTGTTTGTACTAAATTGAATAAATATAATTTAGTTTTCCAGAATTAGTTATATTCAAAATCATTCTTTAAAAGGTTTCATCTATATCGTAAAACGTCTTTAATATTAAGAAAACTAAATAATTAACCTACCAAGTGACACAAGTCAATCATTGCAAGGTACGCTTTTGATAATTAAACGAGACTCTCCGCTAACCTCTGTCTAATCCTCAATAATAACACTTTTGTTCTTACATGGAATCACTTTACTAAATATTCCGAATACCGTTAAAAGTAAGAGTTTTCTAATTCAAGTGGACCTCATAACAAAGACTCGTAATTATAATTCAATGTACCTGATAAATCAATCACTTGATATT
Source organism: Rutidosis leptorrhynchoides (assembly GCF_046630445.1). Lineage (NCBI taxonomy): Eukaryota > Viridiplantae > Streptophyta > Magnoliopsida > Asterales > Asteraceae > Rutidosis > Rutidosis leptorrhynchoides. Next base: position 135,021,081 of record NC_092338.1, on the reverse strand, counting down.
ATCTTTTAATCTCATTGATAAACTTACATCGAACAAATACGTTCAAGTAAAGTATTATTCACTAACTACTGTGATAGCATTTCTATGTTCATAAAATAGATCTCGTAGCTTATATTCATATCAACTAATTCGTTCAATGCTTTCAAGTCACATAATAATCTCATAATCTATTTTTGTATCACCAAGCTCTTAAATGTTTTATCAATATTTCTTAGCTAAAAAAAAATACACATATGTACATACACATACATTTCTATTTACACATTTTTGTTCGTGAATCGTCAGACATGGTCAAAGGGTAATTGATTACATGAATATAGTTTTCAAACTTTTCGAGACTCAACATTACAGATTTTGCTTATCGTGTCGGATACATATAAAGATTAAAGTTTAAATTTGATCGGAAATTTCCGGGTCACTACATCCGAGGCCAACCCTGCATTGTTCAAATGTCGTCATATGTATTTTTACTACAAAATACATTATGTGAGTTTCATTTGCTCCCTTTTTAAATGCTTTTGCAATATATATATTTTTGAGACTGAGAATACATGCGCTTTTATAAATGTTTTATGAAATAGACACAAGTAATCGAAACTACATTATATGGTTGAATGATCGAAGCCGAATATGCCCCTTTTTGCTTGGTAACCTAAGAATTAGTAAACCGATCTACTAATTGACGCAAATCCTAAAGATAGATCTATTGGGCCTAACGAACCCCATCCGTTGTAGCGGATGATTTAGTACTTCGATGTTGTTTTATCATGTCCGAAGGATATCCCGGAATGATGGGGATATTCTTATATGCATATTGTGAATGTCGGTTACTAGGTGTTCTATCCATATGAATGATTTTTATCTCTATGTATGGGATGTGTATTGAAATATGAAAATCTTGTGGTCTATTAAAATGATGGAAATGATTATTTATGTTAAACTAATGAACTCACCAACCTTTTAGTTGACACTTGAAAGCATGTTATTCTCAGGTACGAAAGAAGTCTTCCGCTGTGCAATTGCTCATTTTAAAGATATTACTTGGAATCATTCATGATATATTTCAAAAGACGTTGCATTCGAGTCGTTGAGTTCATCAAGATTATTATTAAGTCAATTATAGTTAGATATATTATAAAATGGTATGCATGTCGTCAACTTTCGATGTAACGAAAGATTTTTTTTCAAAACGAATGCAATGTTTGTAAAATGTATCATATAGAGGTCAAATACCTCGCGATGTAATCAACTGTTGTGAATTAGGATGGGTCCCTTCAGTTGGTATCAGAGCGGTGGTCTTAGCGAACCGGGTCTGCATTAGTGTGTCTAACTGATAAGTCTTTAGGATGCATTAGTGAGTCTGGACTTCGACCGTGTCTGCATGTCAAAAGTTTTGCTTATCATTCGTGTCGAAAATCATCTACTTATTATCCTTAGGAAATTACCTGCTTATCATTCTTTGTCTAGACACATCTTACTGCAATGATTGCATGATTAGTGTATAGCCAAAATTCATATCTTATCATATCTACTAATTCATATCTTAACGTATCTGTTACTGTAAACTTTTCCTGACTTTTCCGTAGATACCTCCGTAACTTATGGGATTTTAGTATTATATATGCATATGTAAATTATGTATTGCAGGGTACTAATTTACATCCTATTCTATTCCTTATCGAAAATCCTTCATCTGATCATACGAGATGAGTCCCTCAACTAGTTCGAGTCCCTTAGATTCCGATAACTATTCCGATAGTTATTCCGACAGCTATTCCGACATAGAGTTTCACTCGAGCTCCGAAGGCAGTGTCACCGGAATGCATCAACCAATCAGCCATCCCCAATTCATCTGATGGTTTCGTAGTCGACTTAGTCAATGGAGACGCGAAAAAGGCGATCCTTGCCACCAACCAAATTACCCTCTTGACGATGAACCTGAAGCACTCACCGGCGAACCTGTTCGTAACACCATTTTCACCCTCATTTCCTGAATATCTCGCTACGATTATATCATAACTCAGATTCTAAACCTTATTCATTCGCCCGTTCTTACAGACAATCATCCCGGAGTAATAAGTCAACGAACTACGCTCCTGAGTTGTAGCCTTGAAAAATATGGTGCAAAACGTACCAGCTTCAGCAACATCAACGGCACCAACACTACCATCAACATCAATACCAGTACCACCAACTACCCAAGTTCAACATCTCACACCTCAACATCTCATTATGTACCTCGAGCATAATCATCAATCTGCGAATCATTCTACATCATTATCTTCGTTCTTCATGGCGATTATGTAATCTCTAATGTTTTAGAGATTATGTATTATAGTTCTAACGATAAATCAAATGAGATTAATATCATATTGACTCATTAAAATCCATGATTACATCTGAAGAAAATATATATATATGTATATATGTTTTCATAAAGATTGTAACTCAAAATTCTTCTGTACAAATTGTTGATGGTGAAAATATTTTAACGGGTAGGTAATACCCGAGGAATATTCAGATCTCACATTAATAAATTACACTGTACATTCTTCGAAGCTGATTCAACAGTCATTTACTATCCTACTTACATCCACCGATATACAAATCCGTTCACCACAGAATAACCATATTCATCCAATATTGGGATTTTGATTTATCAGAATCCAACAAGTGGCATAATGAAGAAAACATTTGACAAAATAAAATTTGTTAGAAACAAATGAATTAACTATGAGAAATTTTGTTAAGAATCCATGCTAACTGTTCCTAGCTAATTGTTCCTAGCTAACTGGTTACATTTTATTTATCACAATTTAATTATCTCAATTTACATTCTCGCAATTTTATTTATCGTCATTTAAATTCTGTAAATTACTTTACGCATTTTATTTATCGTCATTTAATTTCTGTTATTTATTTTTATGCACTTTAAATATAGGGACACGTATACAAGGTTTTGACATATCATATCGATGCATAAATATATATATATATATATATATATATATATATATATATATATATATATATATATATATATATATATATATATATATATATATATATATATATATATATATATATATATATATATATATATATTATTTGGAATAACCATACACACTCTATATGCAGTAATGATCGAGTTCTCTATACAGGGTTGAGGTTGATTCTATAATAATATATATACTTTGAGTTGTGATCGAGTCTGAGACGTATACGGGTCACGATACGTATTAATTAATTCGGATATTATATATTAAGCTATATATGAATTATTGGACTGTTAATTGTGGACTATCAACTGTGGACTGCCGACATTGGACAATAAAATGAATTAAAATATTGATTATAACATATGAAACTAAACAAATTCTTCAAGTTGCCACTTGATTTCATCTTAAACCTCATTTGTATCATCACGATTACATTCTGCGTTCAAACCTTTCATCATTTTGAAAAACATCTTAAACGAGAGGATGAACCAACTGCACTTCATATACGGGAGAAAAGATTGATGCATTTAGTTATGCATCTGAAAAACTCTCGGAAACTGAGTAAACGTTTAACACGTAGTTGTGCTAATTCCTTTAGTGTTATTATTACCCAAAATAACTTGGTAATTCCTTTCAAAGTAGCAAATTTTGTCACAGCTCCAGCAAATCAACTTCGACTTTTCGTTCGGAACAACCTTATTATCACCTTGATTTACATGTATGCTCTTTTATTGTTACCGGAGAACCTTTTATATTTCACCATATTACCGTCAGCGTTTAATCATCTAAAAACACAATTCTCTTGAAATCACCTATGATCGATAACCAATGATTCAGATATGGTAGCAGTAAATGTAGAGGAATCGGCAATCAGTACTTTCAAAACTCACAGTATATCTACATCAATAGTTAGATGTATAACATTTATCTCTTAGAATAATGATCTTCCATTCTGAAATTTTGAAAAGCACCCAGTCTACAAATCAATAATCTGAATATTGAAAAAGCTGAATGAAGCAGCAGAAACTGTAGACAACCGTAAACGATCTTAACAGCCAGAAGTTTGATAATAAAGAATAGTATGTTGGAAAAGCTCGGAAATGTTGGAACTGGAAAACGGATTGATCTAACCATGAAGGAGACCAAGGACAAATACAAGGACCAAACCCTATATTCAAAGAATCCAGATAATTCTGGATCCGATGAAATCTTTAGAGAATATCCTGCTCCGAAGTCATGTTAAAATCTTGCGGAAAATCTTTTTCTTATCAACTTTCGAACTTAAAAATTTCAAAATATCATCATAAATATCTTTGATACTTCTGAAGATATTTTCATAAATATTTTCGTCCGAAATTATATACCTTTTCATGCTATCTGTATTACATCATATTGAAAACTATTTTAGTTTCAATATTCTGTAACATCTAAGTATAAATTATGAATGAATTCTGGAGAAGTGTTGGGAATTGAAGCATGAGTTAGTATAATATAATGATACTTGATCAACGTGATTATATTACAGTAAGTCATGTTGAGTTTCTATTGGGACATGATGATTCACAGATCATAACATCATCATGTGCCATGCTACATAACTCTTTCATTCTGCTTAACTTCTGAACATATCAAGAAAGTATATTCTTGATAGTTCTATTCTTAGTGATCCTGGTAATTTGAAAAATGAAATCGTGCTATAACGTTATTTCTTGTTTAGGACATTAAGTTCATTCGAAACTCCATATCTACGCATTCTGGACCATTACCAAAAGAAGAAACGAAGGGACAAAGCTCCAAAAGAAATAGAAAATTTGAGTATAAATCGCAGTAAAATAGGAGAGAGCATTAACTGTAGATGACAATGATTATAGAAAATGGAAGCAGGGATTTTGAAATATAAGAGAAAATATAAAGACCAATAACAACACGGAGATTACAAACCGTGGATATTAATATGAATAGCAATATAAAAACACGGTATAATTAAGAATAATATCACTCAAGGTAATGGTAGAAGTAAACAGATTCTTCTGGTGAAAGATTGAAAAGAAGGATGACAAAAATGATAATTAGAAAAATATCAGGGATTAGAACGGGATTAAGCATTTTCACGATCTTTTGAATGTATGAACTAAGAAAGAAAGTATAGGAATGGTGAGAATAATGGAACGGAAGAATTTAATTTATAGTAGAAATATTAGACAGAGTAATCGAGGCAGATCATCGTATTTAATTATAGAGATCTTAATTTCCTTACTCGCCGAAGAATCAAATCATTTAGATTTCAAAGATTTTCTTCAAATCCCTTGAATTCCGGAATTCAACCAAGGCAATGTCAAAAGTTAAAACAAAACTTCATTTATTCATTTCACTTTATTGTGATAGCTTCATTCGTGCTCTTCGAAAAATCGAATTATTTTATCTGTATTATTCAATAATGATAAAACTCTATTTATCAGATCATATTCGTCAGGAAAACATATTTATTGCTAGCCATGACGACCTCACTCAAATTTCGGTACGAAATTTCTTTAACGGGTAGGTACTGTGATGACCCGGGAATTTTCAACCAAATTTAAACTTAATCTTTATATGATTTTGACCTGATAAGCAAAGTCTATTTAATTGAATATCAAGGTTTTGAACCAATTGCATATATTCATTTGACCTTCGACCATTTTCGATGATTCACGAATAGTGGTGTGTAAACAAATACGCAAGCATATATAATGTTTGTAATTAATAAAGTATACATGAGAAAATAACAAACACAATAATTAAGTTATTAGTACCATGAATATATATAAATAGATATATAATATTATTATGAATCTATATATATATATATATATATATATATATATATATATATATATATATATATATATATATATATATATATATATAAAGATTTCTATTAATAACTAATATATTGTAACATGTATAAAATATATAAATATTAAATTATTATATAATTAACAACATATTAGAATAGCTATTATAATAATATTGTTATTACTTTCAGTACTAATATTAATATTAATGTTATGTTATTAGAATTATATATAATCTATAGATACGAAATTGTTATATATAAATGATTGTAGTATTATTATTACTAATATTATTATTAACAATATTGTATGATTATAATTAGTATTATTATCATCATTAATAATATTATTATCATTTACATTATTATCATTGTTACTTATTATTATTATTATTAGTTTCACTATTATTAACAAGATTAATATTAAAAATTAATATATGTATAATTAAAATTATTTTGTTAGCTTTATAAAATTAATGTACAGATATATATGATATAAAAAGATTACATATATATATACAGTCATATAAAAAATATATATATATATATACAATATAGACATCATCGATTGTTTTCAAACTTTAGGTAAATTGTTTTTGTCTGAATGCAGTACACTGGATTCCCATTAATCACTAGATTTCAATTTCAGTTAGATATCTCTTTCTCCTTTTTAATTGTTTATATTTCTTGGTGTACTGGATAATCAAACATGTCGACTCAAATGCCTAAATCTTAGCTAGGAAACAATTTAGATCAAATCTTGGTTGCTGTAGTAGTCATTTAACTTCACATTCTATAACTACTACTGAAATTCCATAAATTTAAAAACAGAAGTGATCTATAGAATTGAGTCGTCGCCTGTTCTTCAACTTTTTGACCAAAACTCAATTTCGAATCAATTTCAAAAATGTAAAAATGTAGTTATGATTGGAATCTCCTACTCAAACTTTCTTCAAATTCTCAAACTCCAATTCTTCCTCACGAATCCAAATTTGTTGAGTCAAACTTTGTGAAACAAAGAGTCAACAATAGTTCATCAATCGAATTCGAAATATCTGTGATAATTTGAGTTAAATTGATGATACCTTTATTTTCTATAAACAATTTACAAACTAATTTATGATATAACTTTTATCTAAATCATAACCATTTACAAAATCAATTTTTTTTTCTCTTTTCCTCACAACAGCGACGCAAGTCTGCTGTGGGACTTCTTTATATATTTTTTTTCTCTGATTAATGATATCGCGTTTATATTGTTGGTGTTACATCAAATACTCAGTGATATTAGGAATTTAGAAGAATTAGCGATTAAGATTTAAAGATTGAGGAAGAAGAAGGAGATGGGGAACATGTTATATGGATTATATACATTCAGATGGGATTATAAAACAGAAATAGGGCAATAGCCTGACGGTTAGGGTGTTTGTGTGGTTGCGAGAGGTCTCGGGTTCGAGTCTCGTCTCGGGCTGTTTATCTTTTTTTTTAACCTTACAAAGGTACAATTTAATTTTATTATTATTTCTATTATTATCATTATTATTATTATTATTATTATTATTATTATTATTATTATTATTATTATTATTATTATTATTATTATTATTATTATTATTATTATTATTATTATTATTATTGTTATTGTTGTTGTTGTTGTTGTTGTTGTAATTGTTATTATTATTGTGATTGTTATTGTTATGATTATTGTTATTAATTATGTATTATAATTATTATTACTACTAATATCATAAGTATATATATATATAAACATTAGGGACCATATTACCATTAGTATTAATAAATATCATTAATATTATTATTATCAATATAGTATTAATATCATTATTAGGGTTATGATTATTATTATTATTATCATTACTATTTCTATCATTAAAAATTGATATTTGAATCATTTTATGAATGATAACATTATTATTAGTATTATTACTAGTATTATAATTATTATTAGTAATTAGTAATACAATTATCCTTAAAAAATATCATGATCAGTAATATTATTATTACCATTATAAGTATGATTATTTATATTATAATGAGTATTATTTATATGTAATTACTAAAATCATTATGATAAGTATCATTAATCGAAAAAAATTTATATTTTCTAGTTATTATTATAAACATCATTATAAATATCATTAATAAAATTAATAACAATAATACCTTATTTACTAATATTAAGTCTTATGATTATTATCATTCTTATCATAGTATTACTAAAATTACTATTTTTTTAACAAACAAATGATATATACATATATAAAAATACATTTAATACATATAACATAATGAAAAGTAAGATTTTATATAACAAAATAAATGTATGAAACATATATATTATTAATATAAAAAGTATATAACTAATAAATTTATATATATGTATTATTCGATTACAATTACATGTATTAATAAATATACAAATGATATAGGTTCGTGAATCCGAGGCCAACCCTGCATTGTTCAAATATCGTCATATATATTTTTACTACAAAATACATTATGTGAGTTTCATTTGCTCCCTTTTTAAATGCTTTTGCAATATATATATTTTTAGGACTGAGAATACATGTGCTTTTATAAATGTTTTATGAAATAGACACAAGTAATCGAAACTACATTATATGGTTGAATGATCGAAGCTGAATATGCCCCTTTTTGCTTGGTAACCTAAGAATTAGTAAACCGATCTACTAATTGATGCAAATCCTAAAGATAGATCTATTGGGCCTAACGAACCCCATCCGTTGTAGCAGATGCTTTAGTACTTCGATGTTGTTTTATCATGTCCGAAGGATATCCTGGAATGATGGGGATATTCTTATATGCATATTGTGAATGTCGGTTACCAGGTGTTCAATCCATATGAATGATTTTTTTCTCTATGTATGGGATGTGTATTGAAATATGAAAATCTTGTGGTCTATTAAAATGGTGGAAATGATTATTTATGTTAAACTAATGAACTCACCAACCTTTTGGTTGACACTTGAAAGCATGTTATTCTCAGGTACGAAAGAATTCTTCCGCTGTGCAAATGCTCATTTTAAAGATATTACTTGGAGTCATTCATGACATATTTCAAAAGACGTTGCATTCGAGTCGTTGAGTTCATCAAGATTATTATTAAGTCAATTATAGTTAGATATATTATAAAATGGTATGCATGTCGTCAAGTTTCGACGTAACGAAAGATTTTTTTTTCAAAAACGAATGCAATGTTTGTAAAATGTATCATATAGAGGTCAAATACCTCGCGATGTAATCAACTGTTGTGAATCGTTTATAATCGATATGGACTTCGTCCGGATGGATTAGGACGGGTCCCTTCAGAGAATATTTTTGAGGTTAATATATCCCCACTAGCCACAAATCCTTACACGTTTAGTGACAAATTGGTTTATTGGTTCGATTATTTTGTAATACTTTTTTATATCTCTTAATTCTAAACTCTATAATTGTTTCTATTTTAAATTTCATATTGAGTGCAAATATCTTTGACTAAAGTTTCGTTTCGTTAATAATTCATAGCCGCAAAGCACATTTTCGAGCACATTATGTTTGCCACTTAATAGGGCTGAATTATGTGGCAAGTAGCTTAAAAAATTCTGGTTGAAAATTGGACCCATTTTCACACGATAAATAAATAATGCGCTATGAGCAAGACTTCCTTAAGGCTTACTTCCATTCAAAATATTTTTGACATCGAAAAAGTCGTTTTGAATTTTCTAAATGTGAATTTTAAACTTTATGATTTTACGATAATAATTACCTTTGCATTTGAATTCTTATGCTTATTTAAATACTATTTTGATACTTGTTTTTTATGTAACACTGTATATAGGTACATTGAGTATATTTTTGGGGTTTATATATCCACACTAGCCACAAATTCTTACACGTTTAGTGACACCTTGGTTTAATGGTTCGATTATTTTGTAACACTTTTTTATATCTCTTAATTCTTAACTCTATAATTGTTTGTATTTTAGAATTTCATTTTGAATGCAAATATTTGTCTATAGTTTCGTTTCAATAATACTTCATAGCCGCAAAACATACTTTTGAGCACATTACGTTTGTCACATAATAGGGCTGAATTATGTGGCAATCAGGTTAAAATAATTCCGGTTGAAAATTGGACCCATTTTCGCACGATGAATAAATAATGACGCTATGAGTAAGACTTCCTTAAGGCTTGCTTCCATTCAAAATTTTTTTATGTCGAAAAAGTCGTTTTGAATTTTCTAAATGTGAATTTTGAACTTTCAGATTTTATGATAATAATTACCTTTTCATTTGAATTCTTATGCTTATTTAAATAACATTTTGATACTTATTTTTTATGTAACACTGTATTTAGGTACATTGAGATTTTTGTGTGTGGTTAATATATCCCCACTAGCCACAAATCCTTACACGTTTAGTGACATCTTGGTATAATGGTTCGATTATTTTGTAACACTTTTTTATATCTCTTAATTCTTAACTCTATAATTGTTTCTATTTTAAAATTTCATATTGAATGCAAATATATTTGACTATAGTTTTGTTTTGATAATAATTCGTAGCCGTAAAACACATTTTCGAGCATATTACGTTTGCCACATAATAGGGCTGAATTTGTGGCAAGCAGGTTAAAAAAAAAAACTCCGATTGAAAATAGGACCTATTTTCGAATGATGAATATATAATGACGATATGAGCAAGACTTCCTTAAAGCTTGCTTCCATACAAAATATTTTTGACGTTGAAAAAGTCGTTTTCAAATTTTTAAATGTGAATTTTGAACTTTCAGATTTTACGATAATAATTATCTTTGCATTTGAATTCTTATGCTTATTAAAATACCATTTTGATACTTGTTTTTTATGTAACACTGTATTTTATTACATTTTGAATATTTTTGAGGTTAATATATCCCCACTAGTCACAAATCCTTACACGTTTAGTGACAAATTGGTTTATTGGTTCGATTATTTTGTATTACTTTTTTATATCTCTTAATTCTAAACTCTATAATTGTTTCTATTTTAAATTTCATATTGAGTGCAAATATCTTTGACTAAAGTTTCGTTTCATTAATAATTCATAGCCGCAAAACATATTTTCGAGCACATTACGTTTGCCACATAATAGGGTTGAATTATGTGGCAAGTAACTTAAAAAATTCTGGTTGAAAATTGGACCCATTTTCGCACGATAAATAAATAATGACGCTATCAGAAATACTTCCTTAAGCCTTGCTTCCATTCAAAATATTTTTGACGTCGAAAAAGTCGTTTTGAATTTTCTAAATGTGAATTTTAAACTTTATGATTTTACGATAATAATTACCTTTGCATTTGAATTCTTATGGTTATTTAAATACTATTTTGATACTTGTTTTTTATTTAACACTGTATATAGGTACATTGAGTATATTTTTGGGGTTTATATATCCCCACTAGCCACAAATCCTTACACCTTTAGTGACATCTTGGTTTAATGGTTCGGTTATTTTGTAACACTTTTTTATATCTCTTAATTCTTAACTCTATATTTTTTTCTATTTTAGAATTTCATATTGAATGCAAATATATTTGAATATAGTTTCATTTAAATAATAATTCATAGACGCACAACACATTTTGAGCACATTACGTTTGCCAAATAATAGGGCAGAATTATGTGGCAAGCAGGTTAAAAAAATTCTGGTTAAAAATTGGACCCATTTTCGCACGATGAATAAATAATGACGCTATGAGCAATATTTCCTTAAGGTTTGCTTCCATTCAAAATATTTTTGACGTCGGAAAAGTAGTTTTGAATTTTCTAAATGTGAAATTTGAACTTTCAGATTGTACGATAATAATTACATTTGCATTTGAATTCTTATGCTTATTTAAATACCATTTTGATACTTGTTTTTTATGTAACACTGTATTTAGGTACATTGAAAATATTTTTGGGGTTAATATAAGCCCACTAGCCACAAATTCTTACACGTTTAGTGACATCTTGGTTTAATGGTTCGATTACTTTGTAACACTTTTTTATATCTCTTAATTCTTAACTCTATAATTGTTTCTATTTTATAATTTCATATTGAATGTAAATATATTTGACTATAGTTTTGTTCTGATAATAATTCATAGCTGCGAAACACATTTTCGAGCGCATTACGTTTGCCACATAATAGGGCTGAATTATGTGGCAAGCAGGTTAAAAAAATTCTGGTTGAAAATTGGACCCATTTTTGCACGATGAATAAATAATGACCTTATGAGCAAGACTTCCTTAAGGCTTTCTTCCATTCAAAATATTTTTGACATCGAAAAGGTCGTTTTGAATTTTCTAAATGTGAATTTTGAACTTTCAGATTTTACGATAATAATTACCTTTGCATTTAAATTCTTATGCTTATTTAAATACCATTTTGATACTTATTTTTTATGTAACGCTGTATTTAGGTACATTGAGAATATTTTTGAGGTTAATATATCCCCACTAGCCACAAACCCTTACATGTTTAGTGACAAATTGTTTAATGGTTCGACTATTTTGTAATACTTTTTTATATCTCTTAATTCTTAACTCTATAATTGTTTCTATTTTAAAATTTCATATTCAATGAAGATATCTTTGACTAAAGTTTTGTTTCGATAATAAATCATAGCCGCAAAACACATTTTAGAGCACATTACGTTTGCCACATAGTAGGGCTGAATTAAGTGGTAAGTAGGTTAAAAAAATTCCGGTTGAAAATTGGACCCATTTTCGCACGATAAATAAATAATTACGCTATGAGCAAGACTTCCTTAAGGCATGCTTCAATTCAAAATATTTCTGACGTCGAAAAAGTCGTTTTGAATTTTCTAAATGTGAATTTTAAACTTTCAGATTTTACGATAATAATTACCTTTGCATTTGAATTCTTATACTTATTTAAATATCATTTTGATACTTGTTTTTTATGTAACACTGTATATAGGTACATTGAGAATATTTTTGGGGTTAATATATCCCCACTAGCCACAAATCCTTACACGTTTAGTGATATCTTGGATTAATGGTTCGATTATTTTGTAACACTTTTTTATATCTCTTAATTCATAACTCCATAATTGTTTCTATTTTAGAATATCAAATTGAATGCAAATATATTTGACTATAGTTTCGTTTCGATGATACTTTATAGCCGCAAAACATATTTTTGAGCACATTACGTTTGCACATAATAGCTCCTAATTATGTGACAAGTAGGTTAAAAAAATTCCGGTTGAAAATTGGACCCATTTTCGCACGATGAATAAAAAATGATGCTATGAGCAAGACTTCCTTAATGCTTTCTTCCATTCAAAATATTTTTGACATCGAAAAGGTCGTTTTGAATTTTCTAAATGTGAATTTTGAACTTTCAGATTTTACGATAATAATTACCTTTGCATTTGAATTCTTATGCTTATTTAAATACCATTTTGATATTTGTTTTTTATGTAATACTGTATTTAGGTACATTGAGAATATTTTTGGGGTTAATATATCCCCACTAGCCACAAATCATTACACGTTCAGTGACATCTTGGTTTAATGGTTCGATTATTTTGTAATACTTTTTTATATCTCTTAATTCTTAACTCTATAATTGTTTCTATTTTAAAATTTCATATTGAATGCAAATATCTTTGACTAAAGTTTCATTTCGATAATAATTCATAGCCTCAAAACACATTTTCGAGCACAATACGTTTACCACATAATAGGGCTGAATTATGTGGCGAGCTGGTTAAAAAAATTCCGGTTGAAAATTGAACTCATTTTCGCACGATAAATAAAAGATGACACTATGAGCAAGACTTCCTTAAGGCTTGCTTCCATTCAAAATATTTTTGACGTCAAAAAAGTTGTTTTGAATTTTCTAAATGTGAATTTTGAACTTTCAGATTTTACGATGATAATTACCTTTGCATTTGAATTGTTACGCTTATTTAAATACTTTTTTGATACTTAATTTTTATGTAACACTGTATATATGTACATTGAGAATATTTTTAGAGTTAATATATCCCCACTGGCCACACATCCTTACACGTTTAGTGACATCTTGGTTTAATGGTTCGATTATTTTGTAACACTTTTTTATATCTCTTATCGGCTCTATTTTTTAGTCAACAGCAAGCGTCGATTTATTGGCATCTTGACTGCCGTTTAGAGCCTAAATGGAATTCCAGGCAGGATTTAAAACCCATGGAAATTTGATTCTACCATTTTCATGGCGTCCCAATTTTATTTTTAATTTTATTTTACTTTTTAAAAAAAAATTCCTACTTATTAGCCGGTGGTCCACTCGGAAGCAATCTCTTTATCTGTCGAATAGAGAGAGGGATGATTTTCTCTACTTTTGAGAGTGTTTCACTCTGGGTGGAGAAATGACTTGTTTTTATTCTAGGATAGGGGAAGGATTGTCTACATCTCACGCATACACCACTCATGTGGTATTGGGTTTTGTTGTTGTTGTTTTTTATATCTCTTAATTCTTAACTCTATAATTGTTTCTATTTTAGAATTTCATATTGAATGCAAATATTTAACTATAGTTTCGTTTCAATAATTCATAACCGCAATACACATTTTTGAGCACATTACGTTTGTCACATAATAGGGCTGAATTATGTGGCAAGCAGGTTAAAAGAATTCCAGTTGAAAATTGAACCCATTTTCACACGATGAATAAATAATGACGGTATGAGCAAGACTTCCTTAAGGCTTTCTTCCATTCAAAATATTTTTGACGTTGAAAAGGTCATTTTTGAAGGTATTTCATATGCCCGAGAGACATATTAAACTAATGTGGCTAACATTGTATGATCCAAGTCGGGTCATACCCAATAACAAGCTTACCGACACCTTATACGTATTTGATCTTTACGGTTGGATCATTAAATAAATACGCGACACTTGAATTTTAGAAAATGGTTTCTAAAAATATTTCACTTGATGTATATATATATAAATTATGGAATAATTTATATATAAAGGATTTAATTATTTATAGGTTAAATAATTAATTATTTTATGTTACATTTTATAAATTGGTTTTATAAAATATAATGTAAGCATAAAATAAAAGAAAAGGTGCAAGTATTATTTATAATACATTTATATAAGTTGTATTTATTTAAAATTCAAATTTATATAATTAAATGGGCATGGGAGGTTGGTGCATTGCATGGATTGTGATTGGCTCTTTCTTAAGGGACTTTTGCTTCTACAAATGCACCTAACCAATCCCACTTGTTTGAGGCTTGCACACTTCTCTCTTCCATCAAGTAACAAAGATTTTTTGCTCTCCCTTTTGCCCCAATTCTGGCCGAAATATTTGAGCATCAAAGGAGTTTTTTTGAGTTTATTGGAAGCTCAATTTTAAGTGTCAAATAAATCCTAACTAAAGGCTAGGGTGTTGGTGATAAGTTTGGGGTATTATCTCTTGAGGTTTCATACTTTTGAAGCTCCATTCATCTTCATCTTCTTCATCATCTTGTTGTAACCCTCAACTAGCTTGAGGAGGTAAAAACTAAACCCACTTGTTGTACGTAAGCATATTATTCAAGACTTGATATATTTATGGAATTTGTCTTTTAAAAATGGTTGTTATATAACATGAACATGCATGCTTCCGCTCACTTTATCTTCATAAAAATGGACTTTTATGAACTTGTTATAATGTAGAACATGTTTCTTTAAAAGTATGTCAAATTCCATCAATGGTATCTAGAGCCAAGGTCTTTGAAATATGCTTCTTGTTTATGACTTTTAAATCCACTAATCTTACAATCTAGTAACATGCATAAAACTAGAATGTAAAAATTTTTGGATTTTGGGTGGGTTCTCCATTTGGCCGAATTTTAGGGCTTCCAAATGGGGTTTGGAGCTTCAAATTTGGCCAAGTTTTGTTGTTATTTTGGTTCACAATCAAGCCTTGACCTTGTGGTTGGATTTGTATATGATTTGGTTGATTATTCATTCTTATGGTTTGTAATAATTATTCATTCATTTGGTTTGTAATAATCTTGTAATTTTATGATGTAATTTATTTTATTTGGTATGTAAAATAGATTAGGTTGTAATTTCTTTTTCTAGAAAAATGTATTAGGTTATATATTTTTTTGTAAAAGAAGTGAAGATTCAAGAAGATTACAAGAGGAAGCATAAGGATGCAAGAGCTAGTGGGAGATTTGTTAATCTCTTACTTTTGTAATTTTAACCCTTTAGGTAACAATTGTTTTGGCTAAACAAGTGTTCACCACCATGGCTTGATTGTGGACTTTTCTTTTGCATGCTTGTATGATTTTGTGTATGTGTTTGGTTGATACAAGTTCACATGAACAACTTGCAAAAATGACATTATAATTGGTTATAATTAAAACAACAAAAGACACTAATAAATGGTTATTAGGTACTAGATGAAAAATGTATATAAAATGGTTTATATCAAGTAAAATTTGGTTATTTTACTAATGACATGAAATAGGTTTTTCATTATATATCATACATCAAATGCATGTTGGTGTATGGCAAAATGTTTTCTTAAACTAGAATTTAAGAAAGACTAAAAATCCCTTAACAACTAAAACAAGGAAAACAAGTTAAACGCCATCCTATTGTGGGACACTTGAACATAGTAGTGAACTCATAATGGGATAAAGGTCACCTAACCGTTATGAGCAAACTAATATGGTTAAGGTAAAATTCACATGATTGTGGGATAAAGGTCACCTAACCACTTGCATGTTA
Source organism: Rutidosis leptorrhynchoides (assembly GCF_046630445.1). Taxonomy (NCBI): domain Eukaryota; kingdom Viridiplantae; phylum Streptophyta; class Magnoliopsida; order Asterales; family Asteraceae; genus Rutidosis; species Rutidosis leptorrhynchoides. The sequence goes on along the minus strand of NC_092338.1, from coordinate 135,004,455 downwards.
ATTTTACATGTTAACACAAGTAGGACGACTTGATTTGGGAATCATGAACTTAGGGTCACCGAAGCATGAGGAACAAATAGGCGTTGATGGGATTAATATGCCATGCAAAAGGATTGCATGATCCCATAACTTAGAAGTTGCAAAAGGATTGCAATTGTCATATAAATGACTACCTAGCTAAATCAAATGACGGGATAAAGGTCACCTAACCGAAATTTGATTTACCGTTGGATTCTAAGATTTAATTAAACAATTGATATATAAAAGGGTATTGTTTATTAAATTTAAAATCAATACTTAAAAGAACTTTGTTGAATTTTGTAGATGGCCGCTAATAACAACAACAACATGCAAAACGCACCAATTAACCTAAACAACCTATCATTAAGGTCTCTCTTAGAGAAAGACAAACTCAACCATACCAACTTTATGGATTGGTTCCGCAATCTTCGGATTGTCCTCAAATAAGAGGATAAAGCGTATGTACTTGAGGACCCCATTCCCGATCAACCGGATGAGGATGATGTGGAGGCAATGGCCTTTTACGATAAGTATTGCCACGACTCCCTTCAAGTCTCATGCCTAATGCTTGGGACTATGATTCCCGAACTCCAAAAGGATTTCGAGCATCATAGTGCATACGACATGATAACGCAATTGAAGGAGATGTTCCTTCAAAAAGCGCGTGTCGAGCGCTTCGAGACCGTTCGGGCGCTACATGCTTGTCGTATGGACGATACCCAATCGGTTTCATCTTATGTCCTTAAGATGAAAAGCCTTATTGATCGTGCTAACCATCTTAACCTAAACATATCAAATGAGTTAGCCACCGATCTTATCTTTAACTCCCTATCAAAAAGGTTTGATCAATTTGTAATTAATTACAATATGAATGGGATGGATAAGAGCATAGGTGAGCTCCACGGTATGCTTAGAACGGCGGAAACTAGCATGGGTAAAAGGGCTTTACCCGTGTTAGCAATCGATCAAGGTGGGTCCAAAGGTAACACCTCTAAGCCAAAGGTAGCTAAGAGAAAAGGACCCGCCTATCAAGGCAAGGGAAAGGGGAAGATGGTTACCCCAACCAAGAACAAGAACAAAAAGCAAAAGGTTGCGAAAAAGGCAAACCCCAAGGAAGACCCATGTTTCGGTTGCGGTGAGATGGGTCATTGGAAACGAAATTGTCCGGTCTACCTTAAGGAGTTGAAGGAAAAGAGGGATGCGGGGCAATCCTCAGGTAATATATATATGGTATATATAGAGCTTAGTATTACTTCTTCTAATACATGGGTATTACACACTGGATGTGGAACTCACATTTGCAATTCTTTACAGGGGTTCAAAAGAAGTAACAAGCAAACGGGAACATCAAGTCTCTTCATGGGGAATGGAGCTAAAGTACAAGTGAAAGCTCAAGGAGACTTTGTGTTAAAACTTCCAAGTGGCTTGGAACTTATTTTGAATGATGTTTTGTATGCACCCGACTTATGTCGAAACATTATTTCTGTTTCCCGTTTGAGACAATGTGGTTTTAATGTTAATTTTATTAATGATGATATCCATGTTTATTTAGATAATGTATTCTATTTCAAGGCTTCGCCTTCAAATGGAATTTATGAATTGGTTCATGATGACACATCATCTAGTAGCTCAATGTACCATACAAGCACCAAGAAACTCAAAAGGGATTTGAGTGATTCCTACTTATGGCATTGTCGCCTTGGTCACATAAACAAGAACCGAATGCATACACTTCAAAAGAATGGACTTTTGAAATCAAATGAGATGGATTCGTTTGATGTATGTGAGTCTTGTTTACAAGGCAAGATGACTAAAGCACCTTTCAAAGGGACCTATGAAAGGGCTAAAGACTTATTGGGATTAATACATTCGGATGTGTGTAGACCCTTTAAGCCCATGACAAGGAATGGTGAAAGATACTTTGTTACTTTCATTGATGACTTTAGTCGTTTCGGATATGTCTACTTATTAAGACACAAGGACGAAACGTTTGAAGCATTCAAAGAATACCAAAACGAAGTACAAAATCAACTCAATAAGACAATTAAGGTACTTCGTACCGATAGAGGAGGTGAATACCTAAGCGATGCTTTCCAAGATCATCTTAGGAGTTGTGGGATCATCTCACAACTTACTCCACCCGGAACACCCCAACTTAATGGAGTTTCCGAAAGGAGGAACCGGACCCTAATGGATATGGTTCGATCTATGATGGCAAGAAGCTCGTTACCTCTATCATTTTGGGGTTATTGTCTAAGCTCCGTGGTTCGTATTTTAAATATGGCCCCAACCAAGAAAGTGGAACGAACTCCTCATGAGATGTGGTTTGGAAAACCTCCCTCTCTTTCATACTTGAAAGTATGGGGATGTGAAGCTTATCCTAAGCGCCATGTAGCTAATAAGTTACATGCTCGGTCCACAAAGTGTATCTTCATAGGATATCCCAAGGATGATATGGGATACTATTTCTATAATCCGACTGAGCAAAATGTATTTGTTGCTCGAAAGGCGGAATTCCTTGAAACCAAATTCCTTATGGAAGGTGATGGTGAAAGGAAAATAGATCTTGTAGAGGTACAAGATCAAGTCGATGATACACAAATGGTTGACACTAGTACTCAACATGAGGATGTTGAAAATGATCAAGTGGATGATCAAAATACACAAGACGTTCGAAGATCTAGTAGAATTAGTAATCCTCCTGAGAGATATGGTTTTCTCGTGGATGGTTGCTATACGGTTGATTTGGATGAACCGACAAACTACGAAGATGCTTTATCAAGGATTGATAAAGATAAATGGCAGGAAGCCATGAACGCCGAGATGCAATCCATGTATGAAAACTAAGTTTGGGAACTTGTTGTGCAACCTCCTAGCTCCAAGCTAGTTGATTGCAAATGGCTTTTCAAGAATAAAACCGACATACATGGAAACTTGGATACATACAAAGCTAGACTTGTAGCAAAAGGTTTCACTCAAACTCAAGGGGTTGATTATGATGAAACTTTCTCGCCTGTGGCAATGCTAAAGTCTATTAGGATATTATTTGCCATAGCTGCTCACTATGACTATGAAATATGGCAAATGGATGTCAAAACCGCTTTCCTAAATGGATATCTTGAGGAAGATGTCTATATGGTACAGCCCGAAGGTTTTGTTGATCCGAAAAATCCTAAAAAGGTATGCAAGTTAAAGAAATCAATCTACGGATTGAAACAAGCATCTAGAATGTGGAATCATCATTTTAATGAAGAGGCAAAGAAATTTGGCTTCATTAAAAATGGTGATGAAGCTTGTGTATACAAGAAGGCTAGTAGGAGCTCTATAATGTTCCTTGTGCTATATGTGGATGATATATTATTATTTGGGAATGATATTACCACAATGCAAGAAGTCAAAACTTGGCTAAAGAGTTGCTTCTCCATTAAGGATCTTGGAGAAGCACAATACATATTGGGGATAGGGATCTATAGGAATAGATCCAAGAGATTGATAGGTTTAAGTCAAAGTACATACATTGATAAAATCTTGAAAAGGTTCAAGATGGAAAACTCTAAGAAAGGTTTGGTACCTATTCAAAGAGGAACCGTTCTCAGTTCATCTCAGTGTCCTACCACGAAAGATGAACAAGAGAGAATGAAGAAAGTCCCATACGCATCTGCTATTGGGTCTATCATGTATGCAATGATATGTACTAGACCGGATGTGTCATGCGCTCTAAGCTTGACAAGTAGATACCAAAACAACCCAGGAAACAGTCATTGGATTGCTGTTAAAAGTATATTGAAATACCTTAGGAGAACAAAGGATATGTTTCTAATATATGGGTCTGGTGAGGAGGAACTCGCTGTAAAAGGTTACGTGGACGCGAGCTTCCAAACTGACCGAGATGACTCTCGATCACAATCCGGTTATGTCTTCATGTTAAATGGTGGTGCGGTCTCTTGGAAGAGTTCGAAACAGGAGGTTTTTACGTTATCCATTACAGAGTCGGAGTACATTGCCGCCTCACTGGCAGCTCAGGAAGCTACATGGATGAAGAAATTCATCGACGACTTAGGAGTGGTCCCTTCCATTCAGGACCCTCTTGAGATCTTTTGTGACAACGAGGGTGCGATTGCTCAAATCAAGGAACCTCGTGCTCATCAAAAGACTCATCACATTGAGCGGAGATTCAACTACATCAGGGATGAGGTTGAAAAGGGAAAGATATGTATTCACAAAGTTCACACAGATCAAAATGTTGCGGATCCACTCACGAAGCTTCTACATGGGCCAAAACATGAGGGACATGTTTGTGCATTAGGGCTTCGATATTCTAGTGATTGGAAATGATCTATTTTATGTATTGTAACGGAACGAATTAGTTCAAACTCATTAATATAATTATGGTATTAATTTAATTATGAGTCATGTTCCAATTTTGCATATTTTATCCATGAATAAACTATTATTCTGAATTCCGTAGTTGATCACATTTGTGGGAACAAGTGTGAGGTCTAGACTATTATGAACTTGGATTGGTCAACATTCAAATGGTGAATGTGGGGCAAGGTTGCAACCAAGGTTCATAGATATTTGTGGAACACAAATATTGGATGACCCGCTCTCAAGATTTACTGTATGGAGCCTTTGTGGTTGATCACATGTAATCTTGATTAAAGGAGAATATCATTATATCCTCTGACCTGAGACACATATTGGGTTCAGACATTCACCGAATATTGTGCCTTGATTCTTTCCTTCGCTATTCTGAAAAGGTAGCTCATAAGGGAGGCTTCAGGTATAGTACTAAGTGTAGTGTCTAGAACGTATGTAGTCAAGATGGAATTTGTCCCTCTTATTCGTTGAGAGTCAGATGTCTAAGGCCTGATAAAGTTAAATCTATAAGAGAGTGATCATTCTATGTCTCTTGGATTTAACATGACATCTAGGACAAAAGGATATATTGAAAGATTCACCTAAATCATATTCGAGATGGGAACTCGAAAGGGATGATGTTATTGAATGGCACTAAGTCATAACATATTAGGGGTGATGGACGGTCGTTAGGTGGTATCCATCACTTGCATTAATTTCTTATGTTTCTCGTGCAATTGGGAGATTGAAGGTATTTCATATGCCCGAGAGACATATTAAACTAATGTGGCTAACATGTTATGATCCAAGTCGGGTCATACCCAATAACAAGCTTACCGACACCTTATACGTATTTGATCTTTACGGTTGGATCATTAAATAAATACGCGACACTTGAATTTTAGAAAATGGTTTCTAAAAATATTTCACTTGATGTATATATATATAAATTATGGAATAATTTATATATAAAGGATTTAATTATTTATAGGTTAAATAATTAATTATTTTATGTTACATTTTATAAATTGGTTTTATAAAATATAATGTAAGCATAAAATAAAAGAAAAGGTGCAAGTATTATTTATAATACATTTATATAAGTTGTATTTATTTAAAATTCAAATTTATATAATTAAATGGGCATGGGAGGTTGGTGCATTGCATGGATTGTGATTGGCTCTTTCTTAAGGGACTTTTGCTTCTACAAATGCACCTAACCAATCCCACTTGTTTGAGGCTTGCACACTTCTCTCTTCCATCAAGTAACAAAGATTTTTTGCTCTCCCTTTTGCCCCAATTCTGGCCGAAATATTTGAGCATCAAAGGAGTTTTTTTGAGTTTATTGGAAGCTCAATTTTAAGTGTTAAATAAATCCTAACTAAAGGCTAGGGTGTTGGTGATAAGTTTGGGGTATTATCTCTTGAGGTTTCATACTTTTGAAGCTCCATTCATCTTCATCTTCTTCATCATCTTGTTGTAACCCTCAACTAGCTTGAGGAGGTAAAAACTAAACCCACTTGTTGTACGTAAGCATATTATTCAAGACTTGATATATTTATGGAATTTGTCTTTTAAAAATGGTTGTTATATAACATGAACATGCATGCTTCCGCTCACTTTATCTTCATAAAAATGGACTTTTATGAACTTGTTATAATGTAGAACATGTTTCTTTAAAAGTATGTCAAATTCCATCAGTTTTGAATTTTCTAAATGTGAATATTGAACTTTCAGATTTTACGATAATAATTACCTTTGCATTTGAATTCTTATGCTTATTTAAATACCATTTTGATACTTGTTTATTATGTAACACTGTATTTAGGTACATTGAGAAAATTTTTGCGGTTAATATATCCCCACTAGCCACAAATCCTTACACGTTTAGTGACATCTTGGTTTAATTGTTCAATTATTTTGTAACACTTTTTTATATCTTTTAATTCTTAACTCTACAATTGTTTCTATTTTAAAATTTCATTTTGACTGCAAATATATTTGACTATAGTTTCATTTCGATAATAATTCATAGCCGCAAACACATTTTCGAGCACATTACGTTTGCCACATAATAGGGCTGAATTATGTGGCAAGCAGGTTAAATAAATTCCGGTTGAAATTTGGACCAATTTTCGCACGATTAATAAATAATGACGCTATGAGCAAGACTTCCTTAAGGCTTGCTTCCATTCAAAATATTTTTGACATTGAAAAAGTCATTTTCAAATTTCTAAATGTGAATTTTGAACTTTCAGATTTTACGATAAAAATTACCTTTGCATTTGTATTCTTATGCTTATTAAAATACCATTTTGATACTTGTTTTTTATGTAACACTGTATTTGGTACATTGAGAATATTTTTGAGGTTAATATATATATATATATATATATATATATATATATATATATATATATATATATATATATATATATATATCCCCACTAGCCACAAATCCGTACACGTTTAGTGACAAATTGGTTTAATGGTTCGAATGTTTTGTTATACTTTTTTATATCTCTTAATTCTTAACTCTATAATTGTTTCTATTTTAAAATTCATATTGAATGCAAATATCTTTGACTAAAGTTTTGTTTCGTTAATAATTCATAGCCGCAAAAGACATTTTCGAGCACATTACGTTTGCCACGTAATAGGGCTGAATTATGTGGCAAGTAGGTTAAAAAAATTCTGGTTGAAAATTGGAACCATTTTTGCACGATAAATAAATAATGACGCTATGAGCAAGACTTCCTTAAGGCTTGCTTCCATTCAAAATGTTTTTGACAGCGAAAAAGTAGTTTTGAATTTTCTAAATGTGAATTTTAAACTTTATGGTTATTCGATAATAATTACCTTTGCATTTGAATTCTTATGCTTATTTAAATAACATTTTGATACTTGTTTTTTATGTAACACTGTATATAGGTACATTAAGAATATTTTTGGGGTTAATATATCCCCATTAGCCACAAATCCTAACACGTTTAGTGACATCTTGATTTAATGGTTTGATTATTTTGTAACACTTTTTTATCTCTTAATTCTTAACTCTATATTTTTTTCTATTTTAGAATTTCATATTGAATGCAAATATATTTGACTATAGTTTCATTTCAATAATAATTCATAGACGCATAACACATTTTCGAGCACCTTACGTTTGCCACATAATAGGGCTGAATTATGTGGCAAGCAGGTTAAAAAATTCTGGTTGAAAATTGGACCCATTTTCACACGATGAATAAATAATGACGGTATGAACAAGACTTCCTTAAGGCTTGCTTCCATTCAAAATAGTTTTGACGTCGAAAAAGTCGTTTTGAATTTTCTAAATGTGAATTTTTAACTTTCAGATTCTACGATAATAATTACCTTTGCCTTTGAATTCTTATGCTTATTTAAATACCATTTTGATACTTGTTTTTTATGTAACACTGTATTTAGGTATATTGAGAATATTTTTGGGGTTAATATATCCCCACTAGCCACAAATTCTTACACGTTTAGTGACATCTTGGTTTAATGGTTCAATTATTTTGTAACACTTTTTTATATCTCTTAATTCTTAAATCTATAATTGTTTCTATTTTATAATTTCATATTGAATGCAAATATATTTAACTATAGTTTCGTTTCGATAATAATTCATACCGCAAAATATATTTTCGAGCACATTACGTTTGCCACATAATAGGGCAGAATTATGTGGCAAGCGGGTTAAAAAAAAATTCCATTTGAAAATTGGACCCATTTTCGCACGATGAATAAATAATGACCCTATGAGCAAAACTTCCTTAAGGCTTTCTTCCATTCAAAATATTTTTGACGTTGAAAAGGTCGTTTTGAATTTTCTAAATGTGAATTTTGAACTTTCAAATTTTTCGATAATAATTACCTTTGCATTTGTATTCTTATGCTTATTTAAATACCATTTTGATACTTGTTTTTTATGCAACAATATATTTGTGACAACCCGTAAATTTCCGGCAAAATTTAAACAAAAATATTTATATGATTTCATTTAACCTCGACTAATTTCGACGATTCACGAACAATTATTTGTAAATAATTACGCATTAATTTGATATATTAATATTATTATTATTAATATCCTTTTTAAACAAGATATCAATAATTAATATCTTTATTATCAATATTGTTATTATGAATAAAAAAAATATTGACAAATATTCTTGGAAAAGTAGTAAATCAATTTGTTTATTTTTTAAAAAAATATATAAAAAAATCCTTAAAATAAATGATTTTTTTAATAAAATAAATAAATAAATAAATCAATTACTTTTTAATTAAAAATTATAATGGAAACCTACTTTTATTATTTTATTTTGTGCATTATCCCATGACCTAACATTTAATACTTTTGAATTTTTAAAATCCCATTAAAAATTAAAATATTTCTTTTTTCTTTTAATTATTTTATTCTTTTTATCTAATTTTTTCAAGTATAAATACCCCTCATTTCTCATTCAAACTCACACCAAAATTTCTCTCATTCTCTCTTTGAAGAATTACTATTAGTAAGTATTCTTTTCTTACTTTTTATTTTTTACTTTTTACTATTTACTTTGGTTTATTATTTTTTTTTACCGAAACATGTAAATAATTTTATAAATTATATGCAATTAAAATTAAAATAAATAACATGTTATAATTAGTAATATATGTTACTAAAAATTATAAAAGTATTTTTATGAATTAATATATAGGAGTTATAATTAAAATCGAATTAATGAATATATATGTATATACGCACCTTACGTGAAGGTTATAATTAAAGAAAGCGTACAAAGACTACAAACATCACCGCTACTTGTGGCCTAGGGTGATCCTTGTTACCATTATGGGACGCTTGTGGATCTCGAATGCCAAGACTTAGATTCTGGTCAAGAGATCCTGGGCCGCTTGGTAACAATAGATCATTCGAGTGACTTGCATGTTAGCGACGAAGTTTGGGCGAGATTGTACAACATCTTTGTTAAGAATTATAACCCGAACATTCTTAAACTAGAAGCTTACTATAAGTGGAAGTTTTTCATAAATAGTAGGTTTCCAAAAATAGAAACTTTTGAGAAATAGGAACTTTTCTCGAAAACCGTCACTGTCAATATAGTTGCTATATTAATAAACATACTTTATGTCAAGTTAGACATTAACTAATCAAACGTTATACCTCAAGGTTGATATCCAGATCACTTACTTGCTTTACTTTCCTTCTTGCGTGGAATACTTCAACTACTATTTAATGTGAGTTCATCTGCTCCCTTTTTATATATTTTTGGGCTGAGAATACATGCGCAACTTTTATAACTGTTTTACACGTATCAGCTATTAAACTGTGATATGTTGGGCTATGACCAGTAAGTCCCCAACCGACAAGTATAAACGATAACTTGTACGGGGCAAACTTGAAAGTCTAGTCTAAATATCAATACCAACTATTAAACTGTGATATATTGGGCTATGACCAGCAAGTCCCCAACCGAAAAGTATAAACGATAACTTGTACGGGGTAAACTTGAAAGTCTAGTCTAAATATCAATACCAACCATTAAAGTATGCTATACTCGGCTATGTCCGACTAAGTCCCTACAGTGATATTTTTAATTGCTGCGGCATTCTTAATTATTGGGGATAGGCCTATCGGGAGTAACGTCCCCGATACATTTGACTAAGTCTTTGTATTACTTGATAATGAAATTAAAACGACAAGGACAGAACAACTTGTCACGGGGCAAACAACGTTTAGTCTAAATATCACGCACTGGCATAACTTTTTGATCCTGGGGAGATCAACTTGACTGGATCTGAGTGATCTACTTATGAAAAACAAATCTTGTGGTCTAACACTATTACTGAAATCATTATTTATGACAAACCTATGAACTCACTCAACTTCGTGTTGACTTTTTAAGCATGTTTATTCTCAGGTACTTAAATATTGCTTCCGCTGTATATATACTGCTTTGATGATGATTGCTTGCTATACTTGGAGTCTTCATTACATATCATATCAATTAAAGACATATTTATCTTCCGCTGCAAAACTCAACAAAACGTCTCATGTAGAGTCGTTCTCATGTAGAGTCGTTCAAGTTATTCTTCCAGGCCCTATCTGGAGGACGTGACAGATTGGTATCAGAGCAGGTTGTTGTAGAGAACCAGGATTGCATTTTATGTGTGCCTTATACAATTAGGTACCTTAGCAATGTAGGACTATAACTTTCCTTGACCGTAGTGCCTTTACTTGTTGCCTTTAACTGTTAAATGTTACACTATACTTTAGAAACTTTACTTATCTTAGAATGCCGAGCCAACCTAAGAACTCTGCTCACTTCCCTAAGTATTATCCAATTACGCCACCGCATTTAAATGCGACACCATGATTTCTGAAATTCCTGAAATTCCTATGTCATCTATCATGGTTTTGTGTATTACATATGTATTACTTGAAATATTATCCATGATTTTTGAAACTCCTATAATTGTTACTATTCATACTCAAACGTATATAACTCCCTGTTATATCACGTACCTATATGCCTTATACTTTTATGCATCGGTTTGCGAACCAGAAAATGTCATTGGGTTATCACAATATACGAATTGAAAGTCTTTAATCGAAAAATTATTAGATTACATACTTATCATTTTATAATCTCGACACGTCATACTGCGATTATTGGAGTATAGACAAATCATATCTTATCATATCTATCCCAATAGACCTTGTCTACCACTTTTCCTAAATTTCCTCCGTAAATTACGGAAATCTTTTTGCCATAAATACGTATTCAAGGAGACGAATATATCATTCAGTATTCAATACCCATTTCATATCAAACCCTATTCCAAACACATAATATGAATTTCTCGAACTCCTCGAGCTCCAACGGCAGCGTAACCGAAACAAACGAACCAATCAGCCATCATCTATTCTGGATGAATTGGGAATGGGTTCGTAGCCGACTCAATCAATGGAGGCAAGAAGAAGGTGATCCCTTCCACCAACCAAATTCACCTCTTGGCGAAGAACCTGAGGCGCTTACCGGCGAACCAGTCCGAAACACCATTTTCTCTCTTCTTTCCAGGGTATCCCGTCACGAATATATAATATCAAAGATTTTAGATCTTATTCACCCCTTATTCTAACCGCCAATCATCCCGGAATAGTAGAAGAAGTCAATGAGCTTCGCGCTCGAGTAGTGGCACTAGAGAATACGGTGCGATATCTACAAGCATCAGCTGCACCAGCAGCATAACCAGTACCATCATCACCATCAATAAAAACATCGGCATCCCACGCCTCAACATCACACTCAGTATCTCAAACATCAACATCATACGCCCATAGATACCAAGGAATATTAGTAATAATGAGCTAAGATGTATTGACTCATTCTTCGTGAAGAATTATATATGTATACCTTATATATATATGATTTGGAACAATAATAAATCTTGTCATACTAAGCAATTACGTGTGAATCTCAACCAGTATGTACTACTTGCTTAATTCATATCACTAATATGCTATGATGTACACCCTTCGTTAATGACTTAACAATTGTTAATCACTGCTTCAACACAATAAACTCCATTTCATAATAAATCAATTGTAACGATGAATGTATTGATTCATAACTTCATTAGCGAAATATTTCGCGACAATTATGAAATCTCTAAGGTTTTGGAGATTATTTACTCTCGTTCCAAACCGCAAAACATATGAGTTTAATATATATTAACTCATTAAATCCATGATTATATCTGAAGAATACATATATGAACGTATATCTTCATAAAGATTGTAAATTCTACTGTACAAACTGTTAATTGTGAAAATATTTTAACGGGTAGGTAATACCCGAGAAATATTTACATCTCACATTAATACACTGTACATTCTTCAATTTCGATTCATAAATCACTAATTATACGCACTACCTTCACAATGATACACAATCATTTTCATACAAAATCAATTACACATTCTAAAATTAACATATCAGAATTCAAGTAAAGCTTTAGCAGGTGTTATCTTCCTAAAGGTCACTACATTCACGAATTATATTCATTTGTATTCTGCAATGAATTATCACATCAAACCACCGAAATTATCATTCATTACTTTTAACGCCTATTCGTTAACCATTAGATCCGTTAACGATTACAATCAGCGTTTAATCATCTAAAAAATAAAAATTTCTTGAAACCATCTCGGATTGATAACCAATGATTCAGATATGGTAGCAATAAATGCAGAGGAAACAAAAGAATTTTCCTCGTTACTGGATCTTAGAAATTCTAAGATATCATCGTATCGTTCGTTATAAATATCCTCTATATTTCTGAAGATATCTTTATAACGATTCTTGTCAGTAATTAATTATCTCTTTGCGATATCTTTATCACATCATAAAGGAAACTGTTTTAGTTTCTATATTCTGTAAAATTCAAGTTTAAATTATGAATGATTTGAAGTATTGTTGGGAATTGAAGCATGAGTTAGTATAATATAATGACGTCAGGCCAACGTGATTATATTACAGTAAGTCATGCTAAATTTTTAATGGAAGATGATGATTCATAGACTTTATAATCATCATTTGCCATGGTACACGACTCTTACATTTAAACTCTTAAACATATCAAGAAAATATTTTTCTTGATAGTTCTATCTTTCCGGATATTCTGGTAATTTGACAAATCAAATCGTGCTATTACCTCTCCTTCTGCTTTGTATATTATGATCATTCGAAACTTCATACCTACGAATTCTGAACCGTTACTTGCTTTACAAAAGCATGAAGCTCCGACATATAAGGGAATATATAAAGCCCAATAACAACACTGAAATTACAAACCGTGTATATCAATGCGTATAGCAATATAAAGACACGGGAGAACTAAAAACACAATAAATCCTAGAGCATAATAGAAGTAAACAGACTCCTCTGGTGGGAGTTGGAAAAGAAGGAAGATTGTGGCGATAACCAATATAAGGTCAAGAACAAGAACTGGATTGAGCATATTAATAAATCTTTTGGAAATATGAATTAAGGAAAGAAAGTATAGAAGTGGTGAAGATAATGAAACGGAAGAAGCTAATTTATAGCAAATTTCCAGACACAGCAATCGAGGCAATTCACCGCATTTAATTAAAGAAAATCCTAATTTTCGTAATTACCGGAGAATCAAATCTTATAAGGATTATGAAGATTTCTTTAAATCCCTTGAATTCCGAAAATCAATCGTGACTAAGTCAAAAGTTAAAGCGAACATTTAATTTCCTCATTTCAATCTTTTATGATAGCTTCATTTATACTCTTCTTGTAATCGAATCATATCATTCCATATTACCCAATATTGGTAAAACTCTATTTCCCAACTTATATTCATCATTAAGATGTTCCTGTTGTAAACAATGACTATCTCTATCAAATATCGTGACCATGATTTTTATGAACTCCTTTCTATTTTGTCTACCCTAATATTATGGCATAAACGCTCAAGGTTTAAATAAGCTCACTATTATTCATCACACATTTCATGTATATTGAAATGCTTGTATAACGTCATCATCTCTTTCTGAGGAAAACCTAATCAATGACACTCTTGTTAAATCCTTTAGATAACCTCCGCATTAGTAATAAAATGAACTTCGTAGAATTTATGGATCGTAAGATTTAAACGCTAGAAACAAAACAATATCCTATTAGTTGGAATTCACGAAAGGCCCCGAGCATACCTGGAAACGTGAAGACCAAATAAAATGAAAATATCCTCACCTGTTTACAAACAACGCCGACTGATGGTAACAACTAAATTTCGGGACGAAATTTCTATTAACAGGGGGATACTGTGACAACCCGTAAATTTCCGGCAAAATTTAAACAAAAATATTTATATGATTTCATTTAACCTCGACTAATTTCGACGATTCACGAACAATTATTTGTAAATAATTACGCATTAATTTGATATATTAATATTATTATTATTAATATCCTTTTTAAACAAGATATCAATAATTAATATCTTTATTATCAATATTGTTATTATGAATAAAAAAATATTGACAAATATTCTTGGAAAAGTAGTAAATCAATTTGTTTATTTTTTAAAAAAATATATAAAAAAATCCTTAAAATAAATGATTTTTTTAATAAAATAAATAAATAAATTACTTTTTAATTAAAAATTATAATGGAAAACTACTTTTATTATTTTATTTTGTGCATTATCCCATGACCTAACATTTAATACTTTTGAATTTTTAAAATCCCATTAAAAATTAAAATATTTCTTTTTCTTTTAATTATTTTATTCTTTTTATCTAATTTTTTCAAGTATAAATACCCCTCATTTCTCATTCAAACTCACACCAAAATTTCTCCCATTCTCTCTTTGAAGAATTACTATTAGTAAGTATTCTTTTCTTACTTTTTACTTTTTACTTTTTACTTTTTACTATTTACTTTGGTTTATTATTTTTTTTACCGAAACATGTAAATAATATTATAAATTATATGCAATTAAAATTAAAATAAATAACATGTTATAATTAGTAATATATGTTACTAAAAATTATAAAAGTATTTTTATGAATTAATATATAGGAGTTATAATTAAAATCGAATTAATGAATATATATGTATATACGCACCTAACGTGAAGGTTATAATTAAAGATAGCATACAAAGACTACAAACATCACCGCTACTTGTGGCCTAGGGTGATCCTTGTTACCATTATGGGACGCTTGTGGATCTCGAATGCCAAGACTTAGATTCTGGTCAAGAGATCCTGGGCCGCTCGGTAACAATAGATCATTCGAATGACTTGCATGTTAGCAGTTTGGGCGAGATTGTACAACATCTTTGTTAAGAATTATAACCCGAACATTCTTAAACTAGAAGCTTACTATGAGTGGAAGTTTTTCATAAATAGTAGGTTTCCAAAAATAGAAACTTTTGAGAAATAGAAACTTTTCTCGAAAACCGTCACTGTCAATATAGTTGCTATATTAATAAACATACTTTATGTCAAGTTAGACATTAACTAATCAAACGTTATACCTCAAGGTTGATATCCAGATCACTTACTTGCTTTACTTTCCTTCTTGCGTGGAATACTTCAACTGCTATTTAATGTGAGTTCATCTGCTCCTTTTTTATATATTTTTGGGCTGAGAATACATGCGCAACTTTTATAACTGTTTTACACGTATCAACTATTAAACTGTGATATGTTGGGCTATGACCAGCAAGTCTCCAACCGAAAAGTATAAACGATAACTTGTACGGGGCAAACTTGAAAGTCTAGTCTAAATATCAATACCAACTATTAAACTGTGATATATTGGGCTATGACCAGCAAGTCCCCAACCGACAAGTATAAACGATAACTTGTACGGGGTAAACTTGAAAGTCTAGTCTAAATATCAATACCAACCATTAAAGTATGCTATACCCGGCTATGTCCGACTAAGTCCCTACATTGATATTTTTAATTGCTGCGGCATTCTTAATTATTGGGGATAGGCCTATCGAGAGTAACGTCCTCGATACATATGACTAAGTCTTTGTATTACTTGATAATGAAATTAAAACAACAAGGACAGAACAACTTGTCACGGGGCAAACAACGTTTAGTCTAAATATCACGCACTGGCATAACTTTTTGATCCTGGGGGAGATCAACTTGACTGGATCTGAGTGATCTACTTATGAAAAACAAATCTTGTGGTCTAACACTATTACTGAAATCATTATTTATGACAAACCTATGAACTCACTCAACCTCGTGTTGACTTTTTAAGCATGTTTATTCTCAGGTACTTAAATATTGCTTCCGCTGTATATCTACTGCTTTGATGATGATTGCTTGCTATGCTTGGAGTCTTCATTACATATCATATCAATTAAAGACATATTTATCTTCCGCTACAAAACTCAACAAAACGTCTCATGTAGAGTCGTTCTCATTTACACAACTGTGAATTGATATATTAAGTCACGTTATTCTTCCAGGCCCTATCTGGAGGACGTGACAATATTTAGGTACATTGAGAATATTTTTAGGGTTAATATACCCCACTAGCTACAAATCCTTACACATTTAGTGACATCTTGGTTTAATTGTTCGATTATTTTGTAACACATTTTTATATCTCTTAATTCTTAACTCTACAATTGTTTCTATTTTAAAATTTCATTTTGACTGCAAATATATTTGACTAAAGTTTCATTTCGATAATATTTCATAGCCGCAAACACATTTTCGAACACATTACGTTTGTCACATAATAGGGCAGAATTATGTGGCAAGCAGGTTAAAAAAATTCCGGTTGAAATTTGGACCCATTTTCGCACGATGAATAAATAATGACGCTATGAGCAAACCTTCCTTAAGGCTTTCTTCCATTCAAAATATTTTTGACGTTGAAAAAGTCATTTTCAAATTTCTAAATGTGAATTTTGAACTTTCAGATTTTACGATAATAATTACCTTTGCATTTGAATTCTTATGCTTATTAAAATACCATTTTGATACTTATTTTTTATGTGACACTGTATTCAGGTACATTGAGAATATTTTTGGGGTTAATATATCCCTACTAGCCACAAATCCTTACACGTTTAGTGATATCTTGGTTTAATGGTTCGATTATTTTGTAATACTTTTTTATATCTCTTAATTCTTAACTCTATAGTTGTTTCTATTTTAAAATTTCATATTGAATGCAAATATATTTGACTAAAGCTTCGTTTCGATAATAATCCATAGCCGCAAAACAAATTTTCGAGCACATTACGTTTGCCACATAATAGGGCTGAATTATGTGGCAAGCAGGTTAAAAAAAACTCCGGTTGAAAATTGGACCTATATTCGCACGATGAATATATAATGACGCTATGAGCAAGACTCCCATAAGGCTTGCTTCCATTCAAAATCTTTTTGAAGTCAAAAAGTAGTTTGAAATTTCTAAATGTGAATTTTGAACTTTCAGATCTTACGATAATAATTACCTTTGCATTTGAATTCTTATGCTTATTTAAATACCATTTTGATACTTGTTTTTTATGTAACACTGTATTTAGGTACATTGAGAATATTTTTGGGGTTAATATATATCCCCACTAGCCACAAATCCTTACACGTTTAGTGACATCTTGGTTTAATTGTTCGATTATTTTGTAACACTTTTTTATATCTCTTAATTCTTAACTCTACAATTGTTTCTATTTTAAAATTTCATTTTGACTGCAAATATATTTGACTATAGTTTCATTTCGATAATAATTCATAGCCGCAAACACATTGTCTAGCACATTACGTTTGCCAGATAATAGGGCTGAATTATGTGGCAAGCAGGTTAAAAACATTTCGGTTGAAATTTGGACCAATTTTCGCACGATGAATAAATAATGACGCTATGAGCAAGACTTCCTTAAGGCTTGCTTTCATTCAAAATATTTTTAACGTTGAAAAAGTCATTTTCAAATTTCTAAATGTGAATTTTGAACTTTCAGATTTTACGATAATAATTACCTTTACATTTGAATTCTTATGCTTATTAAAATACCATTTTGATACTTGTTTTTAATGATACGCATATCCGCAAGACTATGCGGATTACGTATCTAAAGCCCCGAACCGCACAATAAATGTCATATAAACGTATGGCACGGGTATAGTCGCACTCTATGCGCCTATACCATTAAATGTGAGTTTCATATACTTGCATAAGGATCTAGTACATTCTAGAAGAATGTACGGTATAATCAATTCGGATTCTTTTCCTTAAATAACGAAAGTTAGTTGGGAAGAGATCGCATTTAATTAGGAAAAGGATTCTATCGAAACCCTAATTCGTGAGCCTATAAATACATAGCTCGTAAACCCTAAAAAACACATCTGGTTACTAATACGTAACAAAAGCATACATATCATCATCTTACGAACAAAGCTTCATATGATCTAACACATAAAGACTTTCAGGTATGTCTTGAACTATAAAACCTTCATGTCTTTGGGCCACTCAACCCCGTATGCTGGGTTGTTGGTGGACTCTCAAATCGGCCACCCTGTCGGAATCGAGACGATACCGATGTGGGTTATCCAAGACTAAGCGTCGGAGGTCCGAATGTTGTTAGTCCTTAAACCCTATTATGCACTCAAGCGTAGGTTCACCTTGACCTTGTGAAAATATGCTTGATCATTTGGCGCCATCCGTGGGACCGGTTACATGAACAAAAAAGAGGGAAATTCATATTGAATAAATAATTCGTTTCTGTATTTTCCATAAAATGTTTTTTGTTTATGTTAATCGGTCAATTTCAGGTTATTCATATAATTAAGATCAATGGCGGGCAACAAAGGTTCGAAGCCGACTTTTCCGACATTTACAGGTCAACGAACACCTGCACAAACATCAAAACAGGCATCTACAGCAGAAGGAAAAAAGGTATCAAAACCCCCTTCAACAGAAGCTATCCTAATGGGGCCGACAAGCGCCGAGATTGAAAAAACGGTCCCTCCGACCATGGCGGAGGCCGAAAGCGAGTGGCTGCAGAGTGTGGGGGAAGATACGCCCCCAAGAGTATAAACTAGCTACGTCCGTTTCAAAGAAACGGAAACTGGACGCATGAAGTCTCCAGAAAAAATAAGTTTCGGATCTCCAGCTAACACTAGCTATATACGCTCTAAAGAAACAGATGTTGGGTACGAATCTCCGCCAGGTAATGTCAAGCTAATGGCAAAAACTACGTATGTAGGAACAATCCCAATTATCACAATGGTAGAACCAGAAACTCAAACTTTGAGGGTTACTCCGGCAATTGCGCAGGAAGAAATTAGAAGATTGGGTTTGAGAAACCTGGATGGTTCGTACATTACAGTAGCGCCACTACAAGCAAAATTGACTTATACATCACCCCAACCAAATGTATGTGAGTTAACACAAACTCAGCATCAGGGTGACCAGGGGAGTGCACCTTATAACCTGCTAGAGCCAAGCAGTTCGAATAATTTTATTTCACAACTACAGCAAGTTGCACCTCCACACTTAGAGCAAGCACTTAATGAGACATCACGATTCCAGGAGTTTATACAAAACTGGTTTGCAGTGATGCAAGGGAATAAAGCAAGACAATCTCTAGAGGTGGCTCCCACCACAGAAAAATTTGCCGCGCACATAGCAGATCATCCGTTTTGGAAAGCACCTGTAATACCGTTAACATTAGGAAGTTTTGACGGGTTGTCATACCCCGATGACTTCATACAAAGGTTTGAAGGAACTGCAAGAACCCATAATTGGGGAGATGCGGTAGCATGTCATATGTTACCAATTGTGCTGCAGGGAGTAGCACGGGAATGGTTCAATAATCTAACTCCCAGGAGCATAATAGGTTATGCAGACTTAAGATCTCATTTTCTACTTAACTTTCATAGTCTGCGTGCACGAAGAAGAACGCACGTAGAGTACCATGACATCAAGCAAAAACCCAAAGAATCTCTGGGTGAGGTGTGATAGATAGGTATACAAAGGAAGTAGCTAAAATACCCGATCTGCCAGAAAGCCAAAAGGTGTCAGGATTTATTCATTACCTTGATACATAAAGACACTTGTCGTTATGGCAGAGGTTTCCAAGGAAAGTACCGCAAACATTTGCGAAAGCGATAAAAGAAGAGCATGATTATATGCGGGCACAAGAAGATATAACGCAAAATTGCGGAAAAAGCTATACGGGAAGAAATAACGATGATGATCACCACCGCGATCAGGCAAAAACTCTGGATCTGCAAAGACGTACAATAATAATAGCCCGCTAAAAGGAGGAAGTTACAACAGTAACAACAAATACCGTAGGTTCAACAATAGCAGAGGAGGAGGCAATTATAAAAGTAAGGGCGCTCATGATGATAATTACGCAATCATAAAAAAACTCAGCAAAACACCAAAGGAAATATTAGCAACCGAGCCAGTGTGCAAAACTTTCGAAGCTCCGGCACCGCTACCCGATTACGCGAAGAAAGACAAAACCAAATTCTGTGACTTTCATGACGATTTTGGTCATGAAACCAACAAATGCAGGCAGTTAATCGAAAAGGTGGTCGCAGAGCTAAAAAAGAGAAGATTGCAGCACCTGAAGAAATCTGCTAAAACAGAGGGTAGTAAGCTAAAACATGAAAAAGAATACCCGTGGCAGAAGAAAAGCGAATCAAAGGCAAAAGAAGCGGAAAAAACCATAAATATGGTAATGATTAAGAGCGTAATGACAGAACCGAAAGAAGTCGAAGATTGGAAAGAAGCGATAATCTCATTCGGAGCAAGTGAAAGGCAATAGTTCAATGCACCCGTGATAATTAAAGGGTACATCAAAAGTTGTAATCAGGAACTTAAAGGTTTGTGTGTGGACACTGGCTGCGACATGGATGTCATATATGAACATTGTTATATGTCGCTACCTAGATCAGTTAAGTTGCAGCTAAAAAAGAAAGTAGTTACTTTGTATGATTTTGCTGGTGAACTGGTCCCGTCATACGAGACGATAACAATGGTAAAAAGAAAAGGGATGTTGAGATTGAATTTGCTATAGTCAAGTCGAAAGCTGAGCATAACGCACTGTTAAGCAGAAATACCTTGCAAAAGCTAGGAGCCATACCATCCACAATACACGGTCTATTAAGATTTCCAACAAAGTGGGGAGTCGCAACTATAAAATCAGAAGTGGATAGAAAAGTGAGAACAATACAAAAAGGCATAAGGCGGGGATGCAAAGATGCAGAATCAAATAAACAGCAAATAGCTCAGACAATCGAAGACGCATTATGCTCACAGGTATGTCGTATACGCAAGTATTTCAATTTAGTATTTAATGTTGCGAAAAATAGTAAATTATAATTTTTAGAAAAACTAAAAACGCAAATTTGCAGTGCAATCAAAATTTAGCTCTGTAATAAACAATGAAGATAAGCGCTTAACTATGTGACGTGGATGCATAAAAATACGTTATAATTACTTCCTTTAATGATATTACACACTATTATAATAAAACAAGATGCAGGATTTGGAAAATCTCAGAAAAAGTGTTAAAATAAATAAGGAGATCCCAATAAAACTTGGAAAAAGGATCCGCATCCACATTGTGAGCTTAATGAAAGAGCGCAAACCAAGGAATGAGAGAAAAGTAGCACATGCACGGGTAGAAAGATTACCCAATGCCAAAGAAGCGTAACTTGTGATGCAAAAGCAAAGTGCGTGGGTGTGCGCACACATCAAGCCAAAAAACGGTGTATGTGCAACATCAAAAATCAGTACAGCTGTAAAGAATGATGTACCTGAAGAATTCGTTATAAAGCAAAGTGTGCGCACCCGAACATCTACTGACATCATTCAAACATGGTTTTCAGGGGGAGGTAAATTACATACATGAAATAACAGCTAAGTTAAATATTTTACTCTAAGCCAAATTGAAATTTATTTTCGGACATTATATCAGTAGGAGGTTTATGGCGTTTAAAACAACGGCACGCTAGTGATTGGTGGAATAAACACCAAATCAATAATAAACCTCTGAAGATCGTTCGTGAAATGATTGAGGCAAGTGGAAGAGAGTCAAAGGGAAAAATGCCATGAAAGCGACACTGGGTTAAAATGCAAGAAGGCGATGGCACTGCCAGATTAATAGCGGTAAGGAAAGAGAACAATAACAAAACCCAGAAATTACTGTGTGGTGAATGACCCAGATAATATGGTTACTGGAAAAAAAACAACAAAAGGGGCACGAGGGCTTGAAAATAAAATGACAGGATGCGCCTTGCATGCATAAAATTAAACGGCGCAAAAGAGCGGAAGGTATCAACAGTAGGATTGATCACCCAGACATCTGTTGAAACTTTGTTATGTTTTTATTAAAGATTTCTGTCGTTTGAATTATTTTTAATAAATTGAATCAATCAATTTAAGCCAATAATGCTTGCATTTTAATTTTAATTATGGAGCCCCAGGCTGCACAGGGATACACTCCGAATCCCAAGTGGCATAGTTTAGTTTGGTTACTAGTACTATTTTAAATGGTGACATTATTAAAACATTAGATTGTTTCAAACTCTTGTATGCCGCGCAAGACGGAGACTTGCAAAGTCATGACTATAAAATACAAGTTTGGTTACTTGTTAATGCCACGGACATTGGGTTGTCCGGAAGACTCTTGGAATAAGCATTGGGTTATATAAACGGATTCGATATTGGATTATCAATGCGTACAAACAATTTTTAATCTCAAGAGTATAATATGTATAAGCATTGGTTTGCTTTGCTAAGATGCAAGAATAAAAAGATTATACGTATATAGAAGGGTCGCTCCCGACATATGCAAATAACATTTATTCGTATGTTATAATGCGCATACAAGTGCAAATATTTAAAGAAAGCCGCTTACAAATTTGCATATAAGTACGAAAGCATATAACATAATCTCAATATAAAGAGTAAATAAGCAACGGACATATGCGCCCACAACAGGGCGCAAAAGTACTTAAAGTGTGCTGAATAAAAGAAAGTATTACAAATTATACCGGCTTATGAAAAGATGCTAATACCTACAAAGGAAAATTCTACTCTGGCAACTAGAGATTAAGAGAATTACCTTCTATATAAATACTAATATAATAGGGGTGGCTTGGCTGGAACGTTGCCCTACACTAAGGAGAATATGCCATCCTCGCACGCAGCGATCAGACGCATACCCTACTTTAAAATTGAAATAAATGAATATTAATATAGGGATGTGAAACCCTCAAACTACTGGGCTCATCCCTCGCTGACTCAAACAACAGCCTGGAAGCGGACAACCACTATCCCTCCAATCCAAACCTCATGCAAACCTAAGCAAGCATGTCATCAACCACCTGACGGGACGTAAAGTCCCCATTCTCAGCTAATTCCTCCAAACGAGGAATCCTCAAGTTCGCTAAAGCCGCACAGGCCTCATTGTATTTCTCAGCATCATCTTCCACAAGCTCATTCGAAATGGGTACCAGAATAATGTCTGGTACAGTAAGGTTTGATTTCACAACATCCCAGAAAAGGGACCGCTTATAAGCACGTGCAGCGAGTATGGCATGGCCAAAAGGAACGCAAACACTCGAGCAGGCCATGATATGCTTAGCAATGTGAGGAAGGCCAGATCTTAAAATTGAATATTCAGATTAGAGGCTTAAACATTTGGCCTTAAGATTATCACGCTCAGTAACAACTGCGTGGTTCTTCGCTTCCAGCTCGTCAAAATGCTTTTTAAGTTGTAAGTTATCAGATGATGCAGTACCAAGTTGTAACGACAGATGATTCACTTGAGCCTCAAGATCAGCTCGAACGGTTTCCGAACGCTTAATTTCATTCATTAGACGCTTGCACTCACCCTCAAGATGAGTATTCCTATCCTCTACCTTCAAACGAGCTGCAACCTTCTGATGAAGTTGTTCAAATATCTGTTGCTTCTCAGCATCAAGCTTGGCAAACTCCCTTTGCTTACGCAACAGATGTTTATGACCAAGAATTATGTAATTGGATTTTTGCTTCAAGCGGCTAATATCTTTGGCAAGATTGAACATCGTGGCCTGCGTATCAATGAAAAGATCTTGCTAAGGAGAGAGATGCTTAAACTTTGCAGTAAGATTGGAAGGAGCACAGGCACCAAGATGCGAGAACTGCTGAGTAAAAGTGGGAACAGATATCTTAAAAAACTCGTCAAAATAATCCAGATTCATGTCAGGGGACAAAGAAAAGCTAGTCAGAATATTGAGTCGAGCACGCTTGTTGCGACTAGCATCCAGTGAAGGGGCATCTGAATACAGGTCGGTGCGCCTTTGGAATGGTGGAAGCTTGCAGTAAAGATTGGGATCCACAGTTGATTGACGGAAGACGGGAGATTTTGGAGCAGTCTGGGATGCCTGGGCTTCTGAAGCAGGAGCGCGGTTGTCAGATTGCACCTCATAGTCAATTTCAATCGGCTTACTAACATCTGCAAAAATAAGGAGTAGCGCTTTAAAATATATATATAAATAAATAATAATAAAAATGTTCTTAAATAGAGCATAACGGGCGCTTACCGATAATTGGCCTTTTTTCGGCCGCTTTCGAAGTTTTCACAACATGGGACCACTGAATTTCAACAAAGGAAGACACATCAGTTTCTCTTTCTTTGCGCATGCTGGTTGTTCTGCGCTTTGAGGCTGCAGGGGCAGCTGGGTTAGTTGGAGCCTTAATGATTTCTGGTTGACCGTCAGAGTCGGTATCATGCAGATCTTTCTGTCCAAAAGCAACGCTATCAGACTCCTTCAAAATCATAAACTCATTCAAATCCATTTCTGCAAATACATGAGCACATAAAAATATAAGAAAAAAGGAATTAAATACATGCCGAATTTAATGCAAGTGAAAAACGGATATACCCTTCTTGTTTTTAATAATGACGGGACGCTTATCAGAATGTGTCCAGTGGGTTGAAATGCAGCCAAGAACTAATGGGACATTGGGATAAACGCGAGATGGAAGCTGAAGATTAAGGCAGGACTTGTAAAATATATCTTCCTCAGGAAGAATCGGCAAAGGTTTGTTTTTCTCCCCCTTTTTTTCCAGAATACCAGACAAGAATGCTATTGTAATCTTCAGAAATACAAGTAGCTTTAACAAAGAAAAATGATTTTTTCCACATTCCCTTCACACCCTGTTTTGGGGTAACACAAAACTTGGAGACATTGTCAAAAGAATACCAACTCTCATCACTCATCGAAGCACGAAATAGGTTGGTAAAAATGGATAGAGAAGGTTTGCGACCGTTGGCACGACACCACATTTCAAAGATAGAAATACGATTGGCACCATAAGGGTGCAGTTGGCTAATACCAATTGAATAATGGCAAAGAACCTCCATGAAGAATGGGGTAGGAGGAATACGGGTATTACCAAGCTCTATAACCTTGTCATAAACAGCAATCATATGCTCTGGCGGCTTGTTCGCCCATTGACCACTTACAGGGGCAATCCTAGAATATTTCTCAATTGGGGGATATTGATCGATGATCCGGCGAATCTCTGCTTTGGTAATAGAAGATTCTATATCCTTCACATTCATATCAGAAGACATGACGGATCGATGCAAGATTTAAAGCGTAAATAAAGAAAATGAAAGAAATAAAGCAAGGACCTTCGGGTAAATAAATACGAACGAAAAAGCAAACGTCTGCCGGAAAAAGAGCAAAGTTTGAAATAAGAGAGGAGCGTGAAAAACCTAAAAAGGGTAAAGTAACTATTTATAGGCAAAGGAAATTTGAAAATGACATGGTCAATTTTTGAACGTACACGTGTATCAATCTACAAAAGTTGATTGATCATCGGTGTACGATAGCAACTCCAGGCAGTTGCATATGTTTTCATCATTATCCCTAGGATAAATAATGACAGTTGTCACCTCGGGTATAGGAATTACAGTCGAAAGGATGATTTTTCAACTATACGAATATATTGCATTAAATGCAAACGGCGGCTGGTTGCACATACACGCATATAATGTCCTATGTGTATTATCAATACGTTTAAATGTACAATTCTCTGATCTGGTGTAATCATTGCGCATTATTTTGTGGTACTATTTTATTTTAAAATTAGTTCAACGCTATACACTCATTGACATTGTATATAACATCAAACTAGGGGGACTTAATGATACACATATTCGCAAGACTATGCGGATTACGCATCTAAAGCCCCGAACTGCACAATAAATGTCATATAAACGTATGGCACGGGTATAGTCGCACTCTATGCGCCTATACCATTAAATGTGAGTTTTGTATACTTGCATAAGGATCTAGTACATTCTAGAAGAATGTACGGTATAATCAATTCGGATTCTTTTCCTTAAATAATGAAAGTTAGTTGGGAAGAGATCGCATTTAATTAGGGAAAGGATTCTATCGAAACCCTAATTCGTGAGCCTATAAATACATAGCTCGTAAACCCTAAAAAACACATCTGGTTACTAATACGTAACATGAAAGGACCCGTCCTAATCCATCCGGACGAAGTCCATATCGATTACGAACGATTCACGACAGTTGATTACATCGCGAGGTAATTGACCTCTATTTGATACATTTTACAAACATTGCATTCGTTTTTAAAAGACAAACTTTTGTTACATCGACAGTTGACAGGATGTATAGCATTTCATAATATATCCAAATATAATTGACTTAATAATAATCTTGATGAACTTAACGACTCGAATGCAACGTCTTTTGAAATATGTCATGAATGACTCCAAGTAATATCCCTAAAATGAGCAAATGCACAGCGGAAGATTTCTTTCGTACCTGAGAATAAACATGCTTTAAAGTGTCAACCAAAAGATTGGTGAGTTCATTAGTTTAACATAAATAATCATTTCCATCATTTTAATAGACCACAAGATTTTCATTTCTCATAAATATACGTCCCATGCATAGAGACAAAAATATCATTCATATGGATTGAACACCTTGTAACCGACATTCACAATATACATATAAGAATATCCCCATCATTCCGGGATCCTCCTTCGGACATGATATAAATTTCAAAGTACTAAAGCATCCGGTACTTTGGATGGGGCTTGTTGGGCCCGATAGATCTATCTTTAGAGTTCGCGTCAATTAGGGTGTCTGTTCCCTAATTCTTAGATTAACAGACTTAATAAAAAGGGGCATATTCGATTTAATAATCCAGCCATAGAATGTAGTTTAATTTACTTGTGTCTGTTTCGTAAAACAGTTATAAAAACAGCGCATGTATTCTCCGTCCCAAAATTATATATTACAAAAGCATTTAAAAATGGAGCAAATGAAACTCACCTAATGTATTTTGTAGTAAAAATACATATGACTAAATTGAACAACTGAACAATGCAGAGTTGGCCTCGGATTCACGAACCTATATCATTTGTGTATTTATTAATACATATAATCGTAACCGAACAAGAATATATAAATTGTTATTATTAGTGATGTAATCTTATATATATAAAAAAATTAATAAGTTTCATTATATATGATTTCATTTTATGTATAGAAATATTAATATAGTTAAGTTGTATGTATAGTAAATATATTTTTGTATATATAGCATTTGTCTGCTGAATTTAGTAATTATAATAATACTTAAATAATATTAGTCATGTAAAAATGTTAATATTGATAATACTCAATATAACTAGTAAAGGTACTAATGTAAATAAAAACTCTATTAATGATAATAGTGATATTGATAATAATACTTATAAAAATATTAATTTTACTCTTAGTAATAGTTATGATACTAATCTTAGTAATTACATAATAATAATATTCGTGATAGTTATAATATTGATAATGATATTATAATAATAATGTTAGAAATGATAATACTAGTACTAATGCTAATAATAATAATAACAATGATATTAATATTTATATAATGATATTAATATGATAATAATACATGTATTATACTTGGTAATAATAATGATATTCTTAACAAAAATAACAATAACTAACAACAACAACAACAACAACAACAACAACAACAACAACAACAACAACAACAACAACAACAACAACAACAACAACAATAATAATAATAATAATAATAATAATAATAATAATAATAATAATAATAATAATAATAATAATAATAATAATAATAATAATAATAATAATAATAATAATTTTGATATGAAAACTACCTCAAAAGAAGCCTTAAAAAGAAAACTATCACAAACGAGACTCGAACCCGCGACCTTTCGATACCCCAACACTCCCCTAACCATCCGTCCAACTCATCTTTTCTGTCTTATTTTGTGATTTGTATTTATTTAATACTATTGCTGTCTCAGTCCAAGCTCCAAAATAAAATACGGCCCAAGTATCAATTATGGCCCAACCAAAAAAGTAGGGATTCGTGAGTCCAGCCCAGCAGCAAACTAATTAACTTAATGGATTTGGTTTGTTGGTAAAAGTAATAGAAAAAAAGTATTACGCTGTAGTAGCAACAAATAACCAACAGCATCATCAATCAATTTATTTAATTACTTTCATCATCATCGTAAAAGAAAATCTCACCATCATCATCGTCGTCGCTCAACCTCATCATCATTATTCATCTTCTCGCAACAACAATAATAGTTGCAGGTTTTCAAACAGCACAGCTAGGGTTTCCAATCTCTGGGTTTCGTTTCTTCCTGGTCACATACGATCATCCTCCAACATCATATTATCATCAGTCATCTTCATCATTTAATTATTCTCATCATCGTAACCCGCCACTGTATTATCCCCATGATGATTTTATCATCATCTTTTCAACATCACAATCATCATTATCACTCGATATCATCATCATAGTATCCTCTTCCGTCGACTCATCATACTTCGATTGTCATCATCTAACTTCATCACCATCAACATCACGATTATCGCCGTTTATTAACAGAACCCAGACAATATGGTATAGCAGCAGTTGTAGTCGACGGTTAGTGGTTTACAGTTGTAACAACATCCACAAAGTGGTGTTGATCATTGATAGAAGAATGATTAGCAGTAGCAAATAAACTCGCGAGCAAATAGCTAGAGAGATAGTTGCTTACGTTTATGTATTGTAGAGAGAGAAAAACTTTATTAGTCTGGAGAGAGATGATGGTGTATGGTGGTGATAATGGTGGTGATCGATGAGTGTTAGGGTGAAGATGGTGATGTTCAAATGAACAACAAAAGCTCGAAGTGACGATGGTGACCTTGCGGTGGCGACGGTAGTTATGGGTGGTCTTGGTCGTTACACCTTAAAACAGATAACAACTTTGAAGTGGTGCAGGGGAAGAGAAGTTTTATGTCCTTCTCTATATCATATAATTAATGTATATATATATATATATATATATATATATATATATATATATATATATATATATATATATATATATATATATATATATATATATATATATATATATGCTAGTTGGATAGATTAGGGAGTAAAAGAAGAAACAGTACATAATAATTAACTCACGGGACTACATGATTATTTGTCTGCCGACACTTTCAACGGGTGTATTTCGTGTCCATTGCTAAACAGTTAGCGTATAAAAGTGTTCCTAAAAATCTCAAACTTTTAGATTAAATGTAATTAATTATTTCACTCATTAACTGTTTGAAACCTGATCAAAAAGGTTCGGTAAATATTTATTTTCTTTTCCAATTTACATGTACGGAGTACTAATATTTAAACTTAAAAAGGTAAAAATATATTTAACAAATCTAATATCTTCGAAATCAATTTACAGTTCAACTTTTATTTCAATCCTTCATGAACATGTACTATATCTATATTAAAACTAACAAAACGTCAACCGAGTGTTACTGACGTTTACGAATTAAGCTCGAAATCATTTATTTTTAATATATTCACATTCTATATATAAACAGTCTTAAAATAGCAAGTTTAATTACTAAAACAAATATATTATATATTTTTAAACAAATAGATTTAATATAACTTTATATATTTACAAGTAATATATTTATATACATAATTATATATATCTATAGATTTTATAGATATAGTTTCCATTACATCGCATATTATTTTACATATTTAATTCTAACAGTTTAATCATATATTATTTCAATAATATCTATATGCATCTAATTATATAGTTGTTCGTGAATCGTCGGGAATGATCGAAAGTCAAACGAATATATGAAACAGTTCAAAATATTTGTGACTCAACATTACAGGCTTTGCTTATCGTGTCGAATTCATATAAGAATTAAGTTTAAATTTGGTCGGAAATTCCCGGGTCATCACAGTACCTACCCGTTAAAGAAATTTCGTCCCGAAATTTGATCGAGATTGTCATGGCTAACAATTAGAATGTTTTCCTGGCGAATATGAGTTGATAAATAAAGTTTTATCATTATTGAATAATTTGGATAAAACGATTCGATTATTCGAAGCGTACGAGTGAAGCTATCACAAAAGAGTGAAATGAATAAATGAAGTTTCGTTTTAACTTCTGACGTTGCCTTGGTTGAATTCCGGAATTCAAGGGATTTAGAGAAAATCTTCGAAATCTAAAAGATTTGATTCTTCGGCGAGTAAGGAAATTAAGATCTCTATAATTAAATACGGTGATCTGCCTCGATTACTCTGTCTGATATTTCCATTATAAATTAACCTCTTCCGTTCCATTATTCTCACCATTCCCATACTCTCTTCCTTAGTTCATACATCCAAAAGATTGTGGAAATGCTTAATCCAGTTCTAATCCTTGTCCTTATCCTTACTATCGTAACAATCATTCTCCTTTTTCAACTTCCACCTGAGGAATCTGCTTACTTCTACTTTGCTCTTGGGGTTATAGTGCTTTTAATTCTCCCGTGTCTTTATGTTGCGATAAACATTGATATACACGGTTTGTAATTTATGCGTTGTTATCGGGCTTTATATCTCTCCTTATATTTCAATGTCCCCCTTTCTGTTTCCTATAATCATTGTCATCCACGGTTAATACTCCCTCCTATTTGCTGCGATTTATACTCCAATTTCTATTTCAGAGCTTTGTCCCTTTGTTTCTTCTTCTGGCGATTTGGCATCTCTTGTAATGGTCCAGAATTCGCAGATATAAGTTTCAGAATGAACATTATTAATGTTCTAAATAAGAAGGAACGTAATAGCACGATTTGATTTGTCAAATTACCAGATTCACTGAGAATAGAACTATCAAGAATATACTTTCTTGATATGTTCAGAAGTTAAGCAGAATGACAGAGTTATGTAACATGGCACATGATGATGTTATGATCTGTGAATCATCACGTCCCATTGGAAACTCAGCATGACTTACTGTAATATAATCACGTTGATCAAGTGTCATTATATTATACTAACTCATGTATCAATTCCCAACATTACTTCAATACATTCATATTTTAAGCTCGAAAGTTTACAGAATATAGAAACTAACAGTTTCTATATGATGTAATACTGATAGCACGAAGAGATTAATGATTTCAGATAAGAATAGTTATAAAAATATCTTCAGAAATATGGAGGATATTTATAATGAAAGATACGATAATATCCCAGAAAATCTAAGATCAGAGGATGATAGGAACTATTGTCTGCAAGGATTTAGAGTAAGGAGCAAGATATTCACTAAAGACTTTAGCAGACATTGAATCATTTGGATTCTTTGAAGTCAACCTTATTCTTTGTGATTTGTCCACGGCTTTCTTCATAGTTTCGCATAATCTGCTTTTCGGTACTAAATTTTCTATTGAATGTTTCCAATATAATGATACACATGAAGCACGAAGAGGTATATAATTTCGGACGAGAATATTTATGAAAATATCCTCAGAAATATCGAAGATATTGATGATGATATTTTGGAATTTCTAAGTTCGATGGTTGATGGAGAAAGATTTTCCGCAAGATTTTAACATGACTTCGGAGCAAGATATTCTCTAAAGATTTCAACGGATCCAGAATTATCTGGATTCTTTGAATATAGGGTATGGTCCTTGTATTTGTCCTTGATCTCCTTCATGGTTAACTTTATCCGTTTTCCAGTTCCAACATTTCTGAGCTTTTCCAACATTCAGAGTATCGATTCGTAAACTGGGTGCTTTTTCAAAATTTCAGAATTGAAGATCGTAATTCTAGAGATAATTGTTATATGTATACATATAACTATTGATGTAGAAATGCTACGAGATTTGAAATACTGATTGCTGATTCCCGGTAATTGGTATGAAAATTATTGTTACATGGTATAGATGAATACAAGATGGGGTTTCAATGAATATAATGATTTTTTGGAAATTCCAAATTCATTGAAGTTGCTGGTAATTTTACTGCTAATGTGGTGAAATATAAACGGTTCTCCGGTAACGATGACGACAGGAAAACTTATATATCGAGGTTATAATAAGGCTAATTCGAATGGAAGTTGAAGTTGATTTGTTGAAGGTGTGATAAAATTGGCTAATTTGAAAAAGATTTGCAAGGTTATTTTCGGTAATAACAATGCCAAAGGAGCTAACACAGACACGTATTAAACTTTTACTTAGGGTCCAGGAGTTTTCAGGTGCATAACTATATGCGTCAATCTTTTCTTCCATAGATGAAGTGCGGTTGGTTCATCTTCTCAGTTGTTTCTTAATTGAGAGGTTTCAAGAATCATGAAAGATTTGAACGCAGATTGTAATCGTCGAGATACAAATGAAGTTTAAGATGAATTCAAGTGGCAAACTTGAAGAATGTTTAGTTTCATATGTTATAATCAATATTTTAATTCCTTTTAATTGTCCAATGTTATTAGTCCACAGTCGATAGTCCACAGTAACAGTCCAATAATTCATATATAGTTTAATATACAATAATCGAATTAATTAATACGTGTCGTGACCCGTATACGTCTCAGACTCGATCACAACTCAAATTATATATATTATTGTAGAATCAACCTCAACTCTGTATAGAGAACTCGATCATTACTACATATAGAGTGTCTATGGTTATTCCAAATAATATATATAAATGCGTCGATATGATATGTCAAAACCTTGTATACGTGTCCCGATATTTAAAGTGCGTAAAATAAATACAGAAATTAAATGACGATAAATAAAATTGCTAGAATATAAATTGCGATAAATAAACTGCGATAAATAAATTGCGATAATTAAATTGCGATAAAATAAAATGTAATGTGGAATTAATAGCTAGCTAGGAACAGTTAGCTAGGATCTTGTTAGCGTGGTTTCTTAACAAAATTTCATATTGTTAATTAGTCTGTTTCTAATCAATTTTTATTGTGTCCATTATTTCTTCATTATGCCACTTGTTGGATTCTGATATATAAAAATCCAAATATGAAATTGAATTTGAATGAAAATAGTTATTCTTTGGTGAACGGATACGTAAATCGGTGGTTGTAAATAGGATAGTACATGATCGTTGAATCAAATTCGAAGAATGTATAGTGTAACTTATTAATGTGAAATCTAAATATTCCTCGGGTATTACCTACCCGTTAAAATATTTTCACCATTAACAGTTTTACAAAAGAATTTTTAATTACAATCTTTATGAAAACATATATACGTATATATTTTCTTCAGATGTAATCATGGATTTAATGAGTTAATATGATATTAAACTCATATGATTTTCGGTTAGAACAAGGATATATAATCTCTAAAACATTAGAGATTACATAATCGCCATGAAGAACGAAGATAATTGATGTAGAACGTCATGTAGAACGATGATTATACTCGAGGTACAGAATGAGATGTCGAAGCTGGTGATGCAGATGTTGTTGTTGGTGGTACTAGTGCTGTTGGTGCTGAGGTTGGTGATACTGCTGGTGCTTACAATTTGTATACCGTGCTCTCTAAAGTTAACACTCGAGCTCAGAGTTCTTTAACTTCTTCTACTAACCCTGGTTAGTTATCAGTGTGAGGTAGAGATCGGATATCTTCTCTAGTTCCGTTAATGGTAGTCTCAAGACAAAAAATTCTGGCAAAAAGGGTATAAACGGTGTTGCGAACAGGTTCGCCGGTGAGCGGGTCGAGTACTCCTAGGTTAGGTGGTAGATTCGGTTCATGATATGGAGTACCTTCTTCCCTTCTCCATAGGGTGAGTATGTCGCGAACCCACCCCCATTTTATCCAGTAGTCACGGTAGTTAATTGGTTGGTGTGCTCCTGTCACACTGTCTTCGGAGTCAGAGGAACGTGGTCAATTCGTAGAGGCCATCTTACGCGATCACAGAAAAGATTTTTGGTATGAAGAGTTTAGTGACAATAATTGATAGTTAGATGTATTCCCAATGCATAATATGCATTGATATATATAGTACCAGGATCCCTTAAATTACGGAGAGGTTTACGTGGGATATCTAGCAAGGTCTTCAGTAACAGATACGCTAAGATATGAATTTTCAGATACGCTAAGATATGAATTTTGTCTATGCACTATTCATGCAGTCAATGCAGTAAAACGTGTCTAGACTAAGAATAATGAGCAGGTAATTTCCTAAAGATGATAAGCAGATGATTTTCGACACCAAACGATAAGCAAAACTTTTTGACATTGAGACCAGGTTCAAGTTCAGACTTATTAATATAACCTAACAACTACTAAGTCGAAGTCCAGACTCACTAATGTATTCTAACAACTCCTAGTTAGACACACTAATGCAAGACCTGGTTCGCTACGACCACCGCTCTGATACCAACTGAAAGGACCCGTCCTAATCTATCCGGACGAAGTCCATATCGATTACGAACGATTCACGACGGTTGATTACATCGTGAGGTAATTGACCTCTATTTGATACATTTTACAAACATTGCATTCGTTTTTAAAAGACAAACTTTTGTTACATCGACAGTTGACAGGCATGTATAGCATTTCATAATATATCCAAATATAATTAACTTAATAATTATCTTGATGAACTTAACGACTCGAATGCAACGTCTTTTGAAATATGTCATGAATGACTCCAAGTAATATCCCTAAAATGAGCAAATGCACAGCGGAAGATTTCTTTCGTACCTGAGAATAAACATGCTTTAAAGTGTCAACCAAAAGATTGGTGAGTTCATTAGTTTAACATAAATAATCATTTCCATCATTTTAATAGACCACAAGATTTTCATTTCTCATAAATATACGTCCCATGCATAGAGACAAAAATACCATTCATATGGATTGAACACCTGGTAACAGACATTCACAATATACATATAATAATATCCCCATCATTCCGGGATCCTCCTTCGGACATGATATAAATTTCGAAGTACTAAAGCATCCGGTACTTTAGATGGGGCTTGTTGGGCCCGATAGATCTATCTTTAGAGTTCGCGTCAATTAGGGTGTCTATTCCCTAATTCTTAGATTACCAGACTTAATAAAAAGGGGCATATTCGATTTAATAATCCAGCCATAGAATGTAGTTTAATTTACTTGTGTCTATTTCGTAAAATAGTTATAAAAACAGCGCATGTATTCTCAGTCCCAAAAATATATATTTCAAAAGCATTTAAAAAGGGAGCAAATGAAACTCACCTAATGTATTTTGCAGTAAAAATACATATGACTAAATTGAACAACTGAACAACGCAGAGTTGGCCTCGGATTCACGAACCTATATCATTTGTGTATTTATTAATACATATAATCGTAACTGAACAAGAATATATAAATTGTTATTATTATTGATGTAATCTTATATATAAAAAAAATTAATAAGTTTCATTATATATGATTTCATTTTATATATAGAAATATTAATATGGTTAAGTTATATGTATAGTAAATATATTTTTGTATATATAGCATTTGTCTGTTGAAATTAGTAATTATAATAATACTTAAATAATATTAGTCATGTAAAAATGTTAATATTGATAATACTCAATATAACTAGTAAAGGTACTAATGTAAATAAAAACTCTATTAATGATAATAGTGATATTGATAATAATACTTATAAAAATATTAGTTTTACTCTTAGTAATAGTTATGATACTAATCTTAGTAATTACATAATAATAATATTCGTGATAGTTATAATATTGATAATGATATTATAATAATAATGTTACAAATGATAATACTAGTACTAATGCTAATAATAATAATAACAATGATATTAATATTTATATAATGATATTAATATGATAATAATACATGTATTATACTTGGTAATAATAATGATATTCTTAACAAAAATAACAATAACTAATAACAACAACAACAACAACAACAATAATAATAATAATAATAATAATAATAATAATAATAATAATAATAATAATAATAATAATAATAATAATAATAATAATAATAATAATAATAATAATAATAATAATAATAATAATAATAATAATAATAATAATAATAATAATAATAGTAATAATAATAAAAAATTTGATATGAAGACTACCTCAAAAGAAGCCTTAAAAAGAAAACTATCACAAACGAGACTCGAACCCGCGACCTTTCGATACCCCAACACTCCCCTAACCATCCGTCCAACTCATCTTTTCTGTCTTATTTTGCGATTTGTATTTATTTAACACTATTGTTGTCTCAGTCCAAGCTCCAAAATAAAATACGGCCCAAGTATCAATTACGGCCTAACCAAAAAAGAAGGGATTCGTAAGTCCAGCCCAGCAGCAAACTAATTAACTTAATGGATTTGGTTCATTGGGAAAACTAACAGAAAAAAAGTATTACGCTGTAGTAGCAACAAATAACCAATAGCATCATCAATCAATTTATTTAATTACTTTCATCATCATCGTAAAAGAAAATCTCACCATCATCATCGTCGTCGCTCAACCTAATCATCATTATTCATCTTCTCGCAACAACAATAATAGTTGCAGGTTTTCAAATAGCACAGCTAGGGTTTCCAATCTCTGGGTTTCGTTTCTTCCTGGTCACATACGATCGTCCTCTAACATTATATTATCATCAGTCATCTTCATCATCTAATTATTCTAATCATCGTAACCCACCACTGTATTATCCCCATGATGATTTTATCATCATCTTTTCAACATCACGATCATCATTATCACTCGATATCATCATCATAGTATCCTCTTCCGTCGACTCATCATACTTCGATTGTCATCATCTAACTTCATCACCATCAACATCACGATTACCGTCGTTTATTAACAGAACCCAGACAATATGGTATAGAAGCAGTTGTAGTCGACGGTTAGTGGTTTACAGTTGTAACAACATCCACAAAGTGGTGTTGATCGTTGATAGAAGAATGATTAGCAGTAGCAAATAAACTCGCGCGCAAATAGCTAGAGAGATAGTTGCTTACGTTTATGTATTGTAGAGAGAGAAAAACTTTATTAGTCTGGAGAGAGATGATGGTGTATGGTGGTGATAATGGTGGTGATCGATGAGTGTTAGGGTGAAGATGGTGATGTTCAAACGAACAACAAAAGCTCGAAGTGACGGTGGTGACCTTGCGGTGGCGACGATGGTTATGGGTGGTCTTGGTCGTTGCACCTTAAAACAGATAACAACTTTGAAGTGGTGCAGGGGAAGAGAAGTTTTATGTCCTTCTCTATATCATATAATTAATATATATATATATATATATATATATATATATATATATATATATATATATATATATATATATATATATATATATATATATATATATATATATATATATGTGCTAGTTGGATAGATTAGGGAGTAAAAGAAGAAACAGTACATAATAATTAACTCACGGGACTACATGATTATTTGTCTGCCGACACTTTCAACGGGTGTATTTTGTGTCCATTGCTAAACAGTTAGCGTATAAAAGTGTTCCTAAAAATCCCAAACTTTTAGATTAAATGTAATTAATTATTTCACTCATTAACTGTTTGAAACCTGATCAAAAAGGTTCGGTAAATATTTATTTTATGTTCCAATTTACATGTACGGAGTACTAATATTCAAACTTAAAAAGGTAAAAATATATTTAACAAATCTAATATCTTCGAAATCAATTTACAGTTCAACTTTTATTTCAATCCCTCATGAACATGTACTATATCTATATTAAAACTACAAAACGTCAACCGAGTGTTACTGACGTTTACGAATTAAGCTCAAAATCATTTATTTTTAATATATTCACATTCTATATATAAACAGTCTTAAAATAGCAAGTTTAATTACTAAAACAAATATATTATATATTTTTAAACAAATAGATTTAATATAACTTTATATATTTACAAGTAATATATTTATATATATAATTATATATATCTATATATTTATAGATATATTTTCCATTACATCGCATATTATTTTACATGTTTAATTCTAACAGTTTACACAACAACAACAACAACAACAACAATACCCAATACCACATGAGTGGTGTATGGGGGAGGTAATATGTAGACAATCCTTCCCCTATCCGAGAATAAAGATAAGTCATTTTTCCACCCAAAGTGAAACACTCTCAAGAGTAGAGAAAGTCATCCCTCTCTTTGAAATGTCCCGTTCTTATTGATTAAAAACGTTCCATATTAATTGATTTCGTTGCGAGGTTTTGACCTCTATATGAGACGTTTTTCAAAGACTGCATTCATTTTTAAACAAACCATAACCTTTATTTCATCAATAAAGGTTTAAAAAGCTTTACGTAGATTATCAAATAATGATAATCTAAAATATCCTGTTTACACACGACCATTACATAATGGTTTACAATACAAATATGTTACAACAAAATAAGTTTCTTGAATGCAGTTTTTACACAATATCATACAAGCATGGACTCCAAATCTTGTCCTTATTTAAGTATGCGACAGCGGAAGCTCTTAATAATCACCTGAGAATAAACATGCTTAAAACGTCAACAAAAATGTTGGTGAGTTATAGGTTTAACCTATATATATCAAATCGTAACAATAGACCACAAGATTTCATATTTCAATACACATCCCATACATAGAGATAAAAATCATTCATATGGTGAACACCTGGTAACCGACAATAACAAGATGCATATATAAGAATATCCCCATCATTCCGGGACACCCTTCGGATATGATATAAATTTCGAAGTACTAAAGCATCCGGTACTTTGGATGGGGTTTGTTAGGCCCAATAGATCTATCTTTAGGATTCGCGTCAATTAGGGTGTCTGTTCCCTAATTCTTAGATTACCAGACTTAATAAAAAGGGGCATATTCGATTTCGATAATTCAACCATAGAATGTAGTTTCACATACTTGTGTCTATTTTGTAAATCATTTATAAAACCTGCATGTATTCTCATCCCAAAAATATTAGATTTTAAAAGTGGGACTATAACTCACTTTCACAGATTTTTACTTCGTCGGGAAGTAAGACTTGGCCACTGGTTGATTCACGAACCTATAACAATATATACATATATATCAAAGTATGTTCAAAATATATTTACAACACTTTTAATATATTTTGATGTTTTAAGTTTATTAAGTCAGCTGTCCTCGTTAGTAACCTACAACTAGTTGTCCACAGTTAGATGTACAGAAATAAATCGATAAATATTATCTTGAATCAATCCACGACCCAGTGTATACGTATCTCAGTATTGATCACAACTCAAACTATATATATTTTGGAATCAACCTCAACCCTGTATAGCTAACTCCAACATTCACATATAGAGTGTCTATGGTTGTTCCGAAATATATATAGATGTGTCGACATGATAGGTCGAAACATTGTATACGTGTCTATGGTATCTCAAGATTACATAATATATAATACAAGTTGATTAAGTTATGGTTGGAATAGATTTGTTACCAATTTTCACGTAGCTAAAATGAGAAAAATTATCCAATCTTGTTTTACCCATAACTTCTTCATTTTAAATCCGTTTTGAGTGAATCAAATTGCTATGGTTTCATATTGAACTCTATTTTATGAATCTAAACAAAAAAAGTATAGGTTTATAGTCGGAAAAATAAGTTACAAGTCGTTTTTGTAAAGGTAGTCATTTCAGTCGAAAGAACGACGTCTAGATGACCAATTTAGAAAACATACTTCCACTTTGAGTTTAACCATAATTTTTGGATATAGTTTCATGTTCATAATAAAAATCATTTTCTCAGAATAACAACTTTTAAATCAAAGTTTATCATAGTTTTTAATTAACTAACCCAAAACAGCCCGCGGTGTTACTATGACGGCGTAAATCCGGTTTTACGGTGTTTTTCGTGTTTCCAGGTTTTAAATCATTAAGTTAGCATATCATATAGATATAGAACATGTGTTTAGTTGATTTTAAAAGTCAAGTTAGAAGGATTAACTTTTGTTTGCGAACAAGTTTAGAATTAACTAAACTATGTTCTAGTGATTACAAGTTTAAACCTTCGAATAAGATAGCTTTATATGTATGAATCGAATGATGTTATGAACATCATTACTACCTTAAGTTCCTTGGATGAACCTATTGGAAAAGAGAAAAATGGATCTAGCTTCAATGGATCCTTGGATGGCTCAAAGTTCTTGAAGCAAAATCATGACACGAAAACAAGTTCAAGTAAGATCATCACTTGAAATAAGATTGTTATAGTTATAGAAATTGAAACAAAGTTTGAATATGATTATTACCTTGTATTAGAATGATAACCTACTGTAAGAAACAAAGATTTCTTGAGGTTGGATGATCACCTTACAAGATTGGAAGTGAGCTAGCAAACTTGAAAGTATTCTTGATTTTATGAAACTAGAACTTTTGGAATTTATGAAGAACACTTAGAACTTGAAGATAGAACTTGAGAGAGTTCAATTAGATGAAGAAAATTGAAGAATGAAAGTGTTTGTAGGTGTTTTTGGTCGTTGGTGTATGGATTAGATATAAAGGATATGTAATTTTGTTTTCATGTAAATAAGTCATGAATGATTACTCATATTTTTGTAATCTTATGAGATATTTCATGCTAGTTGCCAAATGATGGTTCCCACATGTGTTAGGTGACTCACATGGGCTGCTAAGAGCTGATCATTGGAGTGTATATACCAATAGTACATACATCTAAAAGCTGTGTATTGTACGAGTACGAATACGGGTGCATACGAGTAGAATTGTTGATGAAACTGAACGAGAATGTAATTGTAAGCATTTTTGTTAAGTAGAAGTATTTTGATAAGTGTATTGAAGTCTTTCAAAAGTGTATAAATACATATTAAAACACTACATGTATATACATTTTAACTGAGTCGTTAAGTCTTCGTTAGTCGTTACATGTAAGTGTTGTTTTGAAACCTTTAGGTTAACGATCTTGTTAAATGTTGTTAACCCAATGTTTATAATAACAAAAGAGATTTTAAATTATTATATTATCATGATATTATGATGTACGAATATCTCTTAATATGATATATATACATTAAATGTCGTTACAACGATAAACGTTACATATATGTCTCGTTTCAAAATCATTAAGTTAGTAGCCTTGTTTTTACATATGTAGTTCATTGTTAATATAATTAATGATATGTTTACTTATCATAATATCATGTTAACTATATATATAACCATATATATGTCATCATATAGTTTTTTTTTACAAGTTTTAACGTTCGTGAATCACCGGTCAACTTGGGTGGTCAATTGTCTATATGAAACCTATTTCAATTAATCAAGTCTTAACAAGTTTGATTGCTTAACATGTTGGAAACATTTAATCATGTAAACATCAATCTCAATTAATATATATAAACATGGAAAAGTTCGGGTCACTACACTCTTTATTCGACGGATAAAGAGATTGCTTTCGAGAGGACCTCCGGCCTTTAAGTAGGAAAAAGGTTTTATTTTTAAAAAATAATAATAATAATAATAATAATAATAATAATAATAATAATAATAATAATAATAATAGACGCCATGAAAATGGTAGAATCAAATTTCCATGGGTTTTAAATCCTGCCTGGAATTTAATTTAGGCTCTAAGAGTCAGTCAAGTCGCCATCAAATCTGTAGTGACCCGAACTTTTCCATGTTTATATATATTAATTGAGATT
Organism: Rutidosis leptorrhynchoides; assembly: GCF_046630445.1. NCBI lineage: Eukaryota > Viridiplantae > Streptophyta > Magnoliopsida > Asterales > Asteraceae > Rutidosis > Rutidosis leptorrhynchoides. The sequence goes on along the minus strand of NC_092338.1, from coordinate 134,962,389 downwards.
GATATTTACATGATTAAATGTTTCCAACATGTTAAGCAATCAAACTTGTTAAGACTTGATTAATTGAAATATGTTTCATATAGACAATTGACCACCCAAGTTGACCGGTGATTCACGAACGTTAAAACTTGTAAAAACTATATGATGACATATATATGGATATATATATAGTTAACATGATACTATGATAAGTAAACATATCATTAAGTATATTAACAATGAACTACATATGTAAAAACAAGACTACTAACTTAATGATTTTTAAACGAGACATATATGTAACGATTATCGTTGTAAAGACATTTAATGTATATATATCATATTAAGAGATATTCATACATGATAATATCATGACAATATAATAATTTAAAATCTCATTTGATATTATAAACATTGGGTTAACATCATTTAACAAGATCATTAACCTAAAGGTTTCAAAACAACACTTACATGTAACGACTAACGATGACTTAACGACTCAGTTAAAATGTATATACATGTAGTGTTTTAATATGTATTTATACACTTTTGAAAGACTTCAATACACTTATCAAAATACTTCTACTTAACAAAAATGCTTACAATTACATCCTCGTTCAGTTTCATCAACAATTCTACTCGTATGCACCCGTATTCGTACTCGTACAATACACAGCTTTTAGATGTATGTACTATTGGTATATACACTCCAATCATCAGCTCTTAGCAGCCCATGTGAGTCACCTAACACATGTGGGAACCATCATTTGGCAACTAGCATGAAATATCTCATAAAATTACAAAAATATGAGTAATCATTCATGACTTATTTACATGAAAACAAAATTACATATCCTTTATATCTAATCCATACACCAACGACCAAAAACACCTACAAACACTTTCATTCTTCAATTTTCTTCATCTAATTGATCTCTCTCAAGTTCTATCTTCAAGTTCTAAGTGTTCTTCATAAATTCCAAAAGTTCTAGTTTCATAAAATCAAGAATACTTTCAAGTTTGCTAGCTCACTTCCAATCTTGTAAGGTGATCATCCAACCTCAAGAAATCTTTGTTTCTTACAGTAGGTTATCATTATAATACAAGGTAATAATCATATTCAAACTTTGGTTCAATTTCTATAACTATAACAATCTTATTTCAAGTGATGATCTTACGTGAACTTGTTTTCGTGTCATGATTCTACTTCAAGAACTTCGAGCCATCCAAGGATCCATTGAAGCTAGATCCATTTTTCTATTTTCCAGTAGGTTTATCCAAGGAACTTAAGGTAGTAATGATGTTCATAACATCATTCGATTCATACATATAAAGCTATCTTATTCGAAGGTTTAAACTTGTAATCACTAGAACATAGTTTAGTTAATTCTAAACTTGTTCGCAAACAAAAGTTAATCCTTCTAACTTGACTTTTAAAATCAACTAAACACATGTTCTATATCTATATGATATGCTAACTTAATGATTTAAAACCTGGAAACACGAAAAACACCGTAAAACCGGATTTACGCCGTCGTAGTAACACCGCGGGCTGTTTTGGGTTAGTTAATTAAAAACTATGATAAACTTTGATTTTAAAGTTGTTATTCTGAGAAAATGATTTTTATTATGAACATGAAACTATATCCAAAAATTATGATTAAACTCAAAGTGGAAGTATGTTTTCTAAAATGGTCATCTAGACGTCGTTCTTTCGACTGAATAAACCTATACTTTTATGTTTAGATTCATAAAATAGAGTTCAATATGAAACCATAGCAATTTAATTCACTCAAAACGGATTTAAAATGAAGAAGTTATGGGTAAAACAAGATTGGATAATTTTTCTCATTTTAGCTACGTGAAAATTGGTAACAAATCTATTCCAACCATAACTTAATCAACTTGTATTGTATATTATGTAATCTTGAGATACCATAGACACGTATACAATGTTTCGACCTATCATGTCGACACATCTATATATATTTTGGAACAACCATAGACACTCTATATGTGAATGTTGGAGTTAGCTATACAGGGTTGAGGTTGATTCCAAAATATATATAGTTTGAGTTGTGATCAATACTGAGATACGTATACACTGGGTCGTGGATTGATTCAAGATAATATTTATCGATTTATTTCTGTACTTCTAATTGTGGACAACTAGTTGTAGGTTACTAACGAGGACAGCTGACTTAATAAACTTAAAACATCAAAATATATTAAAAGTGTTGTAAATATATTTTGAACATACTTTGATATATATGTATATATTGTTATAGGTTCGTGAATCAACCAGTGGCCAAGTCTTACTTCCCGACGAAGTAAAAATCTGTGAAAGTGAGTTATAGTCCCACTTTTAAAATCTAATATTTTTGGGATGAGAATACATGCAGGTTTTATAAATGATTTACAAAATAGACACAAGTACGTGAAACTACATTCTATGGTTGAATTATCAAAATCGAATATGCCCCTTTTTATTAAGTCTGGTAATCTAAGAATTAGGGAACAGACACCCTAATTGACACGAATCCTAAAGATAGATCTATTGGGCCTAACAAACCCCATCCAAAGTACCGGATTCTTTAGTACTTCAAAATTTATATCATATCCGAAGGGTGTCCCGGAATGATGGGGATATTCTTAAATATGCATCTTGTTAATGTTGGTTACCAGGTGTTCACCATATGAATGATTTTTATCTCTATGTATGGGATGTGTATTGAAATATGAAATCTTGTGGTCTATTATTATGATTTGATATATATAGGTTAAACCTATAACTCACCAACATTTTTGTTGACGTTTTAAGCATGTTTATTCTCAGGTGATTATTAAGAGCTTCTGCTGTCGCATACTTAAATAAGGACGAGATTTGGAGTCCATGCTTGTATGATATTGTGTAAAAACTGCATTCAAGAAACTTATTTTGTTGTAACATATTTGTATTGTAAACCATTATGTAATGGTCGTGTGTAAACAGGATATTTTAGATTATCATTATTTGATAATCTACGTAAAGCTTTTTAAAACCTTTATCTATGAAATAAAGGTTATGGTTTGTTTTAAAAATGAATGCAGTCTTTGAAAAACGTCTCATATAGAGGTCAAAACCTCGCAACGAAATCAATTAATATGGAACGTTTTTAATCAATAAGAACGGGACATTTCAGTTGGTATCAGAGCGTTGGTCTTAGAGAACCAGAATTTTGCATTAGTGTGTCTTATCGAGTTTGTTAGGATGCATTAGTGAGTCTGGACTTCGACCGTGTTTACTTGAAAATGATTGCTTAACAAATTTTGTTGGAAACTATATATTTTTAACATGTGAATATTATGTGATATATTAATCTTTTAACGCGTTTGATATTATGTGATAGATGTCTACCTCTAGAACAAGTCCCATTGACTCACCTAATAATAATGAAGAGTCAAATGTAAATTGGAATGATTCGTGGACTGATTCACAAGTTTCCGAAGAGGAACCGGAAGAAGAGTCGGAACCGGAAGAAGAATCGGAACCGGAAGAAGAATCGGAACCGGGTGAAGAAATAGAACCGGTGGGGGAAATAATAAAACGGTTAAGTAAAAGAAAATCCTCAACCAACCGACCAAGGTTAATTATGGTCAATGGTGTTTCCGCCAAGGAAGCAAAATATTGGGAGGATTACCAATTCTCCGATGAATCGGATTCCGACGAGAATTCCGATGATGTTATAGAAATTACCCCAACTGAATTTAAAAAGGCAAAAGAAAATAATAAGGGAAAGGGCATAAAAATAGAGAAATCTAATTCCAACCCCGATGAACTTTATATGTATCGTCAACGCCCGAAGTCCTTAAGTTGTAACAATGACCCGGGAACCTCTAAACCACCAGGTTTTTCTAAACCAATGTGGACAACGACAGCTCGTATTAGGGGAACATCATATATCCCTAGAAACTTGGCAAAACGAACCAAAACCGAAGAAGAAGAAACGAGCGAGTCGGAATAAGATAGTTGTATTCGTGTGGTGTAATATATGTAATATAGTGTTCTTATGCTTTATGATATATGTAAAAATTGCTTGTATTAATAAGTATTTTTTTATGAATCTAACTCTTGTCTATTTTACAGTTTAAAAACACAAAATGGATAGACAACCCAATATTTAAAGAGACCTACCCGGAGACATGATTGATGAAATCTTGTCTAGAGTCGGCCAGAATTCCTCGGCACAACTATTTAAGGCGAGATCAGTTTGTAAGACATTCGAAGAACGTTCCAAGAATGTCTTGGTTTATAAGAGACTTTCGTTTGAAAGATGGGGGATATCACATTGGGAAACCCATAAGTTACGATGTGTTTACTTTGACGCATATATTGCGGGGAACCCAAATGCTATTTTACGCAACGGGTTAAGAAATTATTTTGACTCAATATATCCGAATATTGGACTTCGTGATTTAGAAAAAGCGGCTAACATGCAACATAAAGAAGCATGTTATGCTTACGGATTAGTAATGTTCGCTTCTCACCAAAGTGAGAACAAGAACATCGGGCTACAACTATTAAACAAAACGTTTCCACAAGTGACGGAGTCGGTAATTGGGGTAAGAAATGAGGTTTTTAGATTATTACGGGACTGTTGGACATTACGTAACCCTCGTCCCTTTGACGACGTTACAACACGCTGTCTTATCAACGGCCATAACGGTTATGTTGCACAAGACCAAGGATGGGAAGTAGTCCTAGTAAAACCAGAATGCATGACTTGTTTCTGGACGTATGAATTACGTGTCTTTATTGCCTTTGCTGAACGACTTGTGTACTAGCTAGAATTATCTTCACAACTATCTTGTATCAAAGTTATTGTGTGCTATATTTCATGCTTTATGTAAAATAAGCGGTATTGTAAGTTTGTAAAATATTGTATAAAAGTTTGAACGCGAAATATTATTATAATCAGTTTTTCATATAGAATTGTAGTAGTTGAATTGTATATTAGCTACTAAGTATGAACTTAACGGGTAGGTACTACCCGAATTTAAACTTATAAAACGCTAATATGAAGAAAAAGCTTTTATAAATGAGTTCATATTATGCTACGAAATACTATTAACTACTCTTAATATTCTGTATGATTAACTTGTTCCATTTAACTATTTTGAAGGAAATGGCACCGACTACTCGACACATCGTGAATATGAATGAAGAGGAATTCCGTACTTTTCTAGCTTCAAACATAGCCGCAGTACAGGCTGCGCTACATACCAACAATAACCTTGGATCTAGCACTACAGGAAATCGTGTAGGATGCACCTACAAAGAATTCACTGCCTGCAAACCTTTGGAATTTGATGGAACCGAAGGACCGATCGGATTGAAACGGTGGACCGAGAAGGTCGAATCGGTGTTTGCCATAAGTAAGTGTACTGAAGAGGACAAAGTAAAGTACGCTACGCATACCTTCACAGGTTCTGCGTTAACATGGTGGAATACCTATCTAGAGCAAGTGGGACAAGACGATGCGTACGCACTACCGTGGTCAGCATTCAAGCACTTGATGAACGAGAAGTACCGTCCCAGAACCGAGGTCAATAAGCTCAAGACAGAACTTAGAGGGTTACGAACCCAAGGATTTGATATTACCACGTACGAAAGACGATTCACAGAATTGTGCCTATTGTGTCCGGGAGCGTTCGAAGATGAGGAAGAGAAGATCGACGCGTTTGTGAAAGGATTACCGGAAAGAATCCAAGAAGATATAAGTTCACACGAGCCCGCCTCCATACAACAGGCATGTAGAATGGCTCACAAACTAGTGAACCAGATTGAAGAAAGAATTAAAGAACAGACTGCTGAAGAGGCCAATGTGAAGCAAGTCAAAAGAAAGTGAGAGGAAAACGGTGATAAGAATCACCAATACAACAACAACAACAATAATCGCAACAATTATCCCAACAATCGCAACATCAATCGTAACTACAACAAACGGCCCAACAACAACAACAACAACAACAACAACAACAACAACAACAATAACAACAGCAACTACAACAATCATCCCAACAACAATAATAACCGCAACAACAACAACAATCAGAAGCAGCTATGCCAAAGGTGTGAAAAGTATCACTCGGGGTTCTGCACCAAATTTTGCAACAAGTGTAAAAGAAATGGTCATAGCGCAGCGAAGTGTGAGGTCTACGGACCAGGGGTTAATAGAACGAAAGGAACAAATGGTGTCGGAATGAGTAATGTCGGAGCAAGTTATGCCAATGTAGTTTGTTATAAATGTGGAAAACCGGGCCACATTATTAGAAATTGCCCGAACCAGGAGAACACGAATGGACAAGGCCGCGGAAGAGTTTTCAATATTAATGCGGCAGAGGCACAGGAAGACCCGGAGCTTGTTACGGGTACGTTTCTTATTGACAATAAATCTGCTTACGTTTTATTTGATTCGGGTGTGGATAGAAGCTATATGAGTAGAGATTTTTGTGCTAAATTAAGTTGTCCATTGACGCCTTTGGATAGTAAATTTTTACTCGAATTAGCAAATGGTAAATTAATTTCAGCAGATAATATATGTCGGAATCGAGAAATTAAACTGATTAGCGAAACATTTAAGATTGATTTGATACCAGTAGAGTTAGGGAGTTTTGATGTGATAATCAGTATGGACTGGTTGAAAGAAGTGAAAGCGGAGATCGTTTGTTACAAAAATGCAATTCGCATTATACGAGAAAAAGGAAAACCCTTAATGGTGTACGGAGAAAAGGGCAACACGAAGCTACATCTTATTAGTAATTTGAAGGCACAAAAACTAATAAGAAAAGGTTGCTATGCTGTTCTAGCACACGTCGAGAAAGTACAAACTGAAGAAAAGAGCATCAATGATGTTCCCGTCGCAAAAGAATTTCCCGATGTATTTCCGAAATAATTACCGGGATTACCCCCACATCGATCCGTTGAATTTCAAATAGATCTTGTACCAGGAGCTGCACCAATAGCTCGTGCTCCTTACAGACTCGCACCCAGCGAGATGAAAGAACTGCAAAGCCAATTACAAGAACTTTTAGAGCGTGGTTTCATTCGACCAAGCACATCACCGTGGGGAGCTCCTGTTTTGTTTGTCAAGAAGAAAGATGGTACATTCAGGTTGTGTATCGACTACCGAGAGTTGAACAAACTTACCATCAAGAACCGCTACCCACTACCGAGAATCGATGACTTATTTGATCAACTACAAGGCTCGTCTGTTTATTCAAAGATTGACTTACGTTCCGGGTATCATCAAATGCGGGTGAAAGAAGATGATATTCCAAAGACTGCTTTCAGAACACGTTACGGTCATTACGAGTTTATGGTCATGCTGTTTGGTTTAACTAATGCACCAGCTGTGTTCATGGACCTTATGAGCTGAGTGTGTGGACCATACCTTGACAAGTTTGTCATTGTTTTCATTGATGACATACTTATTTACTCAAAGAATGACCAAGAACACGGTGAACATTTGAGAAAGGTGTTAGAAGTATTGAGGAAGGAAGAATTGTACGCTAAGTTTTCAAAGTGTGCATTTTGGTTGGAAGAAGTTCAATTCCTCGATCACATAGTGAACAAAGAAGGTATTAAGGTGGATCCGGCAAAGATAGAAACTGTTGAAAAGTGGGAAATCCCGAAAACTCCGAAACACATACGCCAGTTTTTAGGACTAGCTGGTTACTACAGAAGGTTCATCCAAGACTTTTCCAGAATAGCAAAACCCTTGACTGCATTAACGCATAAAGGGAAGAAATTTGAATGGAATGATGAACAAGAGAAAGCGTTTCAGTTATTGAAGAAAAAGCTAACTACGGCACCTATATTGTCATTGCTTGAAGGGAATGATGATTTTGTGATTTATTGTGATGCATCAAAGCAAGGTCTCGGTTGTGTATTAATGCAACGAACGAAGGTGATTGCTTATGCGTCTAGACAATTGAAGATTCACGAACAAAATTATACGACGCATGATTTGGAATTAGGCGCGGTTGTTTTTGCATTAAAGACTTGGAGGCACTACTTATATGGGGTCAAAAGTATTATATATACCGACCACAAAAGTCTTCAACACATATTTAATCAGAAACAACTGAATATGAGGCAGCGTAGGTGGATTGAATTATTGAATGATTACGACTTTGAGATTCGTTACCACCCGGGGAAGGCAAATGTGGTAGCCGATGCCTTGAGTAGGAAGGACAGAGAACCCATTCTAGTAAAATCTATGAATATAATGATTCATAATAACATTACTGCTCAAATAAAGGAGGCGCAACAAGGAGTTTTAAAAGAGGGAAATTTAAAGGATGAAATACCCAAAGGATCGAAGAAGCATCTTAATATTCGTGAAAACGGAACCCGGTATAGGGCTGAAAGGATTTGGGTACCAAAATTTGGAGATATGAGAGAAATGGTACTTAGAGAAGCTCATAAAACCAGATACTCAATACATCCTGGAACGGGGAAGATGCACAAGGATCTCAAGAAACATTTTTGGTGGCCGGGTATGAAAGCCGATGTTGCTAAATACGTAGGAGAATGTTTGACGTGTTCTAAGGTCAAAGCTGAGCATCAGAAACCATCATGTCTACTTCAACAACCCGAAATCCCGGAATGGAAATGGGAAAACATTACCATGGATTTCATCACTAAATTGCCAAGGACTGCAAGTGGTTTTGATACTATTTGGGTAATAGTTGACCGTCTCACCAAATCAGCACACTTCTTGCCAATAAGAGAAGATGACAAGATGGAGAAGTTAGCAAGACTGTATTTGAAGGAAGTCATCTCCAGACATGGAATACCAATCTCTATTATCTCTGATAGGGATGGCAGATTTATTTCAAGATTCTGGCAGACATTACAGCAAGCATTAGGAACTCGTCTAGACATGAGTACTGCCTATCATCCACAAACTGATGGGCAGAGCGAAAGGACGATACAAATGCTTGAAGACATGCTACGAGCATGTGTTATTGATTTCAGAAACAGTTGGGATCGACATCTACCGTTAGCAGAATTTTCCTACAACAACAGCTACCATTCAAGCATTGAGATGGCGCCGTTTGAAGCACTTTATGGTAGAAAGTGCAGGTCTCCGATTTGTTGGAGTGAAGTGGGGGATAGACAGATTACGGGTCCGGAGATTATACAAGAAACTACCGAGAAGATCATCCAAATTCAACAACGGTTGAAAACCGCCCAAAGTCGACAAAAGAGCTACGCTGACATTAAAAGAAAAGATATAGAATTTGAAATTGGAGAGATGGTCATGCTTAAAGTTGCACCTTGGAAAGGCGTTGTTCGATTTGGTAAACGAGGGAAATTAAATCCAAGGTATATTGGATCATTCAAGATTATTGATCGTATCGGACCAGTAGCTTACCGACTAGAGTTACCTCAACAACTCGCGGCTGTACATAACACTTTCCACGTCTCGAATTTAAAGAAATTTTTTGCTAAAGAAGATCTCACTATTCCGTTAGATGAAATCCAAATCAACGAAAAACTTCAATTCATCGAAGAACCCGTCGAAATAATGGATCGTGAGGTTAAAAGACTTAAGCAAAACAAGATACCAATTGTTAAGGTTCGATGGAATGCTCGTAGAGGACCCGAGTTCACCTGGGAGCGTGAAGATCAGATGAAGAAGAAATACCCGCATCTATTTCCAAAAGATTCGTCAACACCTTCAACAGCTTAAAATTTCGGGACGAAATTTATTTAACGGGTAGGTACTGTAGTGACCCGAACTTTTCCATGTTTATATATATTAATTGAGATTGATATTTACATGATTAAATTTTTCCAACATGTTAAGCAATCAAACTTGTTAAGAGTTGATTAATTGAAATATGTTTCATATAGACAATTGACCACCCAAGTTGACCGGTGATTCACGAACGTTAAAACTTGTAAAAACTATATGATGACATATATATGGATATATATATATAGTTAACATGATACTATGATAAGTAAACATATCATTAAGTATAATAACAATGAACTACATATGTAAAAACAAGACAACTAACTTAATGATTTTTAAACGAGACATATATGTAACGATTATCGTTGTAAAGACATTTAATGTATATATATCATATTAAGAGATATTCATACATGATAATATCATGACAATATAATAATTTAAAATCTCATTTGATATTATAAACATTGGGTTAACATCATTTAACAAGATCATTAACCTAAAGGTTTCAAAACAACACTTACATGTAACGACTAACGATGACTTAACGACTCAGTTAAAATGTATATACATGTAGTGTTTTAATATGTATTTATACACTTTTGAAAGACTTCAATACACTTATCAAAATACTTCTACTTAACAAAAATGCTTACAATTACATCCTCGTTCAGTTTCATCAACAATTCTACTCGTATGCACCCGTATTCGTACTCGTACAATACACAGCTTTTAGATGTATGTACTATTGGTATATACACTCCAATCATCAGCTCTTAGCAGCCCATGTGAGTCACCTAACACATGTGGGAACCATCATTTGGCAACTAGCATGAAATATCTCATAAAATTACAGAAATATGAGTAATCATTCATGACTTATTTACATGAAAACAAAATTACATATCCTTTATATCTAATCCATACACCAACGACCAAAAACACCTACAAACACTTTCATTCTTCAATTTTCTTCATCTAATTGATCTCTCTCAAGTTCTATCTTCAAGTTCTAAGTGTTCTTCATAAATTCCAAAAGTTCTAGTTTCATAAAATCAAGAATACTTTCAAGTTTGCTAGCTCACTTCCAATCTTGTAAGGTGATCATCCAACCTCAAGAAATCTTTGTTTCTTACAGTAGGTTATCATTCTAATACAAGGTAATAATCATATTCAAACTTTGGTTCAATTTCTATAACTATAACAATCTTATTTCAAGTGATGATCTTACTTGAACTTGTTTTCGTGTCATGATTCTACTTCAAGAACTTCGAGCCATCCAAGGATCCATTGAAGCTAGATCCATTTTTCTCTTTTCCAGTAGGTTTATCCAAGGAACTTAAGGTAGTAATGATGTTCATAACATCATTCGATTCATACATATAAAGCTATCTTATTCGAAGGTTTAAACTTGTAATCACTAGAACATAGTTTAGTTAATTCTAAACTTGTTCGCAAACAAAAGTTAATCCTTCTAACTTGACTTTTAAAATCAACTAAACACATGTTCTATATCTATATGATATGCTAACTTAATGATTTAAAACCTGGAAACACGAAAAACACCGTAAAACCGGATTTACGCCGTCGTAGTAACACCGCGGGCTGTTTTGGGTTAGTTAATTAAAAACTATGATAAACTTTGATTTTAAAGTTGTTATTCTGAGAAAATGATTTTTATTATGAACATGAAACTATATCCAAAAATTATGATTAAACTCAAAGTGGAAGTATGTTTTCTAAAATGGTCATCTAGACGTCGTTCTTTCGACTGAAATGACTACCTTTACAAAAACGACTTGTAACTTATTTTTCCGACTATAAACCTATACTTTTCTGTTTATATTCATAAAATAGAGTTCAATATGAAACCATAGCAATTTGATTCACTCAAAACGGATTTAAAATGAAGAAGTTATGGGTAAAACAAGATTGGATAATTTTTCTCATTTTAGCTACGTGAAAATTGGTAACAAATCTATTCCAACCATAACTTAATCAACTTGTATTGTATATTATGTAATCTTGAGATACCATAGACACGTATACAATGTTTCGACCTATCATGTCGACACATCTATATATATTTCGGAACAACCATAGACACTCTATATGTGAATGTTGGAGTTAGCTATACAGGGTTGAGGTTGATTCCAAAATATATATAGTTTGAGTTGTGATCAATACTGAGATACGTATACACTGGGTCGTGGATTGATTCAAGATAATATTTATCGATTTATTTCTGTACATCTAATTGTGGACAACTAGTTGTAGGTTACTAACGAGGACAGCTGACTTAATAAACTTAAAACATCAAAATATATTAAAAGTGTTGTAAATATATTTTGAACATACTTTGATATATATGTATATATTGTTATAGGTTCGTGAATCAACCAGTGGCCAAGTCTTACTTCCCGACGAAGTAAAAATCTGTGAAAGTGAGTTATAGTCCCACTTTTAAAATCTAATATTTTTGGGATGAGAATACATGCAGGTTTTATAAATGATTTACAAAATAGACACAAGTACGTGAAACTACATTCTATGGTTGAATTATCAAAATCGAATATGCCCCTTTTTATTAAGTCTGGTAATCTAAGAATTAGGGAACAGACACCCTAATTGACACGAATCCTAAAGATAGATCTATTGGGCCTAACAAACCCCATCCAAAGTACCGGATGCTTTAGTACTTCAAAATTTATATCATATCCGAAGGGTGTCCCGGAATGATGGGGATATTCGTAAATATGCATCTTGTTAATGTTGGTTACCAGGTGTTCACCATATGAATGATTTTTATCTCTATGTATGGGATGTGTATTGAAATATGAAATCTTGTGGTCTATTATTATGATTTGATATATATAGGTTAAACCTATAACTCACCAACATTTTTGTTGACGTTTTAAGCATGTTTATTCTCAGGTGATTATTAAGAGCTTCCGCTGTCGCATACTTAAATAAGGACGAGATTTGGAGTCCATGCTTGTATGATATTGTGTAAAAACTGCATTCAAGAAACTTATTTTGTTGTAACATATTTGTATTGTAAACCATTATGTAATGGTCGTGTGTAAACAGGATATTTTAGATTATCATTATTTGATAATCTACGTAAAGCTTTTTAAAACCTTTATCTATGAAATAAAGGTTATGGTTTGTTTTAAAAATGAATGCAGTCTTTGAAAAACGTCTCATATAGAGGTCAAAACCTCGCAACGAAATCAATTAATATGGAACGTTTTTAATCAATAAGAACGGGACATTTCAAAATCGACGATTGCAGTCGACTCAATAGAGCCAATCATATATTTTAATTCTAACAGTTTAATCATATATTATTTCAATAATATCTATATGCATCTAATTATATAGTTGTTCATGAATCGTCGGGAATGATCGAAAGTCAAACAAATATATGAAACAGTTCAAAATATTTGTGACTCAACATTACAGGCTTTGCTTATCGTGTCGAATTCATATAAGAATTAAGTTTAAATTTGGTCAAAAATTCCCGGGTCGTCACATAACAAAAGCATACACATCATCATCGTACGAACAAAGCTTCATACGATCTAACACGTAAAGACTTTCAGGTATGTCTTGAACTATAAAACCTTCATGTCTTTGGGCAACTCAACCCCGTATGCTGGGTTGTTGGTGGACTCTCAAATCTGCCACCCTGTCGGAATCGAGACGATACCAATGTGGGTTATCCACGACTAAGCGTCGGAGGTCCGAATGTTGTTAGTCCCTAAACCCTATTATGCACTCAAGCGTAGGTTCACCTTGACCTCGTGGAAATATGTTTGATCAGTTTTTTATGTAACACTGTATTTAGGTACATTGAGAATATTTTTGAGATTAATATACATATCACCACTAGCCACAAATCCTTACACGTTTAGTGATAAATTGGTTTAATGGTTCGATTATTTTCTTATACTTTTTTATATCTCTTAATTCTTAACTCTATAATTGTTTCTATTTTAAATTTCATATTGAATGCAAATATCTTTGACTAAAGTTTTGTTTCGTTAATAATTTGTAGTCGCAAAACACATTTTCGAGCACATTACGTTTGCCACATAATAGGGCTGAATTATGTGGCAAGTAGGTTAAAAGAATTCTGGTTGAAAATTGGACCCATTTTCGCACGATAAATAAATAATGACGCTATGAGCAATACTTCCTTAAGGCTTGCTTCCATTAAAAATATTTTTAACGTCGAAAAAGTCGTTTTAAATTTTCTAAATGTGAATTTTAAACTTTATGATTTTTCGATAATAATTACCTTTGCATTTGAATTCTTATGCTTATTTAAATAACATTTTGATACTTGTTTTTTATGTAACCCTGTATATAGGTACATTGAGAATATTTTTAGGGTTAATATATCCCCTCTAGCCACAAATCCTAACACGTTTAGTGACAACCTGATTTAATGATTCGATTATTTTGTAACACTTTTTTATATCTCTTAATTCTTAACTATAAATTTTTTTTCTATTTTAGAATTTCATATTGAATGCAAATATATTTGACTATAGTTTCGTTTCAATAATAATTCATAGACGCACAACACATTTTCGAGCACATTACGTTTGCCACATAATAGGGCTGAATTATGTGGCAAGCAGGTAAAAAAAATTTCGGTTGAAAACTGGACCCATTTTCGCACGATGAATAAATAATGACGCTATGAACAAGACTTCCTTAAGGCTTGCTTCCATTCAAAATATTTTTGAGGTCGAAAAAGTCGTTTTGAATTTTCTAAATGTGAATTTTGAACTTTCAGATTCTACAACAATAATTACCTTTGCCTTTGAATTTTTATGCTTATTTAAATACCATTTTGATACTTGTTTTTTATGTAACACTGTATTTTGGTACATTGAGAATAATTTTGGGGTTAATATATCCCCAATAGCCACAAATTCTTACACGTTTAGTGACATCTTGATTTAATGGTTCGATTATTTTGTAACACTTTTTTATATCTCTTAATTCTTAACTCTATAATTGTTTCTATTTTATAATTTCATATTGAATGCAAATATATTTGACTATAGTTTCATTTCGATAATAATTCATAGCCGCAAAATACATTTTCGAGCACATTACGTTTGCCACATAATAGGGCTGAATTATGTGGCAAGCTGGTTAAAAAAATTCCGGTTGAAAATTGGACTAATTTTCGCACGATGAATAAATAATGACCCTATAAGCAAGACTTCTTTAAGGCTTGCTTCCATTCAAAATAATTTTGGCGTCGAAAAAGTTGTTTTGAATTTTCTAAATGTGAATTTTAAACTTTATGATTTTTCGATAATAATTACCTTTGCATTTGAATTCTTATGCTTATTTAAATACCATTTTGATACTTGTTTTTATGTAACATTGAATTTAGGTACATTGAGAATATTTTTGGGGTTAATATATCCCCACTAGCCACAAATCCTTACACGTTTAGTGACATCTTGATTTAATTGTTCGATTATTTTGTAACACTTTTTTATATCTCTTAATTCTTAACTCTATATTTTTTTCTATTTTATAATTTCATATTGAATGCAAATATATTTGACTATAGTTTCATTTCAATATTAATTCATAGACGCACAACACATTTTCGATCACGTTACGTTTGCCACATAATAGGGCAGAATTATTTGGCAAGCAGGTTAAAAAAATTCCGGTAGAAAATTGGACCCATTTTCGCACGATGAATAAATAATGACGCTATGAACAAGACTTCCTTAAGGCTTGCTTCCATTCAAAATATTTTTGAGGTCGAAAAAGTCGTTTTGAATTTTCTAAATGTGAATTTTGAACTTTCAGATTCTACGATAATAATTACCTTTGCCTTTAATTCTTATGCTTATTTAAATACCATTTTGATACTTGTTTTTTATGTAAAACTGTATTTAGGTACATTGAGAATATTTTTGGGGTTAATATATCCCCACTAGCTACAAATTCTTACACGTTTAGTGACATCTTGGTTTAATGGTTCGATTATTTTGTAATACTTTTTTATATCTCTCAATTCTTAACTCTATAATAGTTTCTATTTTATAATTTCGTATTGAATGCAAATATATTTGACTATAGTTTCGTTTCGATAATAATTCATAGCCGCAAAATACATTTTCGAGCACATTACGTTTGCCACATAATAGGGCTGAATTATTTGGCAAGCAGGTTAAAAAAATTATGGTTGAAAATTGGACCCATTTTCGCACGATAAATAAATAATGACCCTATGAGCAAGAATTCCTTAAGGCTTTCTTCCATTCAAAATATTTTTGACGTTGAAAAGGTCGTTTTGAATTTTCTATATGTGAATTTTGAACTTTCAGATTTTACGATAATAATTACCTTTGCATTTGAATTCTTATGCATATTTAAATACTATTTTGATACTTGTTTTTTATGTAACACTGAATTTAGGTACATTGAGAATATTTTTGGGGTTAATATATCCCCACTAGCCACAAATCCTTACACATTTAGTGACATCTTGGTTTCATTGTTCGATTATTTTGTAACACTTTTTTATATCTCTTAATTCTTAACTCTACAATTGTTTCTATTTTAAAATTTCATTATGACTGCAAGTATATTAGACTATAGTTTCATTTCGATAATAATTCATAGCCGCAAACACATTTTTGAGCACATTACGTTTGTCACATAATAAGGCTGAATTATGTGGCAAGCAGGTTAAAAAAATTCCGGTTGAAATTTGGACCCATTTTTGCACGATGAATAAATAATGATGCTATGAGCAAGACTTCCTTAAGGCTTGTTTCCATTCAAAATATTTTTGTCGTTGAAAAAGTTATTTTCAAATTCTAAATGTGAATTTTGAACTTTCAGATTTTACGATAATAATTACCTTTGCATTTGAATTCTTATGCTTATTAAAATACCATTTTGATACTTATTTTTTATGTAACACTGTATTTAGGTACATTAAGAATATTTTTGGGATTAATATATTCACACTAGCCACAAATCCTTACACGTTTAGTGACATCTTGGTTTAATGGTTCGATTATTTTGTAATACTTTTTTATATCTCTTAATTCTTAACTCTATAATTGTTTCTATTTTAAAATTTTATATTGAATACAAATATCTTTGACTAAAGTTTCGTTTCGATAATAATTCATAGCCGCAAAACAAATTTTCGAGCACATTAGGTTTGCCACATAATTCTGCTGAATTATGTGGCAAGCAGGTTAAAAAGACTCCGAATGAAAATTGGAACCATTTTCGCACCATGAATAAATAATGAAGCTATGAGCAAGATTTCCTTAGGGCTTGCTTTCATTCAAAGTATTTTTGACGTCGAAAAAGTCGTTTTGAAATTTCTAAATGTGAATTTTGAACTTTCAAATTTTACGATAATAATTACCTTTGCATTTATTCTTATGCTTATTTAAATACCATTTTGATACTTGTTTTTATGTAACACTGTATATAGGTGCATTGAAAATATTTTTTGGGTTAATATATCCTCACTAGCCACAAATCCTTACACGTTTAGTGACATCTTGGTTTAATGGCAAGATTATTTTGTAACACTTTTTTATATCTTTTAATTCTTAACTATATAATTGTTTCTATTTTAAAATTTCATATTGAATGCAAATATGTTTAATTGTAGTTTCGTTTCTATAATAATTCATAGCCGCAAAACACATTTTTCGAGCATATTACGTTTGCCACATAATAGGGCTGAACTATGTGCAAGCAGGTTAAAAAAAACTCCGGTTGAAAATTGGACCCATTTTCGCACGATGAATAAATCATGACGCTTTGTGCAAGACTTCCTTAAGGCTTGCTTTCATTCAAAATATTTTTGACGTCGAAAAAGTCGTTTTAAATTTCTAAATGTGAATTTTGAACTTTCTGATTTTACGATAATAATTACCTTTGCATTTGAATTCTTATGCTTATTTAAATACCATTTTGATACTTGTTTTTTATGTAACATTGTATTTAGGTACATTGAGAATATTTTTGGGGTTAATAAATGAAATGTCCCGTTCTTATTGATTAAAAACGTTCCATATTAATTGATTTCGTTGCGAGGTTTTGACCTCTATATGAGACGTTTTTCAAAGACTGCATTCATTTTAAAACAAACTATAACCTTTATTTCATAAATAAAGGTTTAAAAAGCTTTACGTAGATTATCAAATAATGATAATCTAAAATATCCTGTTTACACACGACCATTACATAATGGTTTACAATACAAATATGTTACATCGAAATCAGTTTCTTGAATGCAGTTTTTACACAATATCATACAAACATGGACTCCAAATCTTGTCCTTATTTTAGTATGCAACAGCGGAAGCTCTTAATAATCACCTGAAAATAAACATGCTTAAAACGTCAACAAAAATGTTGGTGAGTTATAGGTTTAACCTATATATATCAAATCATAATAATAGACCACGAGATTTCATATTTCAATACACATCCCATACATAGAGATAAAAATCATTCATATGGTGAACACCTGGTAACCGACATTAACAAGATGCATATATAAGAATATCCCCATCATTCCGGGACACCCTTCGGATATAATATAAATTTTGAAGTACTAAAGCATCCGGTACTTTGGATGGGGTTTGTTAAGCCCAATAGATCTATCTTTAGGATTCGCGTCAATTAGGGTGTTTGTTCCCTAATTCTTAGATTACCAGACTTAATAAAAAAGGGGCATATTCGATTTCGATAATTCAACCATAGAATGTAGTTTCACGTACTTGTGTCTATTTTGTAAATCATTTATAAAACCTGCATGTATTCTCATCCCAAAAATATTAGATTTTAAAAGTGGGACTATAACTCACTTTCACATATTTTTACTTCATCGGGAAGTAAGATTTTGCCACTGGTTGATTCACGAACCTATAACAATATATACATATATATCAAAGTATGTTCAAAATATATTTACAACACTTTTAATATATTTTGATGTTTTAAGTTTATTAAGTCAGCTGTCCTCGTTAGTAACCTACAACTAGTTGTCCACAGTTAGATGTACAGAAATAAATCGATAAATATTTTCTTGAATCAATCCACGACCCAGTGTATACGTATCTCAGTATTGATCACAACTCAAACTATATATATTTTGGAATCAACCTCAACCCTGTATAGCTAACTCCAACATTCACATATAGAGTGTCTATGGTTGTTCCGAAATATATATAGATGTGTCGACATGATAGGTCAAAACATTGTATACGTGTCTATGGTATCTCAAGATTACATAATATACAATACAAGTTGATTAAGTTATGGTTGGAATAGATTTGTTACCAATTTTCACGTAGCTAAAATGAGAAAAATTATCCAATCTTGTTTTACCCATAACTTCTTCATTTTAAATCCGTTTTGAGTGAATCAAATTGTTATGATTTCATATTGAACTCTATTTTATGAATATAAACAGAAAAAGTATAGGTTTATAGTCGGAAAAATAAGTTACAAGTCATTTTTGTAAAGGTAGTCATTTCAGTCGAAAGAACGACGTCTAGATGACCATTTTAGAAAACATACTTCCACTTTGAGTTTAACCATAATTTTTGGATATAGTTTCATGTTCATAATAAAAATCATTTTCTCAGAATAACAACTTTTAAATCAAAGTTTATCATAGTTTTTAATTAACTAACCCAAAACAGCCCGCGGTGTTACTACGACGGCGTAAATCCGGTTTTACGGTGTTTTTCGTGTTTCCAGGTTTTAAATCATTAAGTTAGCATATCATATAGATATATAACATGTGTTTAGTTTATTTTAAAAGTCAAGTTAGAAGGATTAACTTTTGTTTGCGAACAAGTTTAGAATTAACTAAACTATGTTCTAGTGATTACAAGTTTAAACCTTCGAATAAGATAGCTTTATATGTATGAATCGAATGATGTTATGAACATCATTACTACCTTAAGTTCCTTGGATAAACCTACTAGAAAAGAGAAAAATAGATCTAGCTTCAACGGATCCTTGGATGGCTCGAAGTTCTTGAAGCAGAATCATGACACGAAAACAAGTTCAAGTAAGATCACCACTTGAAATAAGATTGTTATAGTTATAGAAATTGAACCAAAGTTTGAATATGATTATTACCTTGTATTAGAATGATAACCTACTGTAAGAAATAAAGATTTCTTGAGGTTGGATGATCACCTTACAAGATTGGAAGTGAGCTAGCAAACTTGAAAGTATTCTTGATTTTATGTAACTAGAACTTGTAGAATTTATGAAGAACACTTAGAACTTGAAGATAGAACTTGAGAGAGATTAATTAGATGAAGAAAATTGAAGAATGAAAGTGTTTGTAGGTGTTTTTGGTCGTTGGTGTATGGATTAGATATAAAGGATATGTAATTTTGTTTTCATGTAAATAAGTCATGAATGATTACTCATATTTTTCTAATTTTATGAGATATTTCTTGCTAGTTGCCAAATGATGGTTCCCACATGTGTTAGGTGACTCAAATGGGCTGCTAAGAGCTGATCATTGGAGTGTATATACCAATAGTACATACATCTAAAAGCTGTGTATTGTACGAGTACGAATACGGGTGCATACGAGTAGAATTGTTGATGAAACTGAACGAGGATGTAATTGTAAGCATTTTTGTTAAGTAGAAGTATTTTGATAAGTGTATTGAAGTCTTTCAAAAGTTTATAAATACATATTAAAACACTACATGTATATACATTTTAACTGAGTCGTTAAGTCATCGTTAGTCGTTACATGTAAGTGTTGTTTTGAAACCTTTAGGTTAACGATCTTGTTAAATGTTGTTAACCCAATGTTTATAATATCAAATGAGATTTTAAATTATTATATTATCATGATATTATCATGTATGAATATCTCTTAATATGATATATATACATTAAATGTCTTTACAACGATAATCGTTACATATATGTCTCGTTTAAAAATCATTAAGTTAGTAGTCTTGTTTTTACATATGTAGTTCATTGTTAATATACTTAATGATATGTTTACTTATCATAGTATCATGTTAACTATATATATATATATATATATATATATATATATATATATATATATATATATATATATATATATATATATATCCATATATATGTCATCATATAGTTTTTACAAGTTTTAACGTTCGTGAATCACCGGTCAACTTGGGTGGTCAATTGTCTATATGAAACATATTTCAATTAATCAAGTCTTAACAAGTTTGAAGTCTTAACAAGTTTGATTGCTTAACATGTTGGAAACACTTAATCATATAAATATCAATTTCATTTA
The DNA here is from genome assembly GCF_046630445.1 of Rutidosis leptorrhynchoides. Lineage (NCBI taxonomy): Eukaryota > Viridiplantae > Streptophyta > Magnoliopsida > Asterales > Asteraceae > Rutidosis > Rutidosis leptorrhynchoides. Next base: position 134,941,314 of record NC_092338.1, on the reverse strand, counting down.
ATATATATAAACATGGAAAAGTTCGGGTCACTACAGTACCTACCCGTTAAATAAATTTCGTCCCGAAATTTTAAGCTGTTGAAGGTGTTGACGAATCTTCTGGAAATAGATGCAGGTATTTCTTCTTCATCTGATCTTCACGCTCCCAGGTGAACTCGGGTCCTCTACGAGCATTCCATCGAACCTTAACAATTGGTATCTTGTTTTGCTTAAGTCTTTTAACCTCACGATCCATTATTTCGACGGGTTCTTCGATGAATTGAAGTTTTTCGTTGATTTGGATTTCATCTAATGGAATAGTGAGATCTTCTTTAGCAAAACATTTCTTCAAATTCGAGACGTGGAAAGTGTTATGTACAGCCGCGAGTTGTTGAGGTAACTCAAGTCGGTAAGTTACTGGTCCGACACGATCAATAATCTTGAATGGTCCAATAAACCTTGGATTTAATTTCCCTCGTTTACCAAATCGAACAACGCCTTTCCAAGGTGCAACTTTAAGCATGACCATCTCTCCAATTTCAAATTCTATATCTTTTCTTTTAATGTCAGCGTAGCTCTTTTGTCGACTTTGGGCGGTTTTCAACCGTTGTTGAATTTGGATGATCTTCTCTGTAGTTTCTTGTATAATCTCCGGACCCGTAATCTGTCTATCCCCCACTTCACTCCAACAAATCGGAGACCTGCACTTTCTACCATAAAGTGCTTCAAACGGCGCCATCTCAATGCTTGAATGGTAGCTGTTGTTGTAGGAAAATTCTGCTAACGGTAGATGTCGATCCCAACTGTTTCCGAAATCAATAACACATGCTCGTAGCATGTCTTCAAGCGTTTGTATCGTCCTTTCGCTCTGCCCATCAGTTTGTGGATGATAGGCAGTACTCATGTCTAGACGAGTTCCTAATGCTTGCTGTAATGTCTGCCAGAATCTTGAAATAAATCTGCCATCCCTATCAGAGATAATAGAGATTGGTATTCCATGTCTGGAGACGACTTCCTTCAAATACAGTCGTGCTAACTTCTCCATCTTGTCATCTTCTCTTATTGGCAGGAAGTGTGCTGATTTGGTGAGACGATCAACTATTACCCAAATAGTATCAAAACCACTTGCAGTCCTTGGCAATTTAGTGATGAAATCCATGGTAATGTTTTCCCATTTCCATTCCGGGATTTCAGGTTGTTGAAGTAGACCTGATGGTTTCTGATGCTCAGCTTTGACCTTAGAACACGTTAAACATTCTCCTACGTATTTAGCAACATCGGCTTTCATACCCGGCCACCAAAAATGTTTCTTGAGATCCTTGTACATCTTTCCCGTTCCAGGATGTATTGAGTATCTGGTTTTATGAGCTTCTCTAAGTACCATTTCTCTCATATCTCCAAATTTTGGTACCCAAATCCTTTCAGCCCTATACCGGGTTCCGTCTTCCCGAATATTAAGATGCTTCTCCGATCCTTTGGGTATTTCATCCTTTAAATTTCCCTTTTTTAAAACTCCTTGTTGCGCCTCCTTTATTTGAGTAGTAAGGTTATTATGAATCATTATATTCATAGATTTTACTCGAATGGGTTCTCTGTCCTTCCTGCTCAAGGCATCGGCTACCACATTTGCCTTCCCCGGGTGGTAACGAATCTCAAAATCGTAATCATTCAATAATTCAATCCACCTACGCTGCCTCATATTCAGTTGTTTCTGATTAAATATGTGTTGAAGACTTTTGTGGTCGGTATATATAATACTTTTGACCCCATATAAGTAGTGCCTCCAAGTCTTTAATGCAAAAACAACCGCGCCTAATTCCAAATCATGCGTCGTATAATTTTGTTCGTGAATCTTCAATTGTCTAGACGCATAAGCAATCACCTTCGTTCGTTGCATTAATACACAACCGAGACCTTGCTTTGATGCGTCACAATAAATCACAAAATCATCATTCCCTTCAGGCAATGACAATATAGGTGCCGTAGTTAGCTTTTTCTTCAATAACTGAAACGCTTTCTCTTGTTCATCATTCCATTCAAATTTCTTCCCTTTATGCGTTAATGCAGTCAAGGGTTTTGCTATTCTGGAAAAGTCTTGGATGAACCTTCTGTAGTAACCAGCTAGTCCTAAAAACTGGCGTATGTGTTTCAGAGTTTTCGGGGTTTCCCACTTTTCAACAGTTTCTATCTTTGCCGGATCCACCTTAATACCTTCTTTGTTCACTATGTGACCGAGGAATTGAACTTCTTCCAACCAAAATGCACACTTTGAAAACTTAGCGTACAATTCTTCCTTCCTCAATACTTCTAACACCTTTCTCAAATGTTCACCGTGTTCTTGGTCATTCTTTGAGTAAATAAGTATGTCATCAATGAAAACAATGACAAACTTGTCAAGGTATGGTCCACACACTAGGTTCATAAGGTCCATGAACACAGCTGGTGCATTAGTTAAACCAAATGGCATGACCATAAACTCGTAATGACCGTAACGGGTTCTGAAAGCAGTCTTTGGAATATCATCTTCTTTCACCCGCATTTGATGATACCCGGAACGTAAGTCAATCTTTGAATAAACAGACGAGCCTTCTAGTTGATCAAATAAGTCGTCGATTCTCGGTAGTGGGTAGCGGTTCTTGATGGTAAGTTTGTTCAACTCTCGGTAGTCGATACACAACCTGAATGTACCATCTTTCTTCTTGACAAACAAAACAGGAGCTCCCCACGGTGATGTGCTTGGTCGAATGAAACCACGCTCTAAAAGTTCTTGTAATTGGCTTTGTAGTTCTTTCATCTCGTTGGGTGTGAGTCTGTAAGGAGCACGAGCTATTGGTGCAGCTCCTGGTACAAGATCTATTTGAAATTCAACGGATCGATGTGGGGGTAATCCCGGTAATTCTTTCAGAAATACATCGAGAAATTCTTTTGCAATGGGAACATCATTGATGCTCTTTTCTTCAGTTTGTACTTTCTCGACGTGTGCTAGAACAGCATAGCAACCTTTTCTTATTAGTTTTTGTGCCTTCAAATTACTAATAAGATGTAGCTTCATGTTACCCTTTTCTCCGTACACCATTAAGGGTTCTCCTTCTTCTCGTACAATGCGAATTGCATTTTTATAACATATGATCTCTGCTTTCACCTTCTTCAGCCAGTCCATGCCAACTATTACATCAAAACTCCCTAACTCTACTGGTATCAAATCAATCTTAAATATTTCGCTAACCAGTTTAATTTCTCGATTCCGACATATATTATCTGCAGAAATTAATTTACCATTTGCTAATTCGAGTAAAAATTTACTATCCAAAGGCGTCAATGGACAACTTAATTTAGCACAAAAATCTCTACTCATATAGCTTCTATCCGCACCCAAATCAAATAAAACGTAAGCAGATTTATTGTCAATAAGAAACGTACCCGTAACAAGCTCCGGGTCTTCCTGTGCCTCTGTCGCATTAATATTGAAAACTCTTCCTCGGCCTTGTCCATTCGTGTTCTCCTGGTTCGGGCAATTTTTAATAATGTGGCCCGATTTTCCACATTTATAACAAACTACATTGGCATAACTTGCTCCGACACTACTTGCTCCGCCATTACTCGTTCCGACACCATTTGTTCCTTTCGTTCTATTAACCCCTGGTCCGTAGACCTCACACTTCACCGCGCTATGACCATTTCTTTTACACTTGTTGCAAAATTTGGTGCAGAACCCCGAGTGATACTTTTCACACCTTTGGCATAGCTGCTTCTGATTGTTGTTGTTGTTGCGGTTATTATTGTTGTTGGGATGATTGTTGTAGTTGCTGTTGTTGTTGTTGTTGTTGTTGTTGTTGTTGGGCCATTTGTTGTAGTTGCGATTGATGTTGCGATTGTTGGGATAATTGTTGCGATTATTGTTGTAATTGCTGTTGTTGTTGTATTGGTGATTCTTATCACCGTTTTCCTCCCACTTTCTTTTGACTTGCTTCACATTGGCCTCTTCAGCAGTCTGTTCTTTAATTCTTTCTTCAATCTGGTTCACTAGTTTGTGAGCCATTCTACATGCCTGTTGTATGGAGGCGGGCTCGTGTGAACTTATATCTTCTTGGATTCTTTCCGGTAATCCTTTCACAAATGCGTCGATCTTCTCTTCCTCATCTTCGAATGCTCCCGGACACAATAGGCACAATTCTGTAAATCGTCTTTCGTACGTGGTAATATCAAATCCTTGGGTTCGTAACCCTCTAAGTTCTGTCTTGAGCTTATTGACCTCGGTTCTGGGACGGTACTTCTCGTTCATCAAGTGCTTGAATGCTGACCACGGTAGTGCGTACGCATCGTCTTGTCCCACTTGCTCTAGATAGGTATTCCACCATGTTAACGCAGAACCTGTGAAGGTATGCGTAGCATACTTCACTTTGTCCTCTTCAGTACACTTACTTATGGCAAACACCGATTCGACCTTCTCGGTCCACCGTTTCAATCCGATCGGTCCTTCGGTTCCATCAAATTCCAAAGGTTTGTAGGCAGTGAATTCTTTGTAGGTGCATCCTACACGATTTCCTGTACTGCTAGATCCAAGGTTATTGTTGGTATGTAGCGCAGCCTGTACTGCGGCTATGTTTGAAGCTAGAAAAGTACGGAATTCCTCTTCATTCATATTCACGGTGTGTCGAGTAGTCGGTGCCATTTCCTTCAAAATAGTTAAATGGAACAAGTTAATCATACAGAATATTAAGAGTAGTTAATAGTATTTCGTAGCATAATATGAACTCATTTATAAAAGCTTTTTCTTCATATTAGTGTTTTATAAGTTTAAATTCGGGTAGTACCTACCCGTTAAGTTCATACTTAGTAGCTAATATACAATTCAACTACTACAATTCTATATGAAAAACTGATTATAATAATATTTCGCGTTCAAACTTTTACACAATATTTTACAAACTTACAATACCGCTTATTTTAGATAAAGCATGAAATATAGCACACAATAACTTTGATACAAGATAGTTGTGAAGATAATTCTAGCTAGTACACAAGTCATTCAGCAAAGGCAATAAAGACACGTAATTCATACGTCCAGAAACAAGTCATGCATTCTGGTTTTACTAGGACTACTTCCCATCCTTGGTCTTGTGGAACATAACTGTTATGGCCGTTGATAAGACAGCGTGTTGTAACGTCGTCAAAGGGACGAGGGTTTCGTAATGTCCAACAGTCCCGTAATAATCTAAAAACCTCATTTCTTACCCCAATTACCGACTCCGTCACTTGTGGGAACGTTTTGTTTAATAGTTGTAGCCCGATGTTCTTGTTCTCACTTTGGTGAGAAGCGAACATTACTAATCCGTAAGCATAACATGCTTCATTATGTTGCATGTTAGCCGCTTTTTCTAAATCACGAAGTCCAATATTCAGATATATTGAGTCAAAATAATTTCTTAACCCATTGCGTAAAATAGCATTTGGGTTCCCCGCAATATATGCGTCAAAGTAAACACATCGTAACTTATGGATTTCCCAATGTGATATCTCCCATCTTTCGAACGAAAGCCTTTTATAAACCAAGGCATTCTTGGAACGTTCTTCGAATGTCTTACAAACTGATCTCGCCTTAAATAGTTATGCCGAAGAATTCTGACCGACTCTAGACAAGATTTCATCAATCATGTCTCCGGGTAGGTCTCTTAAAATATTGGGTTGTCTATCCATTTTGTGTTTTTATACTGTAAAATAGACAAGAGTTAGATTCAAAAAAAAAATACTTATTAATACAAGCAATTTTTTACGTATATCATAAAGCATAAGCACACTATATTACATATATTACACCACACGAATACAACTATCTTATTCCGACTCGCTTGTTTCTTCTTCTTCAGTTTTGGTTCGTTTTGCCAAGTTTCTAGGGATATATGATGTTCCCCTAATACGAACCATCGTTTTCCACATTGGTTTAGAAAAACCTGGTGGTTTAGAGGTTCCCGGGTCATTGTTACAACTTAAGGACTTCGGGGGTTGACGATACATATAAAGTTCATCGGGGTTGGAATTAGATTTCTCTATTTTTATGCCCTTTCCCTTATTATTTTCTTTTGCCTTTTTAAATTCAGTTGGGGTAATTTCTATAACATCATCGGAATTCTCGTCGGAATTCGATTCATCGGAGAATTGGTAATCCTCCCAATATTTTGCTTCCTTGGCGGAAACACCATTGACCATAATTAACCTTGGTCGGTTGGTTGAGGATTTTCTTTTACTTAACCGTTTTATTATTTCCCCCACCGGTTCTATTTCTTCATCCGGTTCCGATTCTTCTTCCGGTTCCGATTCTTCTTCCGGTTCCGACTCTTCTTCCGGTTCCTCTTCGGGAACTTGTGAATCAGTCCACGAATCATTCCAATTTACATTTGACTCTTCATTATTATTAGGTGAGTCAACGGGACTTGTTCTAGAGGTAGACATCTATCACATAATATCAAACACGTTAAGAGATTAATATATCACATAATATTCACATGTTAAAAATATATAGTTTCCAACAAAATTTGTTAAGCAATCATTTTTCAAGTAAACACGGTCGAAGTCCAGACTCACTAGTGCATCCTAACAAACTAGATAAGACACACTAATGCAAAATTCTGGTTCTCTAAGACCAACGCTCGGATACCAACTGAAATGTCCCGTTCTTATTGATTAAAAACGTTCCATATTAATTGATTTCGTTGCGAGGTTTTGACCTCTATATGAGACGTTTTTCAAAGACTGCATTCATTTTAAAACAAACTATAACCTTTATTTCATAAATAAAGGTTTAAAAAGCTTTACGTAGATTATCAAATAATGATAATCTAAAATATCCTGTTTACACACGACCATTACATAATGGTTTACAATACAAATATGTTACATCGAAATCAGTTTCTTGAATGCAGTTTTTACACAATATCATACAAACATGGACTCCAAATCTTGTCCTTATTTTAGTATGCAACAGCTGAAGCTCTTAATAATCACCTGAGAATAAACATGCTTAAAACGTCAACAAAAATGTTGGTGAGTTATAGGTTTAACCTATATATATCAAATCATAATAATAGACCACAAGATTTCATATTTCAATACACATCCCATACATAGAGATAAAAATCATTCATATGGTGAACACCTGGTAACCGACATTAACAAGATGCATATATAAGAATATCCCCATCATTCCGGGACACCCTTCGGATATGATATAAATTTCGAAGTACTAAAGCATCCGGTACTTTGGATGGGGTTTGTTAAGCCCAATAGATCTATCTTTAGGATTCGCGTCAATTAGGGTGTCTGTTCCCTAATTCTTAGATTACCAGACTTAATAAAAAAGGGGCATATTCGATTTCGATAATTCAACCATAGAATGTAGTTTCACGTACTTGTGTCTATTTTGTAAATCATTTATAAAACCTGCATGTATTCTCCTCTCAAAAATATTAGATTTTAAAAGTGGGACAATAACTCACTTTCACAGATTTTTACTTCGTCGGGAAGTAAGACTTGGCCACTGGTTGATTCACGAACCTATAACAATATATACATATATATCAAAGTATGTTCAAAATATATTTACAACACTTTTAATATATTTTGATGTTTTAAGTTTATTAAGTCAGCTGTCCTCGTTAGTAACCTACAACTAGTTGTCCACAGTTAGATGTACAGAAATAAATCGATAAATATTATCTTGAATCAATCCACGACCCAGTGTATACGTATCTCAGTATTGATCACAACTCAAACTATATATATTTTGGAATCAACCTCAACCCTGTATAGCTAACTCCAACATTCACATATAGAGTGTCTATGGTTGTTCCGAAATATATATAGATGTGTCGACATGATAGGTCGAAACATTGTATACGTGTCTATGGTATCTCAAGATTACATAATATACAATACAAGTTGATTAAGTTATGGTTGGAATAGATTTGTAACCAATTTTCACGTAGCTAAAATGAGAAAAATTATCCAATCTTGTTTTACCCATAACTTCTTCATTTTAAATCCGTTTTGAGTGAATCAAATTGCTATGGTTTCATATTGAACTCTATTTTATGAATCTAAACAGAAAAAAGTATAGGTTTATAGTCGGAAAAATAAGTTACAAGTCATTTTTGTAAAGGTAGTCATTTCAGTCGAAAGAACGACGTCTAGATGACCATTTTAGAAAACATACTTCCACTTTGAGTTTAACCATAATTTTTGGATATAGTTTCATGTTCATAATAAAAATCATTTTCTCAGAATAACAACTTTTAAATCAAAGTTCATCATAGTTTTTAATTAACTAACCCAAAACATCCCGCGGTGTTACTACGACGGCGTAAATCCGGTTTTACGGTGTTTTTCGTGTTTCCAGGTTTTAAATCATTAAGTTAGCATATCATATAGATATAGAACATGTGTTTAGTTGATTTTAAAAGTCAAGTTAGAAGGATTAACTTTTGTTTGCGAACAAGTTTAGAATTAACAAAACTATGTTCTAGTGATTACAAGTTTAAACCTTCGAATAAGATAGCTTTATATGTATGAATCGAATGATGTTATGAACATCATTACTACCTTAAGTTCCTTGGATAAACCTACTGGAAAAGAGAAAAATGGATCTAGCTTCAACGAATACTTGGATGGCTCGAAGTTCTTGAAGCAGAATCATGACACGAAAACAAGTTCAAGTAAGATCACCACTTGAAATAAGATTGTTATAGTTATAGAAATTGAACCAAAGTTTGAATATGATTATTACCTTGTATTAGAATGATAACCTACTGTAAGAAATAAAGATTTCTTGAGGTTGAATGATCACCTTACAAGATTGGAAGTGAGCTAGCAAACTTGAAAGTATTCTTGATTTTATATAACTAGAACTTGTAGAATTTATGAAGAACACTTAGAACTTGAAGATAGAACTTGAGAGAGATTAATTAGATGAAGAAAATTGAAGAATGAAAGTGTTTGTAGGTGTTTTTGGTCATTGGTGTATGGATTAGATATAAAGGATATGTAATTTTGTTTTCATGTAAATAAGTCATGAATGATTACTCATATTTTTGTAATTTTATGAGATATTTCATGCTAGTTGCCAAATGATGGTTCCCACATGTGTTAGGTGACTCACATGGGCTGCTAAGAGCTGATCTTTGGAGTGTATATACCAATAGTACATACATCTAAAAGCTGTGTATTGTACGAGTACGAATACGGGTGCATACGAGTATAATTGTTGATGAAACTGAACGAGGATGTAATTGTAAGCATTTTTGTTAAGTAAAAGTATTTTGATAAGTGTATTGAAGTCTTTCAAAAGTGTATAAATACATATTAAAACACTACATGTATATACATTTTAACTGAGTCGTTAAGTCATCGTTAGTCGTTACATGTAAGTGTTGTTTTGAAACCTTTAGGTTAACGATCTTGTTAAATGTTGTTAACCCAATGTTTATAATATCAAATGAGATTTTAAATTATTATATTATCATGATATTATCATGTATGAATATCTCTTAATATGATATATATACATTAAATGTCTTTACAACGATAATCGTTACATATATGTCTCGTTTAAAAATCATTAAGTTAGTAGTCTTGTTTTTACATATGTAGTTCATTGTTAATATACTTAATGATATGTTTACTTATCATAGTGTCATGTTAACTATATATATATATATCCATATATATGTCATCATATAGTTTTTACAAGTTTTAACGTTCGTGAATCACCGGTCAACTTGGGTGGTCAATTGTCTATATGAAACATATTTCAATTAATCAAGTCTTAACAAGTTTGATTGCTTAACATGTTGGAAACACTTAATCATATAAATATCAATTTCATTTAATATATATAAACATGGAAAAGTTCGGGTCACTACAATAAATCCCCACTAGCCACAAATCCTTACACGTTTAGTGACCTCTTGGTTTAATTGTTCGACTATTTTGTAACACTTTTTTATATCTCTTAATTCTTAACTCTATAATTGTTTCTATTTTAAAATTTCATATTGAATGCAAATATATTTGATTATAGTTTCGTTTCGATAATAATTCATAGCGGCAAAACACATTTTCGAGCACATTATGTTTGCCACATAATACGGCTGAATTATGTGGCAAGCAGGTTAAAAAGAACTCCGGTTGAAAATTGGACCCATTTTCGCACGATGAATAAATAATGAAGCTATGAAAATACTTCCTTAAGGCTTTCTTCCATTCCAAATATTTTAGATGTCGACAAAGTCTTTTTGAAATTTCTAAATGTGAATTTTGAACTTTCAGATTTTACGATAATAATTACCTATGCATTTTAATTCTATGATTAATTAAATACCATTCTAATTTTTTTTTATGTAACACTGTATTTTGGTACATTGAGAATAATTTTGAGGTAAATATATCCCCACTAGTCACAAATCCTTACACGTTAACTGACATCTTTGTTTAATGGTTCGATTATTTTGTAACACTTTTTTATATCTCTTAATTCTTAACTCTATAATTGTTTCTATTTTAAAATTTTATATTGAATGTAAATATATTTGAATATAGTTTCGTTTCGATATTAATTCATAGCCACAAAACACATTTTCGAATTATGTGGCAAGCAGGTTAAAAAAAACTCATGTTGAAAATTGGATTCATTTTCGCATGATGATTTAATAATGACGCTATGTGCAAGACTTCCTTAAGGCTTGCTTCCATTCAAAATATTTTTGACGGCGAAAAAGTCGTTTTCAAATTTCTAAATGTGAATTTTGAACTTTCAGATTTTACGATAACAATTACCGTTGGATCTGAATTCTTATGCTTATTTAAATACCATTTTGATACATTTTTTTATGTAAAGTCTATTTAGGTGCATTCAGAATATTTTTGGAGTTAATATATCCTCACTAGCCACAAATCCTTACACGTTTAGTGACATCTTGGTTTAATGGTTTGATTATTTTGTAACACTTTTTTATATCTCTTAAATCTTAACTATATAGTTGTTTCTATTTTAAAATTTCATATTGATTTCAAATGTATTTGACTGTATTTTCGTTTCGATAATAATTCATAGCCTCAAAACACATTTTCGAGTACATTACATTTGCCACAAATAGGGCTGAATTATGTGGCAAGCAGGTTAACAAAAACTTCGGTTGAAAATTGAATCCATTTTCGTTCGATGAATAAATAATGACGCTATGAGCAAGATTTCTTTAAGGCTTGCTAATATTGAAAATATTTTTTACGTTCGAAATAGTCGTTTTTAAAATTATAAATGTGAATTTTGAACTTTCAGAATTTACGATAATAATTACCTTTGCACTTGAATTCATATGCTTATTTAAATACCATTTAGATACTTGTATTTTTATGTAACAATGTATTTAGGTACATTGAGAATATATTTGTGGTTAATATATCCCCACTAGCCACAAATCCTTAAATGTTTAGTGACAAATCTGGTTTAATGGTTACATAATTTATAATGCTTTTTTATATCTCTTAACTCTTAACTTTATAATTGTTTCTATTTTAAAATTTCATATTGAATACAAATATATTTGACTATAGTTTCGTTTCGATAATAATTCACAGCCGCAAAACAAATTTTCGAGCACATTACGTTTGCCACATAATAGGGCTGAATTATGTGGCAAGCGTGTTAAAAAAATTTCGTTTGAAAATTGAACCCATTTTCGCACGATGAATAGATAACGACGCTATAAGAAACGCTTCCAGAAGGCTTGCTTCCATTCAAAATATTTCTAACGTCGAAAAAGTCGTTTTAGAATTTCTAAATGTGAATTTTGAACTTTCAGATTTTACGATAATAATTACCTTTGCATTTGAATTCTTATGCTTATTTAAATACTATTTTGATACTTGTTTTTTATGTAACACTGTATTTAAGTACATTGAGAATATTTTTGGGGTTAATATATCCCCACTAGCCACAAATCCTTAAACGTTTAACGACATCTTGGTTTAATGGTTCGATTATTTTGTAACACTTATTTATATCTCTTAATTCTTAACTCTATAATTGTTTCTATTTTAAAATTTCATATTGAATACAAATATGTTTGACTGTAGTTTCTTTTCGATAATAATTCATAGCTGCAAAACACATTTTTGATCACATTACCTTTGCCACGTAATAGGGATGAATTATGTGGCAAGCAGGTGAAAATAAAATTCCGGTTGAAAATTGGACCAATTTTCGCATGATGAATAAATAATGAAGCTATGAGCAAGACTTCCTTAATGCTTGCTTCCATTCAAAATATTTTTGACGTCAAAACAGTCGTTTGAAATTTCTAAATGTGAATTTTGAACTTTCAGATTTTACGATAAAAATTACATTTGCATATGAATTCTTATACTTATTTAAATACCATTTTAATACATATTTTTATGTAACACTGTATTTAGGTACATTGAGAATATTTTGTTGGTTAATATATTCTAACTAGCCACAAATCCTTACACGTTTAGTTACATCTTGGTTTCATGGTCCGATTATTTTGTAACACTTTTTTGTATCTCTTAATTCTTAACTATATAATTGTTTCTATTTTAAAATTTCATATTGAATGCAAACATATTTAACTATACTTTTGTGTCGATAATAATTCATAGTCGCAAAATACATTTTCGAGCACATTACGTTTGACACATAATAAGGCTGATATATGTGGCAAGTAGGTTAAAAAAAACTCCGGTTGAAAATTGTACCCATTTTCGCACGATGAATAAATAATGACGCTATGAGCAAGTCTTCCTTAAGGCTTTCTTCCATTCAAAATATTTTTGACGTCGAAAAAGTTGTTTTGGAATTTCTAAATGTGAATTTTGAACTTTCAGATTTTACGATAATAATTACCTTTGCATTTGAATTCTTGTGCTTATTTAAATACCATTTTGATACTTGTTTTTTTATGTAACGCTGTATTTAGGTACATTGAGAATATTTTTGAGGTTAATATATCCCCACTAGCCACAAACCCTTACACGTTTAGTGACATCTTGGTTTAATAGTTCGATTATTTTGTTACACTTTTTTATATCTCTCAATTCCTAACTCTATTCTTTCTAATTTAAAATTTTATATTGAATGCAAATATATTTGACTATAGTTTCATTTCTACAATAATTCATAGCCGCAAAACACATTTTCGAGAATATTACGTTGCCATATAATAGGGATGAATTATGTGAAGCAGGTTAAAAAAACTCCGGTTGAAAATTGAACCCATTTTCGCACGATCAATAAATAATGATGCTATGTGCAAGACTTCCTTAAGGTTTGCTTCCATTCAAAATATTTTGACGTCGAAAAAGTCGTTTTGAATTTTCTAATTGTGAATTTTGAACTTTTTGATTTTACGATAATAATTACCTTTGCATTTGAATTCTTATGCTTATTTAAATACCATTTTGATAGTTGATTTTTATGTAACACTATATTTAGGTATATTGAGAATATTTTTTGGGGTTAATAAATCCCCACTAGCCACAAATCCTTACACGTTTAGTGATATCTCTGTTTAATGGTTCGATTATTTTGTAACACTTTTTATATCTCTTAATTCTTAACTCTATAATTGTTTCTATTTTAAAATTTCATATTGAATGCAAATGTATTTGACTATAGTTGCGTTTCGATAATAATTCGTAGCCGCAAAACACATTTTCAAGCACATTACGTTTGCCACATAATATGGCTGGATTATGTGGCAAGCAGGTTAAAAAAATTCCGGTTGAAAATTGGACCCATTTTCGCAGGATGAATAAATATTGACGCTATGAGAAAGACTTATATAAGGCTTAATTCCATTCAAAATATTTTTGACGTCGAAATAGTTGTTTTTAAATTTCCAAATGTGAATTTTAAACTTTCAGATTTAATGATAATAATTACCTTTGCACTTGAATTCATATGCTTATTTAAATACCGTGTTGATAGTTATTTTTTTATGTAAAACTGTATTTAGGTACATTGAGAATGGTTTTGGGGTTAATATATCCCCACTAGCCACGAATCCTTACACGTTTAGTGAAATATTTGGTTTAATGGTTAGATTATTTTATAACACTTTTTTATATCTCTTAATTCTTAACTCTATAATTGTTTCTATTTTAAAATTTCATATTGAATGCAAATTCATTTGACTATAGTTTCGTTTCGATAATAATTCATAGCTGCAAAACACATTTTCGAGCACATTACGTTTTCCACATAATAGGGATGAATATTGTGGCAAGCGTGTTAAAAATACTTCGTTTGAAAATTGAACTCATTTTCGCACGATGAATAGATAACGACGCTATGAGCAACACTTCTAGAAGGCTTGTTTCCATTCAAAATATTTCTGACGTCGAAAAAGTCGTTTTGAAATTTCTAAATCTGAATTTGTAATTTTCAGATTTTACGATAATAATTACCTTTGCATTTGAATTCTTATGCTTATTTAAATACCCTTTTAATACTTGTATTTTATGTAACATTGTATTTAGATACATTGAGAATATTTTTGGGGTTATAATGTCCCCACTAGCCACAAATCATTACACGTTTAGTGACATCTTGGTTTAATAGTTCGATTATTTTGTAACACTTTTTTGTATCTCTTAATTCTTAACTCTATAATTGTTTCTATCTTAAAATTTCATATTGAATGCAAATATATTTGACTATAGTTTCATTTCGATAATACTTAATAGACGCAAAACACATTTTCGAGCATTACGTTTGCCAGATAATATGGCTGAATTATGTGGCAAGCAGGTTAAAAAAAACTCCGGTTAAAAATTGGACTCATTTTTGCACGATGAATAAATAATGATGCTATAATCAAGACTTCCTAAAGGCTTGCTTCCATTCAAAATATTTTTGACGTCGAAAAAGTCGTTTTGAAATTTCTAAATGTGAATTTTGAACTTTCAAATTTTAAGTTAATAATTACCTTTGAATTTGAATTCTTATGCTTATTTAAATACCATTTTGATACTTGTTTTTTATGTAACATTGTATTCAGGTACATTGAGAATATATTTTTGGAGTTAATATATCCCCACTAGGCACAAATCCTTACACGTTTAGCGATATCTTGGTTTAATGATTCGATTATTTTGTACCACTTTTTTATATCTCTTAATTCTTAATTCTATAATTGTTTCTATTTTAAAATTCAACTTTGATAAATGTAGCCTAAAGGGCAACTTAAGATTTCCTAATTTAGTTTAATCCTTTTTATTAATTAATTATCACCATTATTATGTTAGAATCTTCATCAATGCATGTTTAAAAGTAACATCTAACATTAAATTAAATAAATGAAATGTATATAGTTAACGATTAATGATTAAAACCCTTATGTATTGTTATTTTTTATTTATTTAAAGAATATGAATCCTTATTACATAGCCAACACCTTTTTATGCTTTTGTATTATTTCATTACAATCGTCCGTTTACTCGATTGCATCCGTCCATTTTACTCAATTTAATCTGATCGTTTTAGATGATTGCTTCTATCTGTTTTACTCGATTGCATTACGGTTTTACTCATTGCATCCGTTCGTTTTAGACGATTGCATCAGTTCATTTTATATTCCATTTACTCAATTGCATACGTTCGTTTTAGATGGTTGCATCCGTTCGATTTAGATGATTGCATCCGTCCGTTTTATTCGATTTCATCCGTCTATTTTACTCAATTGCATCCTCTCATTTTAGATGGATTGTATTCTTTCAGGGTGCAATCGTCTAAAACGGACAGATGCAATTGAGTAAAATTAGGATGCTGTCGAGTAAAACGAACCGACTGACCTAAAACGATCGATTGCAATTGAGTAAAATGGACGGATGCAGTCGAGTAAAATAGACGAATGCAATCGAGTAAACGGACGAATGTAATGAAATAATACAAAAGCATAAAAAGGCGTTGGCTTTGCATTAAAGATTCATATTTTTTAAACAAATAGAAAATAATTAATTATTAACTATTAACTATATATATTTATTTATTTCATTTAATGTTATACATTACTTTTAAACAAAAATTGATGAAGATTCTAGCTTAATGATAGTGATAATTAATTAATACAAGGGATCAAACTAAATTAGGAAACCTTAAGTATTACCCTTAGGGTTACATTTATCAAAATTCAAAATAAAAACTTACTTACAAATAAATATAACAGTATACAAATTGTCGATAGAGAATTGAAAGGAATCTTTTGAAATGAAAAATTATACGGAGTACAACGTACTTGATGCAGAGTAGTTAAATAACTAATCCTAAATTACAAACTACTTACATGTGTTGTGGGGAAAATAATGGAGTTATAGTGATCTACTCATTTAAAAAGTTGATCTTTCTAAAAAAATTTTACTAATTTAAAAATGTGAGCTAAAAAAAAAGAATGTTATTATAGTGATACAGGAATAGGGACTAAACCCAAAACACTAAACCCTAAATGTTAGGAATTTAGGGACCCAACCAAGACAGATGATTCATCAATCCACCAAACCCACAAAAGACAAACGATTAATAAAGCTAAAACGATAAATAAAAAACGATAAACGGCACAGGGTATTTAACGTGGTTATATCCCAAATCTAAAACACGAAGAAGGGTTTACTCCACGGGCGCAAACCAGAGATTTTATTATATTATTGTGCACACATTACAATGAGGCTAGGGGTTACAATTTATAGGAAGGGTTAAACTTGTTCACCAAGTTAAACTTGTCCTTTAAGTAAATGACATTCCATAATTATCTATTACTTGCTCCATACTCCACTCCTACTAGAAGATTTAATTAAGGCAACAAAATCTCTACGACTTGTTCACCAAGTCAAGCTCCCTACACCTTGTTCACCAAGTCAAGCTCCCAACGACTTGTTCACCAAGTCAAGCGCCTTGTTCATCAAGTCACGTATTGTTCATTTGATCAAATTCTTCGCACTTTCAACAATCTCCCACTTGAAGACTTTGAGCAAACTCTTCACTACTCAACAATCTCCCACTTGAAGATTTTGAACAAACCCGAGCATCAATCTCCATTTCGACCAAGAACGTCAAACCACCATTATACCGCCAAACTCTATTTGCGACACGCACACTCATCACATACGTCGAATGAGTAGACTTTTGATACAAGGTCTTCAACACTGCTTGTCGGAACTAGAAAAACCGCCTCAAGTGTCAATGTTGTTCAAACACCCATAGCAACTCCCGATCTCCTCTACGCTACGACTGTTGATACCACCGAAATCAAACATCCGGGTCACGCCGCTCTTCCACACCAGAGGGAAGGAAGTCTTTCGACATAAAAACCGCTAAGCGTCAACCTGAAAGGACCCGTTCATATACATTATAAACGATTCACAATAGTTGATTTCATCGCGAGGTATTTGGCCTCTATATGATACATTTTACAAACATTGCATTCGTTTCTAAAAGACAAACTTTCTTTACAACGAAAGTTGACGGCATGCATACCATTTCATAATACATCCAACTATAATTGACTTAATAATAATCTTGATGAATTTCAACGACTCGAATGCAACGTCTTTCAAAATATGCCATGAATGACTCCAAGTAATATCTCTAAAATGAGCAAATGTACAGCGGAAGATTTCTTTAACACCTGAGAATAAACATGCTTTAAAGTGTCAACCAAAAGGTTGGTGAGTTCATAGGTTTAATTTCTATATAATAATCATAATATTTAATAAGCCACAAGATTTCATTTAATTAAATGGGCAGGATCATTACAACTGCAAAAATCATTCATACAATGAATCGCCTGGTAACCGACCTTAACATAGAGCGCTTAAGATATCTGACATCATACATTCCACTATTCAAATGTATGACAAGAACCCTTCGAAGTACTAAAGCATTTCCACTATTCGAAAATGGGGGTGGTTGGTGCCCGTAGATCTACCTTTAGGATTTGCGTCAATTAGTGTTTTTCACTAATTCTTAGGTTACCAAGCATAATAATAATAAGTACAGATATCCGGTATAACAAAACAATCGTAGAATGTAGTTTCATGAACTTGTGCTTATTTTGTAAAACATTTATAAAAGCAGTGCATATATTCTCAGTCCCAAAAATAAATATTGCAAAAGCATTTAAAAATGGAGCAAATTAAACTCACCATACTGTATTTCGTAGTAAAAATACATATAACGTCATTGAACAAGTGCAAGGTTGGCATCGGATTCACGAACCTAAATTAATTATATATATTTATGTGTTGGTCAATATTTGTCTAGCAAATTAGGTCAAGTCATAGTGTATCACAATCCTAAGGCTCGAGAATAATATGTAAAGGTCAACAAAAGTCAATTTGACTCAAAATAATTTCCAAAATCTATACATGATTAATATATAGTTTAAATATCGTCGTTTTATATTTTAAATATTTTTAAAAGATTTATTAGAGTAAATAATGTAATTCATTTATTAATAAATAAAATTTTATATTAAAATTTATATAATAAAATATATTTTTATATATATTAAGTAGTAAAATTTATAGAGTTCATTTAATATTATAAAGATAATATGATAGGTAATATTAAAGTAATTTTATTACACGTAGTAAAATATGTTTGTATCACATATTTATTTGATAAAATAATATCTATAATAATAGTAAGTAAAAGTTGTATTATTTTGTAATAATAATAATAATAATTATTCTATTAATAAAAAAATATCAATATTTATAATTACTAAGATGACATTATGATAAAATGATAATTCTAATTATGATAACTTTAATATTTACGATACTTTTTAATATAATAATTCTATTTAAAATGATAATAATAATGATATTTTATAATAATAATGACATTTCTATTAAAATGATAATTTTTGTTAAAATGATAGTTTTAATACTAATAATACTATTAATAATAATAAAATGATAAAAATAATAAGAATGATAATTTTATCTAATTCAATATCTTACAATATTTTAATTTCATCATGATACTCATACTCATTATTTCCTAATCAATTTGTAAAATCTCTTTTAGTCGTCTTTTATATCGCATTCATAATAATGATGATAATATTAGTCATAATAATTAGATGATACTAATATCAATTTTTAATGATAATAATACTAATAATAATTATTATTATAATAACATTAATGATAATACTAATAACTATTTTAATGATAATAATAATAAAAATATTAATCATAATGATAATATTAATAATGATGATAATAATAATAATAATAATAATAATAATAATAATAATAATAATAATAATAATAATAATAATAATAATAATAATAATAATAATAATAACAATAATAACAATAAAAATTCTTTTAATAATTATACTTATATTAAAAATGATAATATTATTAATCATAATAATAATAATAAAAATAGTAACGACGATAATAACGACGATAGTAATAATAATCATTTTAACAATAATACTAAAATTCAGTTGACTATAATTTCTAATATGTTCATCGAAATCATTCGAGTTCTAAATGAAAAGTTCTTAATTTTTCGCTAGCTTTCCAACGACATGCATATCATATACCTTATCTCAATCGCATACTTAACTAATTCAGGATTCAACATATTCTATCTAATGGCAATATCAAAAGTACAAGCATGCATAATCCTATATTCTCGAGCACTAGTCAGGGATGCACTATTAATATATAAAAATTAAATTATAAGCGCTTACGTATCAATATTGAGATTCAAGATTGCAGGAATGGTACGTAGGCGCAACGGAGATGATAAACACTAGTTTGACTTACGAGCAATACTCCCGAACCATACCCATAACCTCCATAGCTATAATCCATAATTTCCTTAGCTCTATCCCGCTCGAAAAACAATTTCGAAATCACTCGAACAGCACTCCGTCGTAATATTTTACGTATACTAATAATATCTTGAAATAATACGGAGTAAATATATATATGTAAATCGATTGAGAGAGTTTAGAGAAAAATATTTTCAAGTTTCTATGAAATAATGAAACCTATTGAATTCTATTTATAATAGACTTTTGAATTATTAAAGTGAATTATTAAAGTATGAATTATTAAAGTGAATTATTAAAGTATGAATTATTAAAGTGAATTATTAAATTATGAATTATTAAAGTGAATTATTAAAGTTAAAGTAAAGTAAAAATAAAGTAAAGGTAAAGTTTAAGTATAGTAAAAGTATAAAACTATGTACGTATAATACGCGTATAAATATATATAATATTAATTTAAATCGTTGTATATACTTAATAAAATAAAATATAAATATCGTTATCTTTATCATACTGGTTAAGTAATGAGTTGTCAAAAGTGGTTCTAGATATTAACAAAAGTTATATACATTTTAATAATAAAGTTCTTTTTAAACTGAAAACGTTTTTGTACGTTTGAAACTAAATCAAATAAATATGATAATTTTGTTTTCCAAAACTAAATATATTTAAGAATTATTTTGGTTAAAGGTTAAAATAATGGAAATCGTTATATCATAAAACATTTTAGAAAAGTAGAATCATATATATTCATAATAGGTTTCAAGTTTTTAGATTACAATCTGTTGGTGAAGCATGGGATAAAGTCCAAAGGTTAAATAAACGTATGAAATCATCTTAATGAAAAATGTCGAGTTACTTAACTTGTCGATATCCAACATATAAATTATTTACACTCCACGTTCTTACTTATAAATCACTTTACCATTTTCCGAATGTTGTCAAAAAGAATAGATTTCTTAAATCACAGTGGACCTCATAACATAGACCCGTAATCATATCTCAATGTATCTGATAAATCAATCATTTGATATTATCTTCTAATTCCGTTGATAACTATTAGAATATATTTTGAAACAAATACGTTTATATAAAGTATTATACGCCTAATACTTTGTTAATGTTTTCAAGTTATAATATATACACATATACATATATAATCATGTTCGTTCAAATTAATGGTTCGTGAATTGTTGGAACTTGGTCGAGGTTTAAATGAATGTATGGACACAGTTTAAAATTCTTGAGATTCAACTTAACAAACTTTGCTTATCGTGTCAGAATAATATAAAGATAAAGTTTAAATTTGGTTGGAAATTTCCGGGTTGTCACAGTACCTACCCGTTAAAGAAATTTCGTCCTGAAATTTGAATGGGATGGTCATGGCTGACAATAAGTATGTTTTCATGACGTACACGAGTTGAAAATTAGAGTTTTATTATTATCAAGTAATATAGATAAAGCAATTTGATTTTTGTGAAGAGTATGAGTGAAGTTATCACAAAATAATGAAATGAGTAAATGCACGTTCTTTTTAACCAATGACATAGTCACGGTTGATTTTCGAAATTCAAGGAATTTAGAGAAAATCTTCGTAATAAGATTTGGTTCTTTGGTAATTAAGTAAGTTAGGATCCGCTTGATTAAATGCGATAATCTGTTTTGATTGCTCTGTCGAATATTTTACTATATATCCACCCCCTTCGTTTCCTTATTTCCACAACTCACACCTTTTATTCTTTCTCCCTCAATTCATACTTTATAGCATTCACTAATATGCTCCATCCAGTTCTGATTCTTGATATACTCCTAACTTTCATATCTGTCATTCTTCTTTTTCATCTGCCGCTGAAAGAATCTATTTACTTCTACTATACTCTTGGTTTTATAGTGTTTTTAGTTCTCCCGTGTCTTTATATTGCTATATGCATCGATATATATGGTTTGTAATTTCTGAGTTGTTGTTGGGTTTTATATATTCCCTTATATTTCGATGTCCTTACTTCTGTCTTCTATAATCATTGTCATCTCCAATTAATGCTCTCTTTTATTTGCTGTGATTTGTATCCCAATTTCTATTTCGGAGTTTTGTCCATTCGTTTCTTCTTCTTGCGAGTAAGTACCGCTTATAATGGTTAATAATTAGCAGATAAAAATTTCGGAATAAACATTGTTAATGTTCTAAGAAGGAAATCGTAATGGCACGATCTTGATTTGTCAAATTGTCAGAATACCTCGAAAAAGATCGAATCATCAAGAAAATATTTTCATGATATTTTTAGAGATTAAGTAGAATACATGAGTCGTATAACATGGCACATGATCATGTTATGATCTGTGAATCATCATGTTCCATTTAAAAACTCAGCATGACTTACTGTAATATAATCACGTTGATCAAGTGTCATTATATTATACTAACTCATGCTTCAGCTCCCAACACTACTTCAAAAGTATTCCTATTTTAAACTCGAATGTTTCAGAATTTAGAAACAAAAATAGTTTCTTTTATGATGTAATACAGATAGCGCAAAGAGGTAAATGATTTTAGATAAGAATAATTATGAAAATATCTTCAGAAATATGGAGGATATTTATAATGAAAGATACGATGATATCTTAGAATTTCTAATATCAGAGGATGATGAAGAATATTGTCCGCAGGGGTTTAGAGTCAGGAGCAAGGTATTCGTTAATGACTTCAGCAGGTACTGAATCATTTGGATTCTTTGAAGTCAGGTTCAGTCTTTGTGATTTGTCCACAGCCTCCTTCATACTTTGCTCAATCTGGTTTTAAGTTCCAAGACTTCTCTTTTTCTGCGCTTTACCAGCACACTTATTTATTATCATCAAACTTTTACTGTTAAAGTCATTTATAGTTTTTGCTGCTTCATCAGCATTTTTCCATTTTCGGATAACCAATTCGTAGTTCGGAGTGTTTTTCATAAACTTCACATTCAAATTAAGTCCAGAAGATAGACGTTATATATACACATATAACTGTTGGTGTAGACATACTGCGAGATTTCAAAATACTGATTGCTAATTCCCGATGATTCGTATGGCAGTTCTCGTTACAAGATGCGAATGATTAAATGATGGGGTTTCGGTAAATATAATGATTCTTCGGAAGGTCAAAGATCAGTGAAGTTTTGAATAAGTTTATTGCTAATGTGGTGGAACATGAAAGGTTCTCTGGTAACAAAAGGGTAATCATATATATCAAGATTATGATAAGACTACTCTGAATGAAAAATCGAAGTTGTCTTGCTGGAGCTGTGATAGAATTTGCTACTTTGAAAAGGAATTGCAAAGTTATTTTTGCTAATAAATGCTAAAGGATCTGACACAGATATGTGTTGAATTATGACTTTGGTTTCGAAAGCTTTTTAAGTACATAACTGTGGGTAATATGTGGTTGGATCATCATCTCGATTGCTCATTATTTGAAATTTCTTCAGAAATTTTTCGAAGGGCTTAAACACAGATTGTAATCGTTAATATACATTTGATGTTCTAACACAGTTTTGAAGTCAAAGTATAGCTTGTGAAAGATGTAAGGATCTAAGAGTGATGATTTTGGTCATATCTCGAGTTGAATTCTGAGATTTCAAAATTAGAATATGTAATTAAATTTTAAATGAGTATGGTTGTTTTGATTTCTATAAAAGAATGTATATTGTTGTGAAAGTAGGGAGTATAATGGATGATTTGCTGAATCAGATTCGAAGAATGTAACATATTAATTGTGAATTTATATATCTCTCGGGTATAACATACCCGTTAAAAAAATTTCACAATTAATATTTTGTACAAAAGGATTTTATTACAGTCTTTATGAAAATATATATATGTATATTTTCTTCAGATGTAACATAGATTTAATGAGTTAATGTTAAATTAAACTCATTTGATTTATGGTTGAAACTAGAATTGAATAATCCCTAAAGGCTTTAAAAATTACATAACTTTTACGGAGTATTTCTTTAATGACATTGAAATTATGAATCAATACTTCGTTATTTGTTGATGTATGATGTTCGGTTCGTGAAATTCTTGTGAATTTCGCAAAGTACGAATGATGTTATTTGAAAAGTTTCGAGTACATCGATGATGAAAGTGTAAAATCAAACATATATTTGAATAATACACTTGATTTATTATGAGATGGAATTTATTGAATTAAAACAGAGATTGTAGTTAACGATGGTTAAGTTGTTAAGGAAGGATGTACATCTTAGCATATTAGTAATATGAATTTAATCGAGTAGTATTTACCCTTATTTAATTCATACATAATAGCTTAGTACGAAAGATTTATTTTGATCTCAAAATTTATATATATATATATATATATATATATATATATATATATATATATATATATATAATATACATATAATTTCTTCAGATGGAATGAGTTAATACTTCATAACTCATTGATACAATATACGCGTTATTGATTCGTAATGATGTCCACGGTGATTCTTGAACTGACGGAGTTTTTGATGTTATAGGGGTTGTTGATTCTGATGTTGACTGTACTGACGATGCTGGTGACGCTGAAGGTACTGTTGATGTTGTTGGTAAAACAAGTTTAGCTTGTTAATCACACACCATTTTTGTCAGGGTTTCTACTCTTCCTTCTATCATTTTGGTTCGCTTAACTGATTTATGGTTAGGGCTAGATTAGATAATCTCTAAGACTTTAGAGATTACATAATCGCCGCGGAATGTTTCTCCAATGAAGTTATGAATTAATACTTCGCCAGTTATTGTTGTTGGTACTCCTTGGTATCTATGGTGCGTATGACGTTGATGCTCGTGGGACATATTATGAAGTTGAGGTTTACGACGCGGTTGTGGTTGGAGGTGGTAATGGTACTGTTGGCGTTGATGATGGTGGTACTGGTTATGCTGCTGGTGCTGCTGCTGGTGTTTGTAATCTTTGCACCATATTCTCCAAAGCCACTACCCGAGCGCGAAGCTCGTTGACTTCTTCTATTATACCGGGGTGATTGTCGGTTCGGATGAGTGGATAAATAAAATCTAGAATTTGATGTAGTATATAATCGTGACGAGATACTCTGGAAATGAGAGAGAAAATTCTGTTTCGGGTTGGTTCGCCGGTAAGTGCTTCAGGTTCTTCGTCAAGAGGGAAATGGGGTGGATGGAAGGGATCACCTTCTTCTTGTCTCCAATGATTGAGGAAGCTACGAACCCATCCCCAATTCATCCAGAATAGATGATGGCTGATTGGTTGATCCATTCCGGTCACACTGCTTTCAGAGCTGGAGTGGGATTCCATTTCGGAATCGGAGGAACTTGCATTAATGATGAATTCCATTTCGTACGATTGAATAAGGATTTTTTGATATGAAATGATTTTCGGTTATCGGATGGTATTCTAATTACATAAAATATCCATAGATATAAAACAAAAGATTTCGTAGATTACGGAGGAATTTGCGGGATATGTCAGGTAAAGTTTAAAGTAACAGATACGATAAGATATGATTTAGCAGATATGCTAAGATATGAATTTTGTCTATACACTACACATGCAATTAATGTAGCAAGACGTGTCTAGACTAGTAATGATAAGCAGGTAATTTCCTAAGAATGATAAGCAGATGATTTCCGACTAAAAATGATAAGCAAAACTTTTGACATGCAGACACGGTCGAAGTCCAGACTCACTAATGCATTCTAACGACTTATCAGTTAGACACACTAATGCAGACCTGGTTCGCTAAGACCACCGCTCTGATACCAACTGAAAGGACCCGTTCATATACATTATAAACGATTCACAATAGTTGATTTCATCGCGAGGTATTTGACCTCTATATGATACATTTTACAAACATTGCATTCGTTTCTAAAAGACAAACTTTCTTTACAACGAAATTTGACGGCATGCATACCATTTCATAATACATCCAACTATAATTGACTTAATAATAATCTTGATGAATTTTAAAGACTCAAATGCAACGTCTTTCAAAATATGCCATGAATGACTCCAAGTAATATCTCTAAAATGAGCAAATGTACAGCGGAAGATTTCTTTAACACCTGAGAATAAACATGCTTTAAAGTGTCAACCAAAAGGTTGGTGAGTTCATAGGTTTAATTTCTATATAATAATCATAATATTTAATAAGCCACAAGATTTCATTTAATTAAATGTGCAGGATCATTACAACTGCAAAAATCATTCATACGATGAATCGCCTGGTAACCGACCTTAACATAGAGCGCTTAAGATATCTGGCATCATACATTCCACTATTCAAATGTATGACAAGAACCCTTCGAAGTACTAAAGCATTTCCACTATTCGAAAATGGGGGTGGTTGGTACCCGTAGATCTACCTTTAGGATTCGCGTCAATTAGTGTTTTTCACTAATTCTTAGGTTACCAAGCATAATAATAATAAGTACAGATATCCGGTATAACAAAACAATTGTAGAATGTAGTTTCATGAACTTGTGCTTATTTTGTAAAACATTTATAAAAGCAGTGCATGTATTCTCAGTCCCAAAAATATATATTGCAAAATCATTTAAAAAGGGAGCAAATGAAACTCACCATACTGTATTTCGTAGTAAAAATACATATTACGTCATTGAACAAGTGCAAGGTTGGCATCGGATTCACGAACCTAAATTAATTATATATATTTATGTGTTGGTCAATATTTGTCTAGCAAATTAGGTCAAGTCATAGTGTATCACAATCCTAAGGCTCGAGAATAATATGTAAAGGTCAACAAAAGTCAATTTGACTCAAAATAATTTCCAAAATCTATACATGATTAATATATAGTTTAAATATCGTCGTTTTATATTTTTAAATATTTTTAAAAGATTTATTAGAGTAAATAATATAATTCATTTATTAATAAATAAAATTTTATATTAAAATTTATATAATAAAATATATTTTTATATATATTAAGTAATAAAATTTATAGAGTTCATTTAATATTATAAAGATAATATGATAGGTAATATTAAAGTAATTTTATTACACGTAGTAAAATATGTTTGTATCACATATTTATTTGATAAAATAATATCTATAATAATAATAAGTAAAAGTTGTATTATTTTGTAATAATAATAATTATTATTCTAATAATAAAAAAATATCAATATTTATAATTACTAAGATGACATTATGATAAAATGATAATTCTAATTATGATAACTTTAATATTTACATTACTTTTTAATATAATAATTCTATTTAAAATGATAATAATAATGATATTTTATAATAATAATAATGACATTTCTATTAAAATGATAACTTTTGTTAAAATGATAGTTTTAATACTAATAATACTATTAATAATAATAAAATGATAAAAATAATAAGAACGATAATTTTATCTAATTCAATATCTTACAATATTTTAATTTGATCATGATACTCATACTCATTATTTCCTAATCAATTTGTAAAATCTCTTTTAGTCGTCTTTTATATCGCATTCATAATAATGATGATAATATTAGTCATAATAATTAGATGATACTAATATCAATTTTTAATGATAATAATGCTAATAATAATTATTATTATAATAACATTAATGATAATACTAATAACTATTTTAATGATAATAATAATAAAAATATTAATCATAATGATAATATTAATAATGATAATAATAATAATAATAATAATAATAATAATAATAATAATAATAATAATAATAATAATAATAATAATAATAATAATAATAACAATAACAATAAAAATTCTTTTAATAATTATACTTATATTAAAAACGATAATATTATTAATCATAATAATAATAATAAAAATAGTAACGACTATAATAACGACGATAGTAATAATAATCATTTTAACAATAATACTAAAATTCAGTTGACTATAATTTCTAATCTGTTCATCGAAATCATTCGAGTTCTAAATGAAAAGTTCTTAATTTTTCGCTAGCTTTCCAACGACATGCATATCATATACCTTATCCCAACCGCATACTTAACTAATTCAGGATTCAACATATTCTATCTAATGGCAATATCAAAAGTACAAGCATGCATAATCCTATATTCTCGAGCACTAGTCAGGGATGCACTATTAATATATAAAAATTAAATTATAAGCGCTTACGTATCAATATTGAGATTCAAGATTGCAGGAATGGTACGTAGGCGCAACGGAGATGATAAACACTAGTTTGACTTACGAGCAATACTCCTGAACCATACCCATAACCTCCATAGCTATAATCCATAATTTCCTTAGCTCTATCCCGCTCGAAAAACAATTTCGAAATCACTCGAACAGCACTCCGTCGTAATATTTTACGTATACTAATAATATCTTG
Source organism: Rutidosis leptorrhynchoides (assembly GCF_046630445.1). Taxonomy (NCBI): domain Eukaryota; kingdom Viridiplantae; phylum Streptophyta; class Magnoliopsida; order Asterales; family Asteraceae; genus Rutidosis; species Rutidosis leptorrhynchoides. The sequence goes on along the minus strand of NC_092338.1, from coordinate 134,913,104 downwards.
AAATAATACGGAGTAAATATATATATGTAAATCGATTGAGAGAGTTTAGAGAAAAATATTTTCAAGTTTCTATGAAATAATGAAACCTATTGAATTCTATTTATAATAGACTTTTGAATTATTAAAATAAATTATTAAAGTATGAATTATTAAAGTGAATTATTAAAGTATGAATTATTAAAGTGAATTATTAAAGTATGAATTATTAAAGTGAATTATTAAAGTTAAAGTAAAGTAAAAATAAAGTAAAGATAAAGTTTAAGTATAGTAAAAGTATAAAACTATGTACGTATAATACGCGTACGTATAATAAATATTAATTTAAATCGTTGTATATACTTAATAAAATAAAATATAAATATCGGTATCTTTATCATACTGGTTAAGTAATGAGTTGTCAAAAGTGATTCTAGATATTTATAAAAGTTATATACGTTTTAATAATAAAGTTCTTTTTAAACTGAAAACGTTTTTGTACGTTTGAAACTAAATCAAATAAATATGATAATTTTGTTATCCAAAACTAAATATATTTAAGAATTATTTTGGTTAAAGGTTAAAATAATGGAAATCGTTATATCATAAAACGTTTTAGAAAAGTAGAATCATATATATTCATAATAGGTTTCAAGTTTTTAAATTACAGTCTGTTGGTGAAGCATGGGATAAAGTCCAAAGGTTAAATAAACGTATGAAATCATCTTAATGAAAAATGTCGAGTTACTTAACTTGTCGATATCCAACATCTAAGTTATTTACACTCCACGTTCTTACTTATAAATCACTTTACCATTTTCCGAATGTTGTCAAAAAGAATAGATTTCTTAAATCACAGTGGACCTCATAACATAGACCCATAATCATATCACAATGTATCTGATAAATCCATCATTTGATATTATCTTCTAATTCCGTTGATAACTATTAGAATATATTTTGAAACAAATACGTTTATATAAAGTATTATACGCCTAATACTTTGTTAATGTTTTCAAGTTATAATATATACACATATACATATATAATCATGTTCGTTCAATTTAATGGTTCGTGAATCGTTGGAACTTGGTCGAGGTTTAAATGAATGTATGGACACAGTTTAAAATTCTTGAGATTCAACTTAACAAACTTTGCTTATCGTGTCAGAATAATATAAAGATAAAGTTTAAATTTGGTTGGAAATTTCCGAGTTGTCACACAACCCGATCTCCAGTTACTAACATGGGTACTCTCGGTTTCCCGCACCATCATCTTCTTACACAAGAAGATCAATTGAAGTATGCAACTCTTCAATTATAGGATTCTTCACCACCTCACTTATCACTCTAGACATGTCCAATCCCTAACCCACGTGTCAATGATCACCCTCGTACAGAATTTCCCGTCTATATATGATTTCCTTTTACCAGCAATCAGAAAATTCAACAGACGTCTTTGTAGACTCTTCATCAAGGCTCCAGTGAGAACAACCTCGAAATCTTCTACCTTTTCAACTTTTCACTTTCTCGCTGGTACACTGACCTCCTCATAGCTATGAATATCACAAGCCCCATCTTCTCATCCCAAGCACGCTCCCACTGTACGAGTAAGAAATAAAATCGTGGCTATCTGAGAAGAATCTGGTTTGTTCCACCGGTCAGTTGCAAATCTCTTTACCAATCGAGGGTATGTTTGTAGCATCAAAGTACCCTAGTGTTATACGCACTAATCATGTGAATACTAGAGACCCACGTTGCATAACCGTCTCCATAACTCCCATTAGTCGTCAAACTCCCACTAGCTCAGTACTTCTGTCGGTTACCAAACTCCCATCAAATTCCCGACATCCTCTAGAAAGCTCAAGTTTCAGGAATTACAAGATTATCTACTTCCACCATCACCTAAAGATTCCTAATTAGTCACCTAGAAGAAAACCACTCGCTTTGTGTAACAAACCATCAACCAAACCCGAGCCACAGTCGAACACGTCATATCCGACAACTTCAAACCAATTTCTTTAGTGAGAGAAGCTCTAACCCTGCCCACATACTCCGAAATACTATGAAATATTCGACCAAGTACATTGGTCAACCCGTTCAATAATATGATGCTGGACTTTGGTTTGAATTCCAACATACCTCCCCTCAAACTCAAGTTCAACTCGGCATCCCTCCAATGATAGTCAAGATCCAACCTTCTTTAGTACCTGCCGCAACCTCGGAACACAAATTGAATAGGACCACATCAAGTCTACTTACGATACAAGGCTCCAAGATCAACTCATCAACCGAGGATGCACAACCGCGTGTGCCAACCAAGGGGTTAAGCCAACCGTCGACATGCTGCAAATGTCACGTTGCGCTATCCATACATCCAGACTACAACCTGCGAGTATCCAACCTTCACAATAACTCTCATTGTTGATTTTCAAACGAATGTCCCACTGTTTGCTACCTTACCGCCCAAACCTGAGAGAAACTAACTTCTTAAGCACACACACTTGTTTCTTCCCAATATTCGATGTATGACTAAGGTTTGCAGCTAAAACAAACCTCCCCTCAAACCCAAATCCATATGAGCCTCCCTTCCAACGATAGTTCGGACCCAATCTTTAACGCCACCATACGGAACTCTCAACTGTCTGTGTGCGGACCAGTGAGATTTCGATACAAGACTTCAGGATCAACTCAACGTTGCCAAGGGAACGCACGCACGCTGAGAGGTGCGCCCACTGCGCCGTCCATCACATCCAGAATATATTTTGGCTCCCGTAACAAAGCTATATCTCTGAAAAACCACAGCCTTTATCGACCGAAGATTCGCAAAACAAATCGTCTCGCCACTCGCAACATCAAAACCGGAACTTTCTCCATAAAACTGCCACAACTTTAAAAAAATCGTATCTCAAGATCCAACGGTCCGATCATCACCAAAGTTTTACCACTCTTAGATTAGTAACTCTGGAACCTATAGACCAAGTTTCACGTTGAGCCAATGTTAGACGAACCCTCTATGAATTTTCTCTTTCAGCAGCTCCATACCCAAACGACTGCAACTTCGAAAAAACATAACTCAAGATCTAACGGTCCGATCACTGCCAAATTTTGACCACGAACAGATCTACAAGTCTAACATCTACAGTAAAACTTTCAAGGTGCTCCGACAGTTAACGAACCCGTAGTTATTTTTCTCCTATAACAGCTCCGAAACAAAATAGGTTAAACCTGAACGGCAGCAGCTTCAAAAAATTATATCTTGAAATCTAACGGCCCGATCTTCCTCAAATTTTTACAGCTACTAGATCTATACCTCCATCCACTTCGGTAAAAATTTCAAACTGATCCAACAGTTAACGAGCCTGCTACGATTTTTCTTCTCCGGCTGCGCAGTAGAATCCGAATTTTGAAAGTTCATCATTCCCTCGAACGGGACCGCAAGGAATGATAACTTAGATCCGATACCCGGATCTTCCCAAAAACTCTTTTAGTATCTTCTGCAACAAGACCTTCTCTAGATCTTGACACAAGTTGCAAGACACACAACCCTGTCGTTTGATCTAACCTTGATGAAAAACCCGAATCATCAAACGAATCGAATATCTTGCTTTCAAATAGCCATCGTGCCCGTCTTCGAACCTTAAAGCTCTGATACCATTTGTAAGGATCGTATAGCCCAAACACAATGTCCTGCAATATACGCCCAAGAGTCCGTCCTTTTCTAAAACCAATTGGTGATAGAGGGACTTCCCCTTAGACTTATATACATACATTTGTTTTGTCCCATGACCGATGTGGGACTTTGGTTTGTACCCCCAACAAACTTCCCCTCAAACTCAAGTCCATCTGGGCCTCCCCTCCAACGATAGTCCGATCCAACCTTTACCGCCGCCAACTCGGAACTCTCAACCTAGTGGGAGGGCAGGGAGATTTCGATACAAGGATTCCAGGATCAACTCATCGTGCCAAGGTCGCGCCACGTCGCTGCATGCGCTCAGGGGTGCGCCCACTGCGCTGTCCACCACATCGGGGCTATAGCCTAGCTCTGATACCACTGTTAGGAATTTAGGGACCCACCACTTGTTAGGAATTCGGTAGGCCCTCACAAGACCGGTGATTCATCAAACCACCAAACCCACAAACGACAAACGATTAATAAAGCTAAAACGATAAATAAAATACGATAAACGACACAGGGTATTTAACGTGGTTATATCCCAACTTTAAAACACAGAGAAGGGTTTACTCCCCGGGCGCAAACCAGAGATTTTCTTATATTATTGTGCACACATTACAATGAGGCTAGGGGTTACAATTTATAGGAAGGGATAAACTTGTTCACCAAGTTAAACTTGTCCTTCAAGTAAAAGACATTCCATAATTATCTATTACTTGCTCCATACTCCATTCTTACTAGAAGATTTAATTAAGGCAACAAAATCTCTACGACTTGTTCACCAAGTCAAGCTCCCTACAACTTGTTCACCAAGTCAAGCGCCTTGTTCATCAAGTGACGTCTTGTTCCTTTGATCAAATTCTTCGCACCTTCAATACTAAAATCTAAATCGGGCTAAATTTTAAAAAAAAAACTTCAATAAGATGAAAGAAAAAACGTTCCAAAAATATTATTAAGAATAACATTACTCGTGATGAATGTTATCAATTATTTCTTCGATCGTTTTCCCGCTTAAATAATAACATTCATTACAAAGTGTCTTTTTTAAATGTTCATATTTTCACCTAAACTTGATGTCTGAAAAAAAAATTCGAAAAAAATTTACTTCCCACCAAAAAAGTGCTTCCCTCTTGATTATGACGCTATATATATATATATATATATATATATATATATATATATATATATATATATATATATATATATATATATATATATATATATATATATATATATATGGGCACGATCTATGGATAAGCTTAAAAGGAGTACAAACGGGATAAGCAAAATAAAATTTTTTTTTTTTTGAATTTTTTTTTTACATTCATAAATCTGCATTAAAATGCACCTCTAATCAATTTTTTTCATAAAAAAAAGTTCAAAATCTTTCAAAAATCGATGATGAATGGTAAAATTAACCATTCATCTGATTAATTTATCATTCATTTTGTTCGCGATGAATGATAAAATTAATCAATGCTATAAAAAACCAGATGAATGGTTAAATTAACCATTCATCTGTTTTTTTATCATTCATCATAAACAGATGAATGGTTAAATTAACCATTCATCTGCTTTTTTTTTAGCATTGATTAATTTTATCATTTATCGCGAACAAAATGAATGATAAATTAACCAGATGAATGGTTAATTTTACCATTCATCATCGATGTTTACCATTCATCATCGATTTTCGAACGATTTTGTTAAAAAACTTTTTAAAATTTTTTCATTTTCTTCTATTTGCATATTAAAGGATTGTTTTTTTAAAAAAAAAATTGAAATTTTACTTATCCCGTTTGTGGCCCATTTAGTGCTTATATATATATATATATATATATATATCACAAGGTGGCAATGTCGTTTAGGCATTATTTTTGTCGTTTTAACATTTCAAATGTTCCCTTGCTCAAGTAGGAACAACAGCAGCTAAATGGAATTGGGCCTTGGCCCAGGCCTATTTACTAGTATATATATATATTGATACAAGCAATTTTCCGCTCCAATGTGAGGTGCTCCTCTCACTCGTTTACTAGTACTAAAATGAAACAGTATTCACGACATTAACGAATAATAAGTTGCAAAGTAACTAAACACCCGGAACATGAATGAAGCTTGGAAGTATACAGATCTATTAATAAAAAATTTCTTCTAGTAAATAGTCACCAATGCTAGATTGTGTTAGACGTAGAGTTCGAATTTATAATTATATAATTATATCTAATTAAAAAGGAAGCTCTACGCTGTTATTGTCTCATTTCAATGCATGTTAGGTCTAGAAAAAATATCGATATTTAAAACCAGTTTACAAACACCAATACGACATCCATATAATTAAATAATATAGTGGTTATAGTTTAATTATTTCAAGTTGCGTCAAGACAATAACAAAAACATCGAAAATATTTAAATCAAATTATGCGGTGGCGATGTTGTGCCTACGGCGGAGACGGTGGAAGGAGCATATGGTTGAGGTGGCATGCATGGCATGCCGTTCATTTATCATAGATGTGAATAAATATGCAATTATACTTATATAATGAAATAAAATTGTTTTGCTGTTTTTTTAAAAAAAATAAAAAAATATTCAATTTAAATATTTAAATATAAAATCATTAGACGTTTCTATATTTCTTCTTTTAGTGATTGACATATAAAAAATTACTCCGTATTTGTTTATTCTATTGTGAAAATTATTATTTTGTATGAAAATGATAATTATTTCTGCTGCATTAAAATAACTGATATAACTAAATATCTGTATGTATAAAAATGTTTCATATAAATATACCATAATAATAATTATTATTATAACTGATCAACACAAATAAAGTAAATAAGATCGTAACAATTAAATGTTTCAAATTTTATACTCCACATTAATTATTAATCTAAATAAATTATATAATTTTTATGTATGGAGTATTATATGGTAAATTTTAGCAATACCATCATTTTATGTCATTATTGTTAATATCGATGGTGTTATAATTCAGTAGGCTTATAACTACCTTTAATGGTTATAAGAAGAAAGAGAGAAAAAGAGAGAAGAAGGAGAGAAGAAATATTGATATTGATATTTCAAGAGAAATGGTGCACCTTAAATGGCTACTATACATGTCTATTTATAGCATAAAATATTACTATGCAAGAAATATAATAATAATAAAATTAACATCCAATCTAGATATTTTATAACACTCCCCCTTGGATGACAATTTTATTAGAGAATAACTAGTACTGCTTCGTTAAAAACCTTGCTAAAGAAAACCCATTGGGATAAAACTTTAGCTAAGGGAAAAAGAGTGCAGCATAGAGTTGACTCCCCCTCAAGTAGGCAACGTCTGAGTTGTTACATCTTCTGAACATGCCTCATGTCAATATTATGAACGTGTGTTCTGAAAATAGCAGTTGGCAGTGCTTTGGTATAAAGATCAGCAGAGTTGTTGATTGAACGTATCTCATTTTAATCTGGTTGTCTTTTACGAGATCTTGAGTATATGAGAAGAATCTGAGGTTTTCATTTGAAACTGTATCATCTAAATCTTTTATGTACAAGTTTAGCCCTTGTGATTTGTCTACAGTCTCCTTCATGGTTTGCTCAAACCCTTGTTTCAATTCCTATTCCCTTGTAGTCTTTTCTGAGCCTTACCAATATACCATTCTTTTCCATCAAACTTATGACCGTTAAGACCGTCTATGGCTTTGGCGCCTCCTCAGTATTTATATTTTGTTCAGTCACTTTTGATACTCTTCTTTCATTTGTATTATGCAAGCTGCATTATCTTCATATATAGTTATTGGTGAAGATAGTTGTTGGTCTTTTATAGCGTTCTAGTCTACAAGAATCATTAATGATTTGTGTTATTGATCTCAACCAAACACATTTTTGAGTAGTTTCATATAATGCAATCACTTCGTCATGATTTGATGATGTTGCAATAAGTGTTTGTTTTAAGAACGTCATGATTTTGTGGTACCTCCATTTAGGAATACATATCGAGTTTGAGATTTATCTTTATGAGGATTTGATGAATGACCTGCATATACATAATCAACCAAATCTTGTTTTGAAACGTTAGAATAAAATAATTTTAAATCAGCAGTTTCTCAAGGGTATCAAAATATGTGTTTGATCCCGCTCCATTGTCATTTGAGCTGAATCTTGCCAACAAATTAACTGCAAGAGAAATGTCAGGTCTTGTACAATCTATAAGATACATAAGAACCTCAATTGCACTAAAATATGGAACTTCCGATCTGTTAAAATTTTCATGATCTTCGCAGGGATGAAATAGATCAGTGTTAATATTGAGTGATCTAACAACAATGAGTTTGTCTTTAAAAAAAATGTTTTAAAATCTTTTCGGTATAAGTTGTTTGATGTACAAGTAAACCATTAGGCATATGCTCAATTTGCAATTCAAGGTAATACTTGGTTTTTTTCAAGATCTTTCATTTCAAAATAATTCTTTAGAAGTTGAATGATTTCATAGATCTCTTTATTTGTTCATATGATGTTAAGAACATTGACATAAACAACTACGATCTCATATCCGAACATTGTTTTTATAAAACATACGTGCAAAATAAGTTTATATTTATACCCTTTTTTTTATCAAGTAGTCATTTAATCGGTAATACCACATACGTCCCATTTGTATAAACCCATTTAGAAATTTTTGTGATTTAATGGAATATATTCCCTTGGGTTTTACATTAGATGCTTATGATACCTTAACCCTTTAGGTATATTCATATATATCACTATTAAGTGATCCATACAGATAAGTAGTAACAACATTCATGAGATGCATTTAAATAACTACCAGGTTGATTAAGTGTCTAATAAGTAATTGTATCCATTACAGGAGGATAAGTTTTCCTCCTAATTCATTTCTGGTCTTTGTGGAAAATATTGAGTTACAAGTCTAGTTTTGCCTTGTAACTTCATTTGCACATTTCTTTTCGGATAAAAATTCATTTGTATCCCATACGTTTCACATCTTTAAAAGTGATAACGATTGATCCGAAAACTTTTCTTTTATCGAACGATTCTAATTCAGCTCGTATTGCTCCTTTCCATTGAGCTCAATCATGTCCATTTTGTATATTCAATGACAGATTTTAGTTCCAGATCATCATCTTTATTCATGATGTCATTGTAACATTATATGAAAATATCTCATAGAGATTTTAATTTCATTTCGGTTCCATAATATTGCATAGTTTATCGCAATTTTAGTATTTACATTTATCAATATCCTCTGCAGAAGGAATATTGATTTGTGGTTCTTCTTGAACACTTTCTTTTACCTCATTATCAGCTGATTTTCTTTTTCGAGGATTTTTATCTTCGGAACCAATTGATCTTCCACGTTTGATGCTTGGCAAAGACTCAACAGTGACATTATTGCCAGCTTTTGGAATTTCAGTTCGAGCTGGAGCATTTATCGCTGGTATATATGATTTAGTCACTTTTTTTATATCTGTAAATGCATAAAGTAATTAATTTGCAAGTTCTTGCATATGCATTATTTTTGAACTTTCGTTTCACATTCTTTTGTGCGAGTTCAATATACCTTAATTGATGTTCACATCATGAAGCATCATTTTATTTTTTATTTTTTTCTCCCCCTAATCTAGGGAACAATGTTTTATTAAAATGACAATCAGCAAAACGTGCTGTAAAAACATCACCCATCATGGGTTCAATATATCTTATGATTGAAGATGTTTTATATCCAAAATATATTACCATCTTTCTTTGAAGAACCATTTTATTGTGTTGTTGTGATACAATTGGAACATACACTGCACAACCAATGTTATAAGGTGGAAAATATTTGGCTCTTGGCCAAAATCAAGTAGTAAGTGAAAATATTTATGACTTCCACATGGTATAATGCGAATTAATGTCGCAGCATGTAAATTTACATGTCCACATATAAATATTGAGAGTTTTGTACTCATTATCAATTGTCTATTTATTAGCTGCAAGCGTTTATCTATTGATTCAGCTAAACCAATTTTGTGTATGCACATGAGCAACTGGATGTTCAACAACAATCCCTGTAGATATATAATGATCATTAAATGCTTGAGATGTTAACTCACCAGCATTATCAAGTCTCATCCTTTTAATGGTGTAATCAGAATAATGTGTTCTCAATTTAATAATTTGTGCAAGAAACTTTGCAAATGCCATATTACGGCTTGATAACATACAAATATGAGACCATCCGCTAGATGCGTCTATTAGAACCATGAAATATCAAAATGGTTCATATGATGGATGAATTGGTTCATATATCTTACCTTGAATTCTTTCAAGAAACATTTGTGATTCTTTTTCACAATATACTTTTCATTAATCACCATATGTGCTTTCCATTAATCACCATATGTGTTTTTTTTTTTTTATAAATCACCATATGTGTTTTTTTTATCATATATCCTTTTCACCATATACGCTTTTAATCATATGCGCTGTGTTTTTCACCATATGCTCTTTTAATCATATGCGATTTTCATCATATGCGTTGTGCTTTTCATCATATTCGCTTTTTATCATATGCGCTTATCATATGCGATGCGCTTTTTATCATATGCGCTTTTTTATGTGAATAGTAAATTAATTAATTTCGTTTTACTATTCATATGAATTAATTTAGATTTACTATTTTGTTAATTGAGTAATATATATATACATCATATACTTGTGACTCCGAAGGCTCAAATGAATTTGACCATATAGTTATACGTTGTACCTTGCACATTAATTTTCAGTAGAAGCTTTAGATGCATATTATTTTCAGTAGAAGCTTTAGATGCATTTTTTTTTTAATCACCAAATACCACAAACACTTTGTTTGCGTTTGTTCATAGTCATCAATGAAAACCATTTTCTTTAATTTTATTTTATACAATAAAATTAACGCATCATTATTCTTTTCAAAAACAATAATCTATTGTTATTGTTCACTTGTGCCATGTTTAACAACAAAAGTCAACAACCTCTGTCTTGTTTGTTGTGGCAACCAAAAACAACCTTTGCTTTTGTTACCGAGAATCCAAGACCAAAAAACAATTAATTTTTAATTAATCTTTTATCAAAACCATAAATGATTTTATTGATCTACGTTGATATGGCCATAAAGAATTGACGGCTGACCTACTTTTGTAAGTGTATTTCGGCTATCATCCCGAAAACGCACAACGACCTTTTTTTTTTTTATGAACTATTTGTTTCATATCTAGCTTAGGCAATTATTGTGAACATTTGATCCCTATAAGAGCATTTATTTTTTAGACTTTTAGTTGATTTGTACTTGTCACAATTAGGGATAGCACCCGCGGGTCGTGGATGCGGATCCATTGGATCCATCACCCGTACCCGCGGATTTTTTTTTAAGAGACATCCAATTGAACCCATGTTCGTTGAAATAATTTGACTATATTTTTACTCCCCATTATTAAACGGGCCATTTTGATGCACACTCTTAAAAAAATAATTTGTTTTTTAAGTTTTATTATTCAACCTCCTTTTTTCAATGGTCACGTTTTTAACAAAACATTTGACAAGTTTGGAAAAAAGTTTTTTATTGATTATCATCAAAAGTTTTCTATTGTCACTCTACTGGATGGAATTATGGCATACAACCAAAATTGCAACCCAACACTACATAAGAACAAAAAGGTTGTTTTTAATTAACATATGTATATGTGTTAAACTCGGAATAATAATAACTTATTTTAGAAAATTAACATAAGACATGTTGAAACATTTTTGTCACATTTAGCTCATCAAGTCTAATACTTATCATTGATAGATTTTATCACGTCTAGGAGATGTTTACTGTAGCGACCCCGACAAATCGTCAAGTGACGGCATCGGCTACGTGGGTCCCATTACCTGATTATAAGTCTTTAAGATAACGTTTGACCAAAATATGTCGCCTTCATTTCAAAATAAAGATTGTTTCAAAGTTTACAAGAATTGTTCAACCAAAAGTTAAGTTACAACGTTATAGATACGATTGAAATCTAGGCGACACGGTTTAAAGTAAAGTCAAAAGACGCTCCATGAAATGCATGTATACTCGACATCGGATGCAAGTATCAAATAGTAAGCGGAAGCATGTTTCACATATCGTGCAAGACCTGAGAAAAACATAGAAATCTGTCAACGAAAACGTTGGTGAAATCATAGGTTTAAGTAAGTAAGTACAAGTGAACCACAAGATTTGCATCAATGAAATAATAGTAATACATTCCAAAAGTTTGTTTCACGAGCACCCAATTATCAAAGCTTAACATTCCTTCCATTGTATACCCCATCACTTAGTGCTAGAACAAACACTGATTCTCGAAAATATATTTCATCCGTAGACGGTAGCGAACCGTCAAAGATGAGGGTTGTCAACCCATATGGCCATATAACATAAGTTCTCGCTTACACCCGGCAAGTGTAACTAATGATAATCGAATTGAGGATTTTTGTTCTAAACTCGTATGTAGAATGTTTGTTTTCCCGTTCTTGTGTTCACTTAGTTCAAAAGAATCGTTTATGTTTTCTCATCCCAAATATAAGTTCAAAAAGAGTAAAAGTGGGACTATGATCTCACCTTTGATTGCACGAGTATAAATGTACTTCACAAAGTAAATGTGTGCATGAATGTTGCTTAGCCTTGACCTAAACAAATAAGTTGTATCAATTAACCGGTTACGACACAAGGTCGGGTGAAATGTGTTCAATTAGTCCTATGGCTCAATACGACTTGAATAGTATAGCATGTGAATCACGTTGTCAAGTTTCATGCAAGAATCACGTACAAAAGCATGTTAGAACGATTGTATAAAAGTTTGGTTAAGTTTGACTAAAAGTCAAACTTGGTCAAAGTCAACGAAAAAGTCAACGCGTTCGGGTCGGGTCCCGGACTATTTTTCTATGCTAAATATTCATATACAAGTATATTAAAACAAGTTTCATGTGAATCGGAGGTTGGTAGCTAGTCAAACATTTCGCGTGAAATGTGACAAAGTGAGCAGAATCTGGCCAGGCGATTCTGCGCGCCGCGCAGGGATGTGGCGCGCCGCGCCACTACCTGGGCAGAGAATTCTGGTCAGTTTTTCCAAGTGTGCACGAACCAAAACCTTTTCCAACCCAATTCTTGACCCGCAAACACTTATAATGCCTATCATATATCGTCGAAAAGGTATTTTGACGAGGAATACAACTAACCACATCTCATCAATCAAAAACATCATTTACAATAACCGAAAACTCGTCAATTGATCAAGAAAGGTTTATTTTCAAAGTTTCAAGTTCGTAAAACGTATTTTATGATTCGGGAATCCAATTTACACATACGATATGCCGTTTCGAAGGTAATTAAGCATACATTACAACTAATCACTAACAATTAACATTCCATGGCATTCAAGCATCAAAAGTTCATGTCAAGAACTATCAAACCCTAGTCAAACATCACAAAATCAATATTCATGTTTTTGAAGTTTTCTTAATCAACCTACGCATCAAAACGAAGCTAGTGATACTAGTAACACAATTAAAACATGCACTTTAACAATCTAACAACATTAACTCATCCAAAATCAAGGATTAAGCACACCCATTTCAAGTTCATGCTAGTAACTCCAAGAACAACAAATCGAGCAAACCAAACATATATTCATGTTAGACTCGAGCCATAGACACTAACTAACACCATTTCAAATCAAAAACACGAATTTAGAGAAATCTAGAGTTTTAGAAATGTTACCCAAACGAGATGAAGTTGGTATCAAATTGTAGAGGATGAAGAGAGGATTCCAAATATGTAATCGGATTTGTTGTGAGCTTCCAAGATTGAATTTAGATGATGAATGAATGGAATGGGTTTGTGTGTGTGTTCTTGAGATGGAGAGAAAAGGGATGAGGGAGATGATGGAATGGATGAAATGGGTTGACTAGTTGACCTAGTCAACTAGTTTGCCCATTTGGCAACTCCGGTCCCTCGAGTTTCAAAGCGGGTGCGGGATTTAACCGATCGAATATTTTTAAAACGCAAGTTAACGAGAGATGTTATAATTAAATGACGGAATTATTATGAACGTTAGTCAACGGAAACTACGAATTTAAATAACGAAAGGTATTATTTAAAAGAAAAAGACGGTGTTAAAAATAAATTTAACGGAAAAACGCGGGATGTTACATTATCCACAACTCAAAAGAAATTTCGTCCCGAAATTTAGTTGGAAGTAGTAGTCGATATCTCTTACTCGAGACTTTACGTTGTCAATGCTATGAATAAGTGAAAGTACGTTCTTGAGGGTTCTCATGAATTTGGATAGTCAGGGTTTTACGTTGCATTAAGGTTCGGTTTTTACGATCCCCAGTTTCAACTGGTTTTCCTATGAAGAGAAGTTTGTCATCGATAGTTGATGTATCCAGCAGGATTGCACGTTCCTGTTCCGCAGGACACGTTTCTAAGTTTGTTACACGAAATGTAGGGTAAACGGAAACTTAATTGAGTCAGAAGTTCTAAACGGTAGGGAGCGGTTCCAATACGCCCCAAGGTTTCAAAAGGGTTAACATGTCGCGGGTTTAACTTTCCCTGATTCCCGAAACGGATTACACCCTCCCAAGGTGCGGGTTCTCAATATTACGCGGTTACACACTGGGATTTGTGAGGTTCTCCTCTAAGTTTGGTATAACTCTTCTGGCGACAATGGGTTGTCTCGAGCCCTTCTCGGACTTGAACGATCTCAATTGTTGTTTCTTGATGGAGTTCAGATTTCGGTGGTTGATGCTTTGGTTAAATGAACAGGGGTATGACATTAGCGGTCATATAAGGTTTCGAAAAGTGCGCGTGAACACACGAGTGGTAACTACTGTTGTAAGAGTGATCTACTATAGGTGACAATACGAGTTTGTGAGATGTCTTTCCAAGACGTAAATCGTTCGTTTGCTCGGTTCGTCAGTTTGTGGGTGGTACGCGGTACTCATGTCTAAGCAGGTTCCCAAGGTTTCTTGTAAAACTAGAAGTGAAACGAGTATTTCGATACAGAATAATTGACAAAGATACACCGTGTTGGAAAAGAATCTCTTAAGATACGTTTGAACAAGTTAGTTAGGGTTCGAAAAATGTTCGTTAGGACTATTCACCCTCGTGGCGAATACTTATGTAATATGAGGAGTTTCTCTATCCATGGAGAAATGTTACAAGGAGTTTCTTTAAACGGAAATGCGAACGGTAAAGATAGTAGTGAAATGAGGACTTAGAATAGGATGAGTTTACATCTCGAGGTTGCCATAACGTGCCTCTAGTTGTCAAAAGTCGAAGTCTGAAAGAGAAACGAGGTAGTACACGTAGTTGTATAGTTCGGGGTTGAATAATAGTTGACCGATTATCAGAAACACAAGGGCGTTAAGTCAAAGAAGAGTGAAGTATCGTTGGATTGCGTGTTATCTTAATTTCCAGTAATATCAGACGGTAACGGTGAAATAACAGAGGTATGTAGTGTGGTACGTGATGACGAGAAGTTTGCTCGGATCCACAATTTAGTATTCGAATTCTTCGTGTAAAATAACGAATTTTAGTTTTTTTTTTTTTTTTTTTTTTTTTTTTTTTTACTAATAGGTTCCGAGCTCCCTAGTTCTATAGGTGTCAAGTCAAAAGTCTTAACGTATTTCCTCCAATAAAATTTATAGGCACACAATATTTTTCCGTCGGTCACTTAAATCGTCTAAGTAGTATCTGGGGGAAAGAGGTGGAATATAAAGAGCATGAGTCAAATCCTTGGTTATAAAACGTCTAGCGGTAATCGAATCGAACAAGTATGAAATATACGGTTTGTTGTGAAGAAACGTACCCGTTACTAGTCCATCGTCGTTCCGGGCATCCTTGGTGTCGATGTCGAAGGTTCAACGGCGTGCGTTGGGGTTGATTTTCTTATTTGGGCACACATTCCTAAAATGACCCAGTTGGCCACATTCGAAGCAAGCACCCGTTCTGTGTGCGTTGGGCATCTTTCGAGCGACGGGTCCTTGGCGCCGGTGGCGAAACCTGCCACATCCTTCAAAGTGATGCTTGTGGCATTCGTCACAAAAAGGCAGTTTTCCGGCATAGCCTCTCTTGTCGTTGGAGGTAAAAGGCTTCTTGGCGGGGTTGTTGTTATTGTTGTGGTTGCTTGATTGAGAGGCTTCCCATGTTCTTTTGTTGTTACTCGGGTGGTTCTCGACCATTGGTGCCGGTGCTTCCATTTCATTCACCGTTTCTAAGGCTTGGCGGGCCATTGTTAAAGCCTCTTGTAGGTTAGTGGGTTGAGATGTCATTACCTTGTGTTGAATGCTCTTAGGGAGGCCATCCATGTAAAGTTCGACTCTTAGGGATTCGGGAGTCATGAGAATTGGACACATCGAGACTAGTTCGGTAAACCGTTGATTATAAGCCTTGAGGTCATTTCCGGCCGTTTTTAAATTCCTTAGACCCTGTTCGAGCCTTCGAGTCTCGTCGCGCGGGAAGTATTCGGTGATCATTCTTTCTCTTAATTCGGTCCAAGAGAGTGTGTGGGCTTCATCGCTTCCCACTAATTGTACATACGTGTTCCACCATGAGAGAGCAATACCGGTGAAAGTGAGGGTGGAAAACTTGACCTTATCTTGGTCTCGACAACCGCTTGTGTTAAAAACGGTCTCCATTTGTTCAAACCATCGGGTGAGAGTAACCGGTCCCCCGGTTCCATCGAAAGTGGGAGGATTGTACTTCATGAAGTTCTTGTAGGAGCAACCTTCGATTGAATTACCGGCTCCATGATTGTTGTTGTTAGAAAAGTGATCGGCCACGGCCGTACCCACGGCGGTGGTTATCATTCGTT
The DNA here is from genome assembly GCF_046630445.1 of Rutidosis leptorrhynchoides. Taxonomy (NCBI): domain Eukaryota; kingdom Viridiplantae; phylum Streptophyta; class Magnoliopsida; order Asterales; family Asteraceae; genus Rutidosis; species Rutidosis leptorrhynchoides. The sequence goes on along the minus strand of NC_092338.1, from coordinate 134,896,571 downwards.
GAAGAGCTTGTTCTAGAGTTTCGAGAGGAGTATTGTGTTGACCTTGGTGAGCCATTGTTCCTTCATGAGACAAGAATATCGTTGGTTAGTATTTTCAACAATACTAACCGTGGCATGGAATAAGGATAGAGAGAAAATTTTTCCTTGACTCGCCTTAAATTCTCTATGTCATAATGTCGGAACGTCCATGTGAATCACCGTAATATAATCCCGGAAATTATATTACCCTGATTCTCATGTGCATTTAACATTACTTCATAAAGTCAAGGTGGCGCACCAACAAAATTTATCAACGTAAGATCAAGATCGAATACGAGTTAGATATGATAGAAGAGTTCGAGTATAAATGCACAATTAGTCAAATAATTCCTACTTCAGTCTATATGCCGGTTGTAGTCTAGATTCACCTATGTACCCTATGACTCGGGGTGAACACAAATGAACTCTAAATCCCTACAACCAAGGCTCTGATACCACCTGTAGCGACCCCGACAAATCGTCAAGTGACGGCGTCGGCTACGTGGGTCCCATTACCTGATTATAAGTCTTTAAGATAACGTTTGACCAAAATATGTCGCCTTCATTTCAAAATAAAGATTGTTTCAAAGTTTACAAGAATTGTTCAACCAAAAGTTAAGTTACAACGTTATAGATACGATTGAAATCTAGGCGACACGGTTTAAAGTAAAGTCAAAAGACGCTCCATGAAATGCATGTATACTCGACATCGGATGCAAGTATCAAATAGTAAGCGGAAGCATGTTTCACATATCGTGCAAGACCTGAGAAAAACATAGAAATCTGTCAACGAAAACGTTGGTGAAATCATAGGTTTAAGTAAGTAAGTACAAGTGAACCACAAGATTTGCATCAATGAAATAATAGTAATACATTCCAAAAGTTTGTTTCACGAGCACCCAATTATCAAAGCTTAACATTCCTTCCATTGTATACCCCATCACTTAGTGCTAGAACAAACACTGATTCTCGAAAATATATTTCATCCGTAGACGGTAGCGAACCGTCAAAGATGAGGGTTGTCAACCCATATGGCCATATAACATAAGTTCTCGCTTACACCCGGCAAGTGTAACTAATGATAATCGAATTGAGGATTTTTGTTCTAAACTCGTATGTAGAATGTTTGTTTTCCCGTTCTTGTGTTCACTTAGTTCAAAAGAATCGTTTATGTTTTCTCATCCCAAATATAAGTTCAAAAAGAGTAAAAGTGGGACTATGATCTCACCTTTGATTGCACGAGTATAAATGTACTTCACAAAGTAAACGTGTGCATGAATGTTGCTTAGCCTTGACCTAAACAAATAAGTTGTATCAATTAACCGGTTACGACACAAGGTCGGGTGAAATGTGTTCAATTAGTCCTATGGCTCAATACGACTTGAATAGTATAGCATGTGAATCACGTTGTCAAGTTTCATGCAAGAATCACGTACAAAAGCATGTTAGAACGATTGTATAAAAGTTTGGTTAAGTTTGACTAAAAGTCAAACTTGGTCAAAGTCAACGAAAAAGTCAACGCGTTCGGGTCGGGTCCCGGACTATTTTTCTATGCTAAATATTCATATACAAGTATATTAAAACAAGTTTCATGTGAATCGGAGGTTGGTAGCTAGTCAAACATTTCGCGTGAAATGTGACAAAGTGAGCAGAATCTGGCCAGGCGATTCTGCGCGCCGCGCGGGGATGTGGCGCGCCGCGCCACTACCTGGGCAGAGAATTCTGGTCAGTTTTTCCAAGTGTGCACGAACCAAAACCTTTTCCAACCCAATTCTTGACCCGCAAACACTTATAATGCCTATCATATATCGTCGAAAAGGTATTTTGACGAGGAATACAACTAACCACATCTCATCAATCAAAAACATCATTTACAATAACCGAAAACTCGTCAATTGATCAAGAAAGGTTTATTTTCAAAGTTTCAAGTTCGTAAAACGTATTTTATGATTCGGGAATCCAATTTACACATACGATATGCCGTTTCGAAGGTAATTAAGCATACATTACAACTAATCACTAACAATTAACATTCCATGGCATTCAAGCATCAAAAGTTCATGTCAAGAACTATCAAACCCTAGTCAAACATCACAAAATCAATATTCATGTTTTTGAAGTTTTCTTAATCAACCTACGCATCAAAACGAAGCTAGTGATACTAGTAACACAATTAAAACATGCACTTTAACAATCTAACAACATTAACTCATCCAAAATCAAGGATTAAGCACACCCATTTCAAGTTCATGCTAGTTACTCCAAGAACAACAAATCGAGCAAACCAAACATATATTCATGTTAGACTCGAGCCATAGACACTAACTAACACCATTTCAAATCAAAAACACGAATTTAGAGAAATCTAGAGTTTTAGAAATGTTACCCAAACGAGATGAAGTTGGTATCAAATTGTAGAGGATGAAGAGAGGATTCCAAATATGTAATCGGATTTGTTGTGAGCTTCCAAGATTGAATTTAGATGATGAATGAATGGAATGGGTTTGTGTGTGTGTTCTTGAGATGGAGAGAAAAGGGATGAGGGAGATGATGGAATGGATGAAATGGGTTGACTAGTTGACCTAGTCAACTAGTTTGCCCATTTGGCAACTCCGGTCCCTCGAGTTTCAAAGCGGGTGCGGGATTTAACCGATCGAATATTTTTAAAACGCAAGTTAACGAGAGATGTTATAATTAAATGACGGAATTATTATGAACGTTAGTCAACGGAAACTACGAATTTAAATAACGAAAGGTATTATTTAAAAGAAAAAGACGGTGTTAAAAATAAATTTAACGGAAAAACGCGGGATGTTACATTTACTTTTTTCTTGTATTAAGTCCTACTTTCATTTACCTTTGTTTGGAAAAAAGTTTTTTTTTTTACTTTGCTTTCCCCCTTTCTGTAAAACTCATTTAAACACTTTCTTTGTTTTTTTTTTTTTAAAAAAAAACTTCCTTTTTTTACGTTACCCGTAAATTATAAATATATAAAAAAAACTTTTTGTTTAAATTTTTTTTCTAGTTTTTAAAAGGCCACTTGACCAATTTTTTAATTCTTTCACAACACCTGATATCGTGATCGTGACCTTTCACCAAAGCAAGAGATATTCTTGATAAACTAAACACGGACTCGTGTTTGAAATTGTCGGCCACAAAAAAAATTCATTTGATAAAAGTATATATTTTTTTTTAGTTATAGAAGGAGACCACTTCATTTTCAATACTTCATTTTTGACAAAAAACTATTCCATTTTACCATCCCTTTTTTTTTCTTACTTTAACTTTTAAGATATACTTTTAATAAAAATACAAACTACTTTTTCTTATTTTAACTTTTAAGATTTACTTTTAATAAAAATACAAACTACTTTTTGTATTTTAACTTTTAAGATTTACTTTTAATAAAAGTACAAACTACTTTTTCTTATTTTAACTTTTAAGATTTACTTTTAATAAAAATACAAACTACTTTTTGTATTTTAACTTTTAAGATTTACTTTTAATAAAAGTATAAACTACTTTTTCTTATTTTAACTTTTAAGATTTACTTTTAATAAAAATACAAACTATTTTTTTATTTTAACTTTTAAAATTATAAATTTAAGAATAAACATTAGTATGCATGAAATAAATAATGATTAATTGCATAAGTAATCATAAATGTTAGATAACATATAAAGACCCCGTCGTATTCGTATTGATCGGAATTAATCTCGACCCATGGTACCGTGTTGTCAAATGACGTGTTGCGTACATAAAGTACCGTGTTGTCAAATGACGTGTTGCATACAATCATGAGGTCTTATTAACATAAATATAAATGTTAGTGAAGTTAATAAGAGTTAGATTACAGAAAATATAATTCAGGTGGTATAACCGACCATATATAACTTAAATAACATAAATATAAATGTTAGTGAAGCTAGTAAAAGTTAGATTACAGAAATATAATTCAGGTGGTATAACCGACCATATATAACTTAAATAACATAAATATAAATGTTAGTGAAGTTAGTAAAAGTTAGATTACAGAAATATAATTCAGGTGGTATAACCGACCATATATAACTTAAATAACATAAATATAAATGTTAGTGAAGTTAGTAAAAGTTAGATTATGGAATTATAATTCAGGTGGTATAACCGACCATATATATAACTTAAATAACATAAATATAAATGTTAGTGAAGTTAGTAAAAGTTAGATTGCAGAAATATAATTTTACTTATGATGATAATAATATTTACCTTACTCAGAGGCGGAGCCAGGAATTTCCGTTAAGGGAGGCTTCATTTACTTTTAAATAGAAATATAGAATTATATCGAACAACATAAAAAGTATCATAATTGAAAAGCGAAAATTGAGAAATTATTTTTAGTGTAAACTTACATGTGAGACATAGTGATAAAAATTGACTCTTAGATTTTTAGTGTAAACAACATAAAAGTATATGAGGTTGAAATATGTGATATATTGACATTTAGATTTCTGTTTCATTTATAACAAAAACGGAGTACTTATGTATACATTAACATTTGGGGTTTAATTTTTATATTATAAAATTTGAAGGAGTAAAAGAGTGTGGAATACACTAGTTAAGGGATTTTAACAAAAACATAATAAAAACTCATCGTGTCTATTAAATCTTTTACCAAACCCCACCTGCAATTCCCAGGACCGGACTTCAAATATTTTTTCGCCATATACATAATTAGTACTCTATATTCTTAACACGATTAGCGGAGGCTGGGCACCCCAAAGTCCCCCTACTAGCTCCGCCATTGACCTTACTAATAAATAATAGAAGATATCGTTAAAGAATTTCTTACCTTGATTAGTGACTTGTGCTTGCTTAGATAAACCTTGATTATATGGAGCACTTCGTGCTGATAACGTGTTATAATTCAGTAGGCTTATAACTACCTTTAATGGTTATAAGAACAAAGAGAGAAAAAGAGAGAAGAAGGAGAGAAGAAATATTGATATTGATATTTCAAGAGAAATGGTGCACCTTAAATGGCTACCATACATGTCTATTTATAGCATAAAATATTACTATGCAAGAAATATAATAATAATAAAATTAACATCCAATCTAGATATTTTATAACAGATGGATTATTTTTCCCCTTTTTTAAAGGCGGGAGATTTTATTGCTATAAATAAAACATTACAACAAGGAACAAAGTGTCCCAGGCATCAATTCGCAAGTACTATATGGACTCGATATCATGTTTTTTTTTAACAGCGATTGAGATCACCCGAGGGGAACTTTACCACCCGTTGCGATCATTTCCCGTTTCGACTATGCCGATATAGCGATAATAACCCCGCCCACATCGCTGCCCGGGAGGAAACCTTGAAACCGATCCAAGGGCACGGCCAAGTAAAACCCCCTCCCCTTTATCCCCCCCCCTCCCCAACCGATATGGGAAATGTGCCATGGGTGGATACTTCATGGCAGGAATGAAATTGTGTTTTTAATATGTAGCAAACGGGGGGTCGAACTCCTGACCTCCCCAAAAGGAAGCAGGCCACCAACCTTTGGACCACATCACAACTTCTGGACTCGATATCATGTGTATATACATAAAGATAAAAACTCAGACTACATTCTGCGAGAAAACTCTATTCAATCAAACATGACCTCGGCTAGAAAGGAATTTGATACTCAACCTGGGATCGCCGCAAATACAGTGCTAAATTTCAGCTACAAAGTAAACCGAAACCGCCCCAATTAATCCCTAACCGAAGCAATACTTAATTGATTCAATAAAAAATGTGTTCGCATACTAGTTCAAACAGTTGGAAGAAACATCCACATCATAGTATTAACCACACCCCGATCAAACAATAGAAGAGCTATCGAAAGATATGAGGTCGCTAATCCATTATTGCCAATCTGCGATGATTACCACTCGAAGATTTTAAATTGAATTTCATAACTATCATAGTGCTTGTTTGCTTTTTGTTTCCGAAATCGCCATGTTTCTATTCTTTCAAATAAGATACCCGGTTATCCATTACACCGCTTGCCACAAGGTTTTACTCGTCACCGTAGAAAAAGTATGACCATTACCTAAGAATATCTCGGCTAAACTTAAGTTTGATAAAGGACCAAGTTTCCACCAGTTAAAAATACTAGTACAAATATCCATTGCTAATTTACAAAGGATAAGTGCGTGATCAACACTTTCAATTCCATCATCACAAATTTGACATCTAGTTGAGTCAAGATACATCTAGTTGAGTCAAGATCAACACCTCGATTATCAAGTTCAACTCGAGTCGGGATCCTCTTCCTTCTAGCACGCCAAACCAAAAGACCAACTTTAAGTGGAACCAAGTTGTTAATTAGTGTCGGTATTACGCAATTGTTTACGGGGGCATGTTTGCTAGATAAGCTTTGTGAGTTTAAGAACCGTAAACTTACCAACCGTGTTAAATATCCAAAGCCATTCATCAAAGTCCCTAACATTCCACTCAAAGCTAGAAATGTCTTCAATAAGATTGGCGAGGTCCCCATGTAATCTACCGGAGATTACTCGGGACCAACACCAATGGAAAGATAACCCACCGTTATATCTATGAACCCGGTCATGGGTGGGGGCTTTTTTATCCACATCAAGACGATAGAGCGTATTATATTTATCTTTTAAATTTAGGTTATCATTCCAAACATTGTCCCAAAAAACAAGGTACATTTGCCATCACCAACAAGTTTTTTTGGAGGATGATGTGAACTGGATACCAATGTTATTGAGATCATTACCCGCGTGTATTATAGTGGCACAAGTGTTGTTTTTAAACTTGAGATTTAGAAGATATATTTTGTCACAACTCACCACCCATAAATGCTTTTGATAACCCGAGCCCATAGTGAATTCTTTTCAATTTTAAATCTACACCACCATTTACAAAGTAAGGCACAGTTTTTATCCATTAAAGACCTGATGTTTAGCCCGCCCTTATCATAAAGTATGATTGTTAAATCCCACCTTATCCATGACATTTTTGGGTCATCATCCATCTTGCCTCAAAAGAATCTTCTTCTAATGCCCTCAAGTTTATTAATAACACAAGTGGGGGCCTTAATTTGGGAGAAATAATAAAAAGGAAGACTACCAAGTACCGACTTTATGAGTGTAAGTCACCCGCTGTAGTAAATTGATTTTGTCTTCTAATCCGCAAGCCTTTTGTTAAACTTATCAAAAATCGGTGTCCAATCTTTTAATTTTTTGAGATTCCCGCCAATAGGGAGCCCAAGGTAGCTGAATGGTAATGACCCCGATGAGCATCCAAGCCATGACACCATAACATTCGTATCAATCTTTGACACACCTACACCATATAAACAACTTTTGTTAAAATTTATTTTAAGACCCTAAGTTTCCTCAAAACATTTTAGTATATTCATTATATTTCTCGCATTTCTTCTATTCCATTATATGAAGAAGAGTGTGTTGTCCACGTATTAGGGGTGAGTGAGATGAATGTTGTTGTTTCCAAGTAAGATTCCCAAATATTTGTTTCTGCTAGCCGCAATCTTGGTTAAGTGGTTTAGGCCTTCTGCTGCAATGATGAATATATATAAGGAGATAATGAGTCGCCCTGACGAATGCCTCTCTCGACACCAAATTCCTTAGTCGGCGAACCGTTAACCAAAATCGATAACGATGCGGATGACATGCATGCTTTAATCCACTTTCTCCACCGCGATTCGAAACCCATTAATTCAATGATGTTCATCAATCCTAATTAATGCAATCAAACGATTTCTTAAAATCTACTTTGAACAAATAAACACTTTGATTTGTTATTTTTTATTTCCGATAAAGCTTCATTTGCAATTAAACTTCCATAAAGAATATAACTATTTCCGATAAACCTTAGATAAGATCTTGTAATAAGTGCCAAATAGACTTATAAGTCTAGTCCCAAAAACCATGGGGATCACTTTTTTAAGTAATTAATATGATAAAAAAGGAGTTACATTGTGATGACCCGTCCAAATCCATTTGGACGAATACATCATTCATCGATTTCACAGTGAGGTACTGACCTCTACATGATACGTTTTGTAAACATTGCATTCTTTTGAAAAGGCACACCATAAATGAATATCAAATTCTAAGGTTCTTGACATTTGATGATTTCTACATATAGACAATCAACGTAAATAATAGTTTACAATACTACCTCTGTTGACAATGCAGTCAAAATAAGATACATGGTGATGATTTTGTGAATGCAACGTTTTCTCGAATAAAGCATGTATGACTCCATGCACATAGCTTGTATAACATATAAGCAAATAGCGGAAGACTTCTAGGAACCTGAGAATAAACATGCTTAAAAGTGTCAACACAAAGGTTGGTGAGTTCATAGTTTTAATGTTGCGCATAATCTGTATGTAAGGGTGGATCACAAGATTTCAGTTGTTTCATCAAGAAACATTTATCAAATTATTCTACAAGATTGAGCACCCTGGTAACTAAACTTTAACGTTATAATAAGTACCCCTATTTTAACATACATGCAACCAACATGTACAATACACGCAATCCAACGTGTACTAAACTCAAATAGTTTACGTCTGTTTTATAGTTCAGGCTAGTGTTTCTATACCTGGAACAGACGGGGATGTCAAGCCTATGGATCCATATATAACTAATCGCACCCACCAGTTCTTATAACCAGCAGTTACTAGTTACCAAAGCTAAGGGATTTTCGGTTCAAACTCATTGTAGAATTAAGTATGTACTTGTGTCCATTGCGTTTAAAATAAAGTGCATGTATTCTCAGCCCAAAAATATAGATTGCAAAAGCAATTAAAAAGGGAGCAAATGAAACTCACCTTAGCAGCACATAAGGTCATTCACCGAAATGTGATCGAAACTTGGAATGCAAAATAACCGTAGATCTCAACCTAGAGAACATATGTTGGTCAATACAGGTCTAACAAGCTAGATCGGGTCATAGTGTATCACAATCCTAATGCTCGAGACCGACATGCAAAAGTTAACAAAAGTCATCTCAAAGAGTCAACTTTGACAATTGTTTAGCAAAACGAGACGTGTCTTATATAAGAATTCATTTACTCGACTAGTAGTATCCAAAAATCCCATTTATTAATCTTATAAATAAGTTGTTTAAATTGTAGATTCAAAAGCAATTTCAATTAACGTCAATCATAATTCAGTTGACCATAACTTTTAATTCGTTCATCGAAATCACGCGATTCCTAAATGAAAAGTTATTAATTTTTCGACAGCTTTCCAATAACATGCATATCATATACCTTATATCAGTAGTATATATATTAAATTCGTGATTCATCATAAAACTATCTAACGATAAAATTTAGCATACAAGCATGTATAAACATATATACTCGAGCACTAGACATGGATACACTATTAATATATAAAAGGTAAGATATGAATGCTCACGTATGAATATTGTGATTCAATATTGCAGGAAAGTACGTAGACGCAACGAAAATGATAAACACTACTTTGACCTCACGAGCAATACCCCCGAATAATACCCATCACCTCCTTAGCTATAACTCATAATTTCCTTAGCTCTATCCCGCTCGAAAAGCTTGTTTTGAAAATAACTTGCTCATGACCTCGTCGTAGTATTTTATGTATAATAATACTAATAATAATAATAAGATTTATAATAATAATAATAATAATAATAATAATAATAATAATAATAATAATAATAATAATAATAATAATAATAAATATAAATATTGAGAGAAAGAAAGAGACTGAATTGTAATGGATTCGGCAGAAACCTGGGCTATTTATAGAAGAATTCTGATTCCTGACCCCCATGCGATCGCATGGGTTTTATGCCTATTTTCCATGCGATCGCATGGCCCCAAAATCCAGCTCACAATTTTTTTGTTTTCTTGTTTGTCGACATATTATTATATATATAATATATATATATATATATATATATATATATATATATATATATATATATATATATATATATATATATATATATATATATATATATATATATATATATATATATATTATATTCATGTACATAGTTGACTTGTAATTTTAGGTCCGTTGACTCGTACGTTGATATGAGGTTTATGTCTCGATTCTGAATTTTCGAACGTCCTTTCGTACGCTTAAAAAACTTGTACTTTACGTTTCGTGACTCATACCTTTGTCAAAATATAGACTTAAATTATCAATAAACTATATTACTCGAAGTGTCACTTTAACGTTCGAGTGTTTTGGTCATTTGCTTCTTTAATTCCTCGTCTCGTTATTCATTAATATATATTTAATAATATATTAAGTCTTTCTAATAAATCATTTTAAATCTAAGTTTATATTATATTTTATCACGTTATAAAATATATATTATCATTCAGGAATGTATAATCTGTACGTTTGAACGTGTTGGTTATTTACGTCTTCGAATCTTCATATTTAACTTTGTCTAATCATAGTCTAATGTCAAACGAATGTGTTATCGTACTTTTGACACTAAATAAATTTGAAACCTCATATATATCCTTATATTAAAAGTTAATAATATTTTTATTAATCTTAAAGGTTTGAAAACACATTTTACATAACACATTTTATTACAGATATTTATCTGAAACAAATAAGTATAACGTTATACGTTTAACATTTCGTTAATGTTTCTAAATCATAATGTATTTCATTATTTTCATATCGATCAAATCGTCAAATGTTTTATTAACATTTCTTAATTTATTATATACACACACACACATATATATACCTATATATATATATATATATATATATATATATATATATATATATATATATATATATATATATATATATATATATATATATATATCTATTTACAATAAATGTTTGTGAATCGTCGAGAGTGATCGGAGGGTAATTGAATACATGAATATAGTTCCAAAACTTTTTGAGACTCAATATTACAGACTTTGCTTATCTTATCGAAATCATATAAAGATTAAGTTTAAATTTGGTTGAAAATTTCCGGGTCATCATAGTACCTACCCGTTAAAGAAATTTCGTCTCGAAATTTGACAGAGATCGTCATAGTTGACAATAAGAATGTTTTCATGATGAATAGGAGTTGATATATAGAGTGTTATTACCATAGAGTAATATGGATAAAATAATTCGATTACTCGAAGAGTACGAGTGAAGCTATCACAAAAAGTGAAATGAGGAAATTAAAGATTCGTATTAACTTTTGATGTAGCCACGTTTGATTTCTGGAATTCAAGGAAATTAGAGAAAATCTTCGAAATCCAAATAAGATTTGATTCTTCGGTGATTAAGGAAATTATGATCCTCTTTGATTAAATGCGATAATCTGCCTCGATTGCTATGTCTGATATTTCGCTATAAATTGACCTCTTCCATTTCATTTATTTTCACCACTCCTATAATCTTCTTACTTATTTCATACATCCCAATAGATTGTAAAAATGCTAAATCCAGTCCTGATTCTTGACATTTTCCTGGCTATAGTATCCTTCATTCTTCTTTTTCACCTGCTATCAGAGAAAGTTATTTTCTTCTACTATTACCTTGGGGTTATAATATTTTTAATTCTCCCGTGTCTTTACGTTGTAATATGTATTGATATACACGGTCTGTAATTTATGTGTTGTTGTCAAGCTTTATATTTTCCCTTATATTTAGGAGTTCCATGCTTTTATTTTTTCTTCCCGGCTTCAAGTCAAGCGAATAATGGTCCAGAATTCTTAGGTATGAATTTCGGAATGTACATAGTTAATGTTCTAAGAAAGCAATTGTAATAGCACGATCTTGATTTGTCAAATTACTAGAATATCCAGAAAAATAGAACTATCAAGAAGATATGTTCTTAATATGTTTGGAGTTTAGGTAGAATGTAAGAGTCGTGTAACATGGCACATGATGACGTTATGGTCTGTGAATCATCACGTTCCATTAGAAACTCAACATGACTTACTGTAATATAATCACGTTGATTAAGTGTCATTATATTATACTAACTCATGCTTCAATTCCCAACACTACTTCAAAAACATTCATAATTTAAGTTCAAACTTTTCAGAATTTAGAAACTAAAACAGTTTCCTTTCTGATGTAACACTGATATCGCGAAGAGATAAATGATTTCAGATAAGAATAGTTATGATAATATCTTCAGAAATATGGAGGATATTTATAATGAAAGATACGATGATATCTTAAAATTTCTAATATCGATGGATGATGAAGAAGATTTGTCCGTAAAGGTTTAGAGTCAGGAACAAGGTATTCGTTAATGACTTCAGCAGATACTGAATCATTTGGATTCTTTGAAGGCAGGTTTAGTCCTTGTGATTTGTCTACAGCTTCCTTCATGGTTTGCTCTATCCATTTTTTTTAGTACCAAATTTTCTCATTTTCTGAGCTTCTTCAGCCATTATGCTTTATCATCAAACGTTCGACTGTTAAGGTCGTTTACAGTTTTTTCTGCTTCCTTCAACTTTTTCAACATTCAGAGTATTGATTCGTAGACTGGTTGCTTTTCAGAATTTCAGAATGAAAGCTCATAATTCTAAGAGATGAATGTTATATGTATACATATGATGTTCTAGTACAGTTTTGAATTCAAAGTATGGTATTTGAAAGATGTAAGAATCTAATAGTGATGTTTTCTGTTAAATCTTGGCTTGGATTCTGATTTTTCAAAATCAGAATATGTAATCAAATTTGGATGCGAATGGTTGTTTTGATTTCTAGGAAAGAATGTATATCGTTGTGAAAGTATTGAGTATAGTTGATAATTTACTGAATCAGAATCGAAGAATGTAACATATTAATTGTGAATTTATATATCTTTTGGGTATTACCTACCCGTTAAAAGTTTCACAAGTAATATTTTGTACCAGAGAATTTTATTACAGTCTTTATGAAAATATATGTATGTATATTTTCTTCAGATGTAATACAGATTTAATGAGTTAATATCATATTAAGCTCATTTGATTTTTGGCTAGATTAGAAATGAATAATCTCTAAAACATTAAAGATTTCATAATCTTCACGAAGTATTTCACTAATGTAATCAATACTTCGTTATTCAGCTTTATTGATATTTCCTCAGTGAATCATGTTGGTGCTCATGGAACTCTTGCTAACTTCGCAAGGTACGAATGATGTTTTCTAGAAAGTTTCGAATACATCGAAGATGAAAGTGTAAAATCAAACATATAATTGAATAATATACTTAGTTTATTATGAAATGGAATTCATTGAGTTGAAACGGAGATTGTGGTTAACGATGGTTTAGTCGTTAATTGAAAGATTATAGCATATTAGTAATATGAATCTAACCGAGTAGTATCTACCCGTTTTCAATTCATACATAATAGCTTAGTACGAAAAAGATATATTATGGTTTTAAAATTTATATATATATAAGATATACATATAAATTCTTCAGAGAAAATGAGTTAATACTTCATAACTTGTTGATACAATATTCACGTTGTTGATTTGTGGTGATGTTGGTGATTATGGAATTGGCAGAACTTGCAGTGCTACAGGTTTTGTCGGTGTTGTTGATACCGATGGTGATATTGGTGGTACTACCGGTGGCGCTTGTATAATAAGTCTAGCTTGTAAATCACGCATCATTCTTGTCAGGGTTTCTACCCTTCCTTCTATTATTTCGGTCCGTTTATCTACTTTATGGTTAAGGCTAGAATAGATAATGAAAGGACCAGTTCATATACATTATAAATGATTCACAATAGTTGATTACATCGCGAGGTATTTGACCTCTATATGATACATTTTACAAACATTGCATTTGTTTTTAAAAGACAAACTTTATTCACATCAAAAGCTGACGGCATGCATACCATTTCATAATATCCAACTATAAATGATCTAATCTGTCATTTACTTAATCATAATCTTTATTGAACTCAATGACTTGAATGTAACATCTTTTGAAATATGCCATGAATGACTCCAAGTAATATCTCTAAAATGAGCAAATGCACAGTGGAAGATTTCTTTCATACCTGAGAATAAACATGCTTTCAAGTGTCAACCAAAAGGTTGGTGAGTTCATTAGTTTATCATAAACGATCATTTTCATCATTTTAATAGACCACAAGATTTTCATTTCTCATAAATACACATCTCATATCAGGCATTTCGCAAACTGCATAGAGTTAAAAATCATTCATATGGATTGAACACCTGGTAACCGACGTTAACTTAATGCATAGAATATCCCCAATATAGAACCTCTCGTCTGTATAATAATCTCGAAGTACTAAAGCATTCGTACTCCAAATAGGACTTGTCAAGGTCCATAGATCTATCTTTAGGATTCGCGTCAATCAGGGGCCATTTCCCTAAATTCTTAGGTTACCAGACTTGAAGGGCGATATTCAGTTTAATAATCCAACCATAGAATGCAATTTTAAGTACTTGTGTCTATTTCGTAAAGCAGTTGTAAAAGCAGCGCATGTATTCTCAGTCCCAAAAATATATATTGCAAAAACATTTAAAAAGGGAGCAAATGAAACTCACAATACTGTATTTTGTAGTAAAAATACATATGACGTCATTGAACAAGTGCAATGTTGGCCTTGGATTCACGAACCTATATTAATTATATATATTTATATGTTTGATCAATATATGTCTAACAATTTAGGTCAAGTCATAGTGTATCACAATCCTAATGCTCGAGACTAAATATGCAAAAGTCAACAAAATCATATTGACCAAAATGTCTTCCAAAATTTATACATGATTATTATATAGTTTAAATATAGTCGTTTTATTTATTTAATTATTTTTAATAGATTTTATTAAAGTAAATAATATAGTTCTTTTATTAATAAATAAAATTTTATATTAAAATTTATATAATAAAAATATACTTTTATATATCTTAAGTAATAAAATTTATAAAGTTCATTTAATATCATAAAAATAATATAATAGGTATTATTAATGTAATTATATTATACGTAGTAAAATATCTTTGTATCACATATTTATTTGATAAAATAATATTGATAATAATAATAATAATAAGTAAAAGTTGTATTATTTTGTAATAATTATTATTATTCTACTAATAAAAATAACAATAATTATATTTTCTAAAAATGATAAAATGATATTTTTTATTAAGAATAGTACTAAATGATAATAATAATGATGTTTTATATTAATAATGATATTTTTCTTAAAAATAATAATTTTAGTAAAAATGATAGTTTTAATATAAATAATACTTTTAATAATAATAATAATAGTAAAATAATGAAAAAGATATTTTTTCTTTAAATCAATATCTTACAATATCCTAATTTCATCATGATACTCATACTCATTATTTCCTAATCGCTTCGTTTAATAGCTTTTAGTCGTCTTTTATATCGCGTTCATATTAATAATAATAATAGTAATCATAATAATTAGATGTTACTAATATTAGTTTTAATTATAATAATACTAATAATAATAATATTAATGATAATAGTAATAACTATTTGAATGATAATAATAATAATAATAATAATAATAATTATTATTATTATAATAATAATAATTATAACCTTAACGATAACAACAATAGTAATAATAACAAAAATAACAATAATATCTTTTATTAATAACGACAATGATAATAATAATAATTATTATTATAATAATAATAATAATAATAATAATAATAATAATAATAATAATAATAATTAGATTATAACGACGATAATAACGACGATAATAATAATCATTTTTAATAATAATACAAAAATTCAATTGACTTCAACTTTTAAACCGTTCATCGAAACCATTCGATATCTAAATGAAAAGTTCTCAATTTTTCGCTAGCTTTCCAATGACATGCATATCATATACCTTATCTTAATAGCATATGTATTTAATTCAAGATTTGACATAACCTATCTAATGACAATAACGAACGTATAAGCATGCATAATCCTATATACTCGAGCACTAGTCAGGGATACACTAATAATATATAAAAGTTAAGTTATGAGTGCTCACGTATCAATATTGAGATTTAATATTGCAGGAAAAGTACGTAGACGCAACGAAGATGATAAACACTAGTTTGACTCACGAGCAATACTCCCGAACCATGCCCATAACCTCCATAGCTATAACCCATAATTTCCTTAGCTCTATCCCGCTCGAAAAACAATTTCGAAATCACTCGAACAGCACTCCGTCGTAATATTTTATGTATACTAATAATATCTTAAAATAATAAGGAGTAAATATATATATGTAAATCGATTGAGAGAGTTTAGAGAAAAATATTTTCAAGTTTCTATGAAATAATGAAACCTATTGAATTTTATTTATAATGGATTTTTGAATTATTAAAGTGAATTATTAAAGTATGAATTGAAATGTCCCGTTCTTATTGATTAAAAACGTTCCATATTAATTGATTTCGTTGCGAGGTTTTGACCTCTATATGAGACGTTTTTCAAAGACTGCATTCATTTTAAAACAAACCATAACCTTTATTTCATCAATAAAGGTTTAAAAAGCTTTAAGTAGATTATCAAATAATGATAATCTAAAATATCCTGTTTACACACGACCATTACATAATGGTTTACAATACAAATATGTTACAACAAAATAAGTTTCTTGAATGCAGTTTTTACACAATATCATACAAGCATGGACTCCAAATCTCGTCCTTATTT
Source organism: Rutidosis leptorrhynchoides (assembly GCF_046630445.1). NCBI lineage: Eukaryota > Viridiplantae > Streptophyta > Magnoliopsida > Asterales > Asteraceae > Rutidosis > Rutidosis leptorrhynchoides. The sequence continues at coordinate 134,879,798 of NC_092338.1, read as the reverse complement.
AAGTATGCGACAGCGGAAGCTCTTAATAATCACCTGAGAATAAACATGCTTAAAACGTCAACAAAAATGTTGGTGAGTTATAGGTTTAACCTATATATATCAAATCATAATAATAGACCACAAGATTTCATATTTCAATACACATCCCATACATAGAGATAAAAATCATTCATATGGTGAACACCTGGTAACCGACAATAACAAGATGCATATATAAGAATATCCCCATCATTCCGGGACACCCTTCGGATATGATATAAATTTCGAAGTACTAAAGCATCCGGTACTTTGGATGGGGTTTGTTAGGCCCAATAGATCTATCTTTAGGATTCGCGTCAATTAGGGTGTCTGTTCCCTAATTCTTAGATTACCAGACTTAATAAAAAGGGGCATATTCGATTTCGATAATTCAACCATAGAATGTAGTTTCACGTACTTGTGTCTATTTTGTAAATCATTTATAAAACCTGCATGTATTCTCATCCCAAAAATATTAGATTTTAAAAGTGGGACTATAACTCACTTTCACAGATTTTTACTTCGTCGGGAAGTAAGACTTGGCCACTGGTTGATTCACGAACCTATAACAATATATACATATATATCAAAGTATGTTCAAAATATATTTACAACACTTTTAATATATTTTGATGTTTTAAGTTTATTAAGTCAGCTGTCCTCGTTAGTAACCTACAACTAGTTGTCCACAGTTAGATGTACAGAAATAAATCGATAAATATTATCTTGAATCAATCCACGACCCAGTGTATACGTATCTCAGTATTGATCACAACTCAAACTATATATATTTTGGAATCAACCTCAACCCTGTATAGCTAACTCCAACATTCACATATAGAGTGTCTATGGTTGTTCCGAAATATATATAGATGTGTCGACATGATAGGTCGAAACATTGTATACGTGTCTATGGTATCTCAAGATTAAATAATATATAATACAAGTTGATTAAGTTATGGTTGGAATAGATTTGTTACCAATTTTCACGTAGCTAAAATGAGAAAAATTATCCAATCTTGTTTTACCCATAACTTCTTCATTTTAAATCCGTTTTGAGTGAATCAAATTGCTATGGTTTCATATTGAACTCTATTTTATGAATCTAAACAAAAAAAGTATAGGTTTCTAGTCGGAAAAATAAGTTACAAGTCGTTTTTGTAAAGGTAGTCATTTCAGTCGAAAGAACGACGTCTAGATGACCATTTTAGAAAACATACTTCCACTTTGAGTTTAACCATAATTTTTGGATATAGTTTCATGTTCATAATAAAAATCATTTTCTTAGAATAACAACTTTTAAATCAAAGTTTATCATAGTTTTTAATTAACTAACCCAAAACAGCCCGCGGTGTTACTACGACGGCGTAAATCCGGTTTTACGGTGTTTTTCGTGTTTCCAGGTTTTAAATCATTAAGTTAGCATATCATATAGATATAGAACATGTGTTTAGTTGATTTTAAAAGTCAAGTTAGAAGGATTAACTTTTGTTTGCGAACAAGTTTAGAATTAACTAAACTATGTTCTAGTGATTACAAGTTTAAACCTTCGAATAAGATAGCTTTATATGTATGAATCGAATGATGTTATGAACATCATTACTACCTTAAGTTCCTTGGATGAACCTACTGGAAAAGAGAAAAATGGATCTAGCTTCAATGGATCCTTGGATGGCTCAAAGTTCTTGAAGCAAAATCATGACACGAAAACAAGTTCAAGTAAGATCATCACTTGAAATAAGATTGTTATAGTTATAGAAATTGAACCAAAGTTTGAATATGATTATTACCTTGTATTAGAATGATAACCTACTGTAAGAAACAAAGATTTCTTGAGGTTGGATGATCACCTTACAAGATTGGAAGTGAGCTAGCAAACTTGAAAGTATTCTTGATTTTATGAAACTAGAACTTTTGGAATTTATGAAGAACACTTAGAACTTGAAGATAGAACTTGAGAGAGTTCAATTAGATGAAGAAAATTGAAGAATGAAAGTGTTTGTAGGTGTTTTTGGTCGTTGGTGTATGGATTAGATATAAAGGATATGTAATTTTGTTTTCATGTAAATAAGTCATGAATGATTACTCATATTTTTGTAATTTTATGAGATATTTCATGCTAGTTGCCAAATGATGGTTCCCACATGTGTTAGGTGACTCACATGGGCTGCTAAGAGCTGATCATTGGAGTGTATATACCAATAGTACATACATCTAAAAGCTGTGTATTGTACGAGTACGAATACGGGTGCATACGAGTAGAATTGTTGATGAAACTGAACGAGGATGTAATTGTAAGCATTTTTGTTAAGTAGAAGTATTTTGATAAGTGTCTTGAAGTCTTTCAAAAGTGTATGAATACATATTAAAACACTACATGTATATACATTTTAACTGAGTCGTTAAGTCATCGTTAGTCGTTACATGTAAATGTTGTTTTGAAACCTTTAGGTTAACGATCTTGTTAAATGTTGTTAACCCAATGTTTATAATATCAAAAGAGATTTTAAATTATTATATTATCATGATATTATGATGTAAGAATATCTCTTAATATGATATATATACATTAAATGTCGTTACAACGATAATCGTTACATATATGTCTCGTTTCAAAATCATTAAGTTAGTAGTCTTGTTTTTACATATGTAGTTCATTGTTAATATAATTAATGATATGTTTACTTATCATAATATCATGTTAACTATATATATAACCATATATATGTCATCATATAGTTTTTTACAAGTTTTAACGTTCGTGAATCACCGGTCAACTTGGGTGGTCAATTGTCTATATGAAACCTATTTCAATTAATCAAGTCTTAACAAGTTTGATTGCTTAACATGTTGGAAACATTTAATCATGTAAACATCAATCTCAATTAATATATATAAACATGGAAAAGTTCGGGTCACTACATGAATTATTAAAGTGAATTATTAAAGTATGAATTATTAAAGTATGAATTATTAAAGTGAATTATTAAAGTATGAATTATTATTAAAGTGAATTATTAAAGTATGAATTATTAAAGTGAATTATTAAAGTTAAAGTAAAGTAAAAATAAAGTAAAGGTAAAGTTTAAGTATATTAAAAGTATAAAACTATGTACGTATAATACGCGTATATATATATAATATTAATTTAAATCGTTATATATATTTAATATAAATATCGTTATCTTTATCATACTGGTTAAGTAATGAGTTGTCGAAAGCGGTTCTAGATATTTATAAAAGTTATATATGTTTTAATAATAATGTTCTTTTTAAACTGAAAACGTTTTTGTACGTTTGAAACTAAATCAAATAAATATGATAATTTTGTTTTCCAAAACTAAATATATTTAAGAATCATTTTGTTTAAAGGTTAAAATAATGGAAATCGTTATATCATAAAACGTTTTAGAAAAGTAGAATCATATATATTCATAATAGGTTTCAAGTTTTTAAATTACAGTCTGTTGGTGAAGCATGCGATAAAGTTCAAAGGTTAAATAAACGTATGAAATCATCTTAATGAAAAATGTCGAGTTACTTAACTTGTCGATATCTAACATCTAAGTTATTTACATTCCACGTTCTTACTTATAAATCACTTTACCATTTTCCGAATGTTGTCAAAAAGAATAGATTTCTTAAATCACAGTGGACCTCATAACATAGACCCGTAATCATATCACAATGTATCTGATAAATCAATCATTTGATATTATCTTCTAATTCCATCGATAAACATATTGAAACAAATACATTCATATAAAGTATTATACGTTTAATACTTTATTAATATTCTCAAGTTATAATATATACATATATACATATATATACATATTTATTTATATAAAACGGTTCGTGAATCGTTGAAATTTGGCCGAGGTTATAATGAATGTATGAACACAATTTAAAATTCTTGAGATTTAACTTAACAAACTTTGCTTATCGTGTCAGAATAATATAAAGATAAAGTTTAAATTTGGTTGGAAATTTCTGGGTTGTCACAGTACCTACCCGTTAAAGAAATTTCGTCCCGAAATTTGAATGGGATGGTCATGGATGACAATAAGTATGTTTTCATGACGTATACGAGTTGGAAATTAGAGTTTAATTATCATCAAGTAATATAGATAAAGCAATTTGATTTTTGTGAAGAGTACGAGTGAAGTTATCACAAAAGAATGAAATAAGTAAATGCACGTTCTTTTCAACCATTGACATAGTCACGGTTGATTTCCGGAATTCAAGGAATTTAGAGAAAATCTTCGTAATAATATTTGGTTCTTCGGTAATTAAGGAATTTAGGATCAGCTTTGATTGAATGCGATAATCTGTTTTGATTGCTCTGCCGGATATTTTACTATATATCCACCCCCTTCGTTTCCTTATTTCCACAACTCATACCTTTTATTCTTTCTCCCACAATTCATACTTTATAGCATTCGCTAATATGCTCCATCCAGTTCTGATTCTTGATATACTCCTAACTTTCATATCTGTCATTCTTCTTTTTCATCTGCCGCCAAAAGAATCTATTTACTTCTACTATACTCTTGGTTTTATAGTGTTTTTAGTTCTCTTGTGTCTTTATATTGCTATATGCATCGATATATGTGGTTTGTAATTTCTGGGTTGTTGTTGGGTTTTATATCTTCCATTATACTTCAAAGTCCCTGCTTCTGTCTTCTATAATCATTGTCATCCACAGTTAATACTCCCTCCTATTTGCTGCGATTTATACTCCAATTTCTATTTTGGGGCTTTGTCCTTTCGTTTCTTCTTCTTGCGATTAAGCATCGCTTGTAATGGTCCATAATTCGTAGATATAGATTTCGGAATGAACATTGTTAATGTTCTAAGAAGGAAATAGTAATGGCACGATCTTGATTTGTTAAATTACCAGAATACCCTGGAAAAGACCGAATCATCAAGAAATATTTTCTTAATATTTTAGAGGTTAAATAGAATACAAGAGTCGTGTAACATGGCACATGATGATGTTATGATCTGTGAATTATCACGTTTCATTTAAAAACTCAGCATGACTTACTGTAATATAATCACGTTGATCAAGTGTCATTATATTAAACTAACTCATGCTTCAGTTCCCAACACTACTTCAATAGTATACATATTTTAAATTCGAATTTTTCAGAATTTAGAAACTAAAATAGTTTCTTTTATGATGTAACACAGATAGCGCAAAGAGGTAAATGATTTCGAATAACAATAGTTATGTAGATACCTTCAGAAACATTGAAGATATTTATAATGAAAGATATGATGATATCTTAGAATATCTAAGATCAGAGGATGATGAAGAATATTATTCACAAGGGTTTAGAGTCAGGAGTAAGGTATTTGATAATAATTTCAGCAGACACTGAATCATTTGGATTCTTTGAAGGCAGGTTTAGTCTTTGTGATTTGTCCATAGCCTCCTTCATGGTTTGCTTAATCTGTTTTCCAATTCCAAACCTTCTCTTTTTCTGAGCTTTTCCAACACACTATCCTTTATTATCAAACTTTTGACTATTAAGGTCGTTTACAGTTTTTGCTGCTTCATCAGCATTTTTCAAACTTCGGAGAACTAGTTCGCAGTTTAGGGTATTTTTCAGAAACTTCACATTCAAAGTGTATAAGTCTAGGAGATTGACGTTATATATACACCTATAACCGTTGGCGGAGACATGCTGCAACATTTCAAATTACTGATTGCTGATTCCCAGTAATTGGCATGACAATTCTTGTTACAAGATGCGGATGAGTAAATGATGGGGTTTCGATAAATATAATGACTTTTCGGAAAGTCAAAGATCAGTGAAGTTGTTGGTAAGTTTATTTCTAATGTGGTGAGACATAAAAGGTTCTCCGATAACGATGACGAAAGGGCAACGTCTATATCAAGGTTATAATAAGACTGTTTCAACTGAAAAGTCGAAGTTGACTTGCTGAAGCTGTGGCAAAACTGACTAATTTGAAAAGGAATCACAAAGTTATTTTTGCTAATAAATTTCAAAGGGTCTGACACGGATACGTGTTAAATTATGACTCTGGTTTCGAGAGCTTTTCAGATGCAAGACTGTGGTTAATATGTGGTTGGATCATCATCTCGATTGTTCATTATTTGAAGTGTCTTCAGGAATTTCTATGGGTTTTGAATGCAGATTGTAATAGTTAATATACATATGATGTTCTAACACAGTTTTGAAGTCAAAGTATAGCTTGTGAAAGATGTAAGGATCTAAGAGTGATGATTTTGGTCATATCTCGAGTTGAATTCTGAGATTTCAAAATCAGAATATGTAATTAAATTTTGAATGAGTATGGTTGTTTTGATTTCTATAAAAGAATGTATATTGTTGTGAAAGTAGGGAGTATAATGGATGATTTGCTGAATCAGATTCGAAGAATGTAACATATTAATTGTGAATTTACATATCTCTCGGGTATTACCTACCCGTTAAAAAAAAAATTCACAATTAATATTTTGTACAAAAGAATTTTATTACAGTCTTTATGAAAATATATATATGTATATTTTCTTCAGATGTAACATAGATTTAATGAGTTAATGTTAAATTAAACTCATTTGATTTATGGCTGTAACTAGAATTGAATATCCCTAAAGGCTTTAAAAATTACATCACTTTTACGGAGTATTTCTTTAATGACATTGAAATTATGAATCAATACTTCGTTATTTGTTGATGTATGATGTTCGGTTCGTGAAATTCTTGTGAATTTCGCAAAGTACGAATGATGTTATTTGAAAAGTTTCGAGTACATCGATGATGAAAGTGTAAAATCAAACATATATTTGAATAATACACTTGATTTATTATGAGATGGAATTTATTGAATTAAAACAGAGATTGTAGTTAACAATGGTTAAGTTGTTAAGGAAGGGTGTACATCTTAGCATATTAGTAATATGAATTTAATCGAGTAGTATCTACCCTTATTTAATTCATACATAATAGCTTAGTACGAAAGATTTATTTTGATCTCAAAATTTATATGTATATATATATATATATATATATATATATATATATATATATATATATATATATATATATATATATATATATATATATATATATATATAATTTCTTTCGAGAAAATGAGTTAATACTTCATAACTCGTTGATACAATATACGCATCATTGATTCGTAATGATGTCCACGGTGATTCTTGAACTGACGGAGTTTGTGATGTTATAGGTGCTGCTGATTCTGATGACACTGACAACACTGACTGTGATGGTGATGCTACGGTACTGTTGATGCTGTTGGTAAAACAAGTCTAGCTTATAAATCACGCATCATTCTTGTCAGGGTTTCTACTCTTCCTTCTATCATTTCGATTCACTCATCTGCTTTATGGTTAGGGTTAGTATAGATAATCTCTAAGACTTTAGAGATTACATAATCGCCGCGGAGTGTTTCTCCAATGAAGTCATGAATAAATACTTCATCGTTTGTTGTTGTTGGTATTCCTTGGTATCTACAGGGCATATGACATTGGTGCTCGTGGGACAGATTGTAAAGTTGAGGTTTACTTGTGGTTGGGGGTGTAATGGTACTGTTGGCATTGATGATGGTAGTACTGGTTATGCGGCTGGTGCTGCTTCTGGTGTTTGTAACCTTTGCACCATATTCTCCAAAGCCACTACCCGAGCGCGAAGTTCGTTGACTTCTTCTGTTACACTGGGGTGATTGTCGGTTTGGATGAGCGGATAAATAAAATCTAGAATTTGATGTAGTATATAATCGTGACGAGATACTCTGGAGATGAGAGAGAAAATGGTGTTTCGGACAGGTTCGCCGGTAAGTGCTTCAGGTTCTTCGCCAAGAGGGCAATGTGGTGGATGGAAAGGATCGCCTTCTTCTTATCTCCAATGATTGAGGAGGCTACGAACCCATCCCCAATTCATCCAAAATAGATGATGGCTGATTGGTTGATCCATTCCAGTCACACTGCTTTCGGAGCTTGAGTGGGATTCCATATCAGAATTCGAGGGACTTGAACTAATGACGAATTCCATTTCGTTCAATTGAATAAAGGATTTTTCGATGTGAAATGATTTTCCGGCTATCGGGTGGTATTCTAATTACATAGAATAACTATATATATATATAGCGCAAAAGATTTCGTAGATTATGGAGGAATTTACGGGATATGTTAGGCAAAGTTTACAGTAACAGATATGCTAAGATATGAATTTTGTCTATACACTATTCATGCAATCAATGCAGTAAGACGTGTCTAGACTAAGAATGATAAGCAGGCAATTTCTGACAAAAATGATAAGCAAAACTTTTGACAATGCAGACACGGTCGAAGTCCAGACTCACTAATGCATCCTAACGACTATCAGTTTGACACACTAATGCAGACCTAGTTCGCTAAGACCACCGCTCTGATACCAACTGAAAGGACCCGTTCATATACATTATAAATGATTCACAATAGTTGATTACATCACGAGGTATTTGACCTCTATATGATACATTTTACAAACATTGCTGATGTGTTCTAGAGGGTGTGTATGAAACGGCTATCAGTTTTATATTTATTTACTACAGGAAATCACCTAAATTAAACTAAAATAAAAAAGGCAAGTATACCTATCGTGTAATAATATAGCTAAGGTAAAGTCCGGGAGGTCGATCCGTGGACACTATTATTGGGTGTCTTACTAGGTCAAATTAGTTAATTAAGTAGTTAAACTAGATTTAATGATATATAGTAATTATAGGTAACTTTGGGGGTTTTACCATTTAATGACCGGTTTGTCGATTTTAAAACTTAAGTCACAATTAAAACCTAATGCAAAATATAACTTAATTTAAAGTGTAAAGTAAATGACGATAATTAAAAGTACAATAAATTAAAAGTGCGATAAATAAAATGACAGTAAATAAAAGTACGATGAGATATAAAATAAAGGAATTATGCTTATTTAAACCTCCGTAATCATGATGTTCGACGTGTTGATTTTAATTTATTACCATGGGTTAATTGTCCTTTGTCCTGGATTATTCGATATGTCCATAATAATTCATCGGTCATAATTATAAAATGATCATCAAATTAACCTTATACCCGAAGTCAAATATTCCAACTAATTGGGGATTCGAACTGTAACAAGGTCTTAATACTTTGTTAATAATTACACCAGGTTATCGACTGTGTGTAATCCAAGGTCTTAATACTTTGTTAACAATTACACCAATTACCCTTGTATGTAATCCACCCCTGTTTTAATTAGTCCATGATTATTACTTTACCCACTTGGCCAGAATGAATAATAAATTACCCAACCCAATTGATTAATTAAATGATTGTAAAAGATGTCGTATAAATGTCACTAAATAGGACATGCATAATCATTTAATAATTATTATATTAACTAATTTGAAGATAGGTTCGACAGACTCCAAAGAGTTCTCATTCGATTAGACAATACCCCCCATCTATTAATGGTCCATGGTCCAATGTCCACAAGTGTCGGTCTTTTGTCCATACCCTAATTATGGTATAAAATCCAATAACCCAATCTTTAATATTTAGTCCAACATCATGATTACTTAGGCTCAAATAAGCATAATAATAACTTAGTTACGAGACATTAATTTAAAAAGGAAGAACATAGCTTACAGTGGTGAATAATCGCGTAGCGTTACACGGACAGAGTTCCGACTTTAAAACCCGTAAAACATTTCTTACAATAACTTAATTATTATTAAACTTAAATTAAAATTAAAATTATAAATATATATAAATTACATATATAGAGAAAGAAGATTGAAAAAAAGGTGTGTCTTTCTTCATTCTCCGTAGTCTCGTTTTATAGGCAAATGTTGATTTGAAATTTTCACTTATGACCCCTTAACTATGCTCAATTAACAACTTTTTATTATTTATTATTATTCTTATTATGAATTATTTAAATATTATATTATATTCTTGTGCATAGTTGACTTGTACTTTCAGCTCCGTCGCGTCGAACGTTGAAAGTTGGTTCATGTCTCGTTTTCGGATTTTCGAATGCCTTTTCGAACGCCTTTTCGTATAATTTAATATCTTGTACTTTGCATTTTGCGGCTTGTACGTTTGTAATTTTTAGACGTTTCTCATCAATATATTGAACCACTTGGATTGTACTTTGTACTTTTTACCTTTTTGGTCGTTTGCGTCTTCAAATCGTCGAATCTGCCTTTTGTCTTCACCTTTTATTATTTAAACGAATATCACTTGTAAATAGAACAATTGCAACTAAAATCTTGTCTTTCTTGAGGGATAATGCTTTGAAATATGTGTTCGTTTTTAGCATTATCAATATTCCCACACTTGAGCGTTGCTTGTCCTCAAGCAATATAGTCTTGAAATAAAAACATACTTGAATCACTTCTTTATTCTTCACACTTTGTACATCAGTGATTTCAATACGGCGGTTATGAACAATGATAGTAACGATGTGGTTTAGAGTCTCACATGACTATAAAAATTTAGATCCGTTAGGAAATTGGATCTTTATGAAAACATTTGATCTTTTGAAAATTCAATCTAGTTTTTATCCTAGATAAGTTTTCCGGAATAACCCTTCACCCGTGTTGCAAAATGTTATTGTGGGTTTTGTGGGTTTCGGATTTTAAAATTTGAGCTCAAAACTTTACGGTTTTGTGTCACCTACTTGCTAACCTTGTATTAGGAAAGCAACACGTCCAGTTTACTTGTCCCGTATATTACCTTTCGGTAAACTACCGTCCGGTTGTAAAGGAAAGCGATGAACAAGAAACTGTTAAGGCAATGTCTAATGACATGCATTTGTTCATGGTCTAAAACGTGTCGGATGCTATTACTATCCTTTGTAGGAGCAATAGTAAAGATCATCCTCTAATTTTTCTGGTCTGGCACAAGGTCCTGTCTTCGACCATGCTATGCAACCACCGTTCTTACGGTTGACACCCGATTTGGTTCAGGTGACCTAATGAATTCTGATGAATTCTCAGGATTTTACGTTCAATGATAATGAATGCATTGAAAATAGGTTTTCAGAAAACAAATGGGTTTGTAATTTGATCAAAATATTTTCTCGTTCAAGTTCGAGTTTAGATATCATCGAATTCCATGAGTTTGTAATTCTCAATCTTTAAAGTCAATCTCAAGGATTGAGTAATATCAGGCTTAAAAGCTGATTTTTAATCTTTAAGGAGATTATCCTTACTGGGGGTCTGATTCATTAGTCTTATCAAGCTAATTTGCACGGCTCCCTCCCCATTTTACGAGACAGATCCTCTCATGGTTAGGATAAGTCTGACCACATGGCGACCCTGTTTGATGCTGAGGTCCGTGGATTTCCTGCTGATTTTAGAGATGACTTTTCTAGATTTTTCGTCAACCTACAACTGGTCTGGACGACAACTTCTTGACCTAAATCAAGAAGCGCGTGTCTTTTTCGGAAGACTTTACTTCCTTTTAATGATTGTATTGATTCATTGTGTAGATCCATCTTTCTTTCAAATATATTACACTAAATCGGGTAAAACTGATTAGTTTAGTCCAAAACAAAAGTACCTGCAATAAGCTTGTACAGATATGTGATATATGTTTTAAAGAACTTGGTGAATTCATCCCACACTCAGCTTTTATTTATTTCTTTCTTTGCCTTTTTATTCTCCTCTATTCCATTTTTAAATGAATTCAAGCATTTTGAGTTGTTTCTCAATTTATGTCCTTTCCAAGGTAACAATAATTTCGGTAGTATCACCTAGTTTTATCGTTCATAAATATGTATAAATATGATTTTGAATTCATTTAGTTAAAAATTTTTCAAATTTTCACAAAATTTGGCAATTAAACTAAGTGTAAACCCGAGAGAATTTATAACCCTTCCCCACACTTGAGATCTTGCAATGCCCTCATTTGCAAGAAATCAGTAAAAATTTAAATTCATGAGGGTGATTAGTGTAGAAAAATGATTAAAATTACCGAGTTTGCAAACATATTGTTGTTATTTCACATTTGATATTTTGCGTCTTATCGTCAAAATTAGTAGCTTTTGCTGAACTTAATGACAGTCTTTGAAAGTGCGTTGTTTTACCCTGTTTTGTACATAAGATAAACTACAAATATATATACATATTTTTGAAGTTTGGTATATTACCCCACTTTCAAAAATTTATAAAATCTAATATTTTTTTTGGCATACTTTAAATCAATAAAATTAAAAATAATGATAACAAAATTTGTCATCCCGCCCTCGGGTAAAGCAATTTCGGTTCAATGACCTAGAGTTTAACTCACGACGAATTTTAGAAATCATTTTTTTAAACTTAATTAAATAAAGTAAATTTTTGTTTTTAAAATCACACAAAACTTAAATTTAAAAAGCATATTAATTTCATATAAAACCTACAAAACAAAAAAAAAAAATTCAGAATGGGGGGAGAAAACTAGTTCTTTAGTGTCTGCTAGTGGAAAAGACCAATCGGATTCCATTCTCAAAACTACACGAGAACAGAACAACTAACTCTAGACAGCATTTTCTTTTTAGAACATTTTGAATCTCCCCACACTTAGGTAGCTGTGGTGTCAAAATTGTGATTAACTTCATCGTCAATTTTTCTTGGACCATAATCAACTTGCATATCTGTGACTTTTGCTTTAAGCCATTGGTCGGATTCTTGTGTAATATCCACAAATTCAACTAATTTCGCCTTTTCTTTAGGCGACAGATTGGATACTAACCGGTTACATAACTTAAAGTTCCCCTTGGTTCTAGCATCGCGAATTCGTTTAATAAGTTTCTTCATTGAACTATTAATAACGGGATCATTTAATTTCGTATCAACAATGGGGTTCTTTGTTATCCGGTCATCATTAGGTGTTACTTCATTTTCCCTACACTTAGGCATTTTATTATTGTTGAGCACTACCATTGGAGTTGGTAAAACAACATGGTTCTTACCAATCGTTTTTGCTGGCTCAACGGTTTTGGTTGGTGGAGATTTATGAAATGACCCGTCCTAATCCGTCTGGATGAAGTCACCAACATCTGGTTTCATTGCGATGATCGACTCCAAATAATGTCTTTACAATGAGCAAAATGCACAGCGGAAGATTTCTTTCATACCTGAGAATAAACATGCTTTCAAGTGTCGACCAAAAGGTTGGTGAGTTCATAAGTTTATCATAAAACAATAAAATTTATCATTTTGATAGACCACAAGATTTAAATGCTGCATGGTACAAATGGGCCCGAATCCTATACCCACCTGTAATGTACATGCTATATCTTTTAAATACAGTACATATTTCTCGTGTACGAAACCATTTTCATAAATCATAGTAACCGTACACATATCTTCTGCATAAAAATAACATACACATAACCTGTGTATAAAATCATTCTCTCGATATATAACATTCACATCAACTAGTGGCAATTATCATGTCCACATAATTCAATGGTGGCAATTATCATGTCCACATAATTCAAAGGTGGCAATTATCATGTCCACATAATTCAATGGTGGCAATTATCATATCCACATAATTCAATAATAATCCGCAGAACTTCTGCCTGCATAATAATTCATTCGAGGAATGTTTTGCTTGTGTCTATCTCGTCAAACATTTATAAAAGCATTTCATGTATTCACAGTTCAAAATATATTTCAAAAGCATTTAATAAAGCAGTTGTAAAAACAGCGCATGTATTCTCAGTCCCAAAAATGTAAAGAGTAAAAGGGAGCAAATGAACTCACGCATATAAATATTGTAAAACAGTTAATAAAGCATTTGCATGTATTCTCAGCCCAAAAATGTAATGAGTAAAAAGGGAGCAAATGAACTCACCATACTGTATTTTGTAGTAAAAATACATATGACTCTATTGAACAATGCAGGGTTGACCTCGGATTCACGAACCTATATCATTTGTATATTTATTAATATATATAATCGCAATTTAACAAATTCATATATTATAACTTATGTTATATATTATATATATTTAATTTGTGTATACAAAAATGATTAACGTTTAGATAGTTATATTAATATATATTCAGTTAGTTTTATGTTAAAAGTACCTGATTTGTTATATATGAATATTCGTATAAAATTTGTTAATATGATTAATACGTACTTTTATGTAATATCACCTATAAATATATTTTTATATACATAATATTTATTTAGTAAAGTAATATTAATAATGGTAAATGAAAGTTGTATTTGATTATAATAATAATATATAAAAAAAAAATACTGATAACAATACTAATTATGAAAATTTTACTGTTGATAATAGTTAGAAAAATAGTTTTAATAGTGATAATAACGATACACATAATATTGGTAATAATACTTATAATAATCTGATAATACTAATAATAATGATAATATTAATAATACATAATAATATTACTCATGCTTACAGATTGATGTTAATGTTAATATTTATGAAAATAATAATAATAACATTAATAACACTTCTTATAACAATAATACTAATGATAATAATAATAATAATAATAAATAATATTAACAATAGTTATACTTACATAATCATAAAAATAATAATAAGTGATAAATCGTAATAATAATAATTATAATACTAATTGCTATTTCTAAAAATAAATGATATTCATCATACTTGATAATAATAATAATTCCAATAATCCCACTAATACTAATCATAATAATAATAATTGAAATAGAAGTAATAAAAAGAATATACCCTTTTTAAAGCATTTTGTAAAAAGAATTGACCACAACGAGACTCGAACCCAAGACCTCCCGAATACCCGCTAACATCCTTAACCATTACTCCGTATCAGTTTTTCTGATTCAATCTCGGCCCTATATTACTTTAACCCGTCGTCTCCCATTCCCATTGACATGGCCCAACAGAAAATGAACACTTCGGCCCAACAACAATTAACAGTCCAACTACTTGATTAAATGGATCCACTAACAGCCCAAAGGAATAATCAGTCCATAAACATAAAAGGGTTTCGTGACTTTAATAGAAACAGGAACACAGGCAGCCGTATATTCAGTTTAATCATCATCATCATCGTTATTCATCCATCGTGATCATCATTCACGATCATTACCTTCATCATCGCCATCAACTTTGTTTATCACGACATCATCATCTACCTTATATCAATCGTCACTATTCATCTTCTTCTTCATGTCATTACCCTTGATCATCATTATTTACTTTGTGATTAAATAATAAAAGAAATAAAAAATAAATAAATGCAACTGCAATAGCCAAACAGTGGTCGGTTAGAGGTGTTTTGTGGTGGTTTTACTGTGCAGCAGCAGCAACAGAAGTTAGCTTCGATTTGGGTTGTTGTTATACGATGAAAACAGTGAATCAAAAGTAGTGGTATTAGCTGTGATGGTTTCTTATGGTTATGATTCAATTGAAACAGAAAAATTAAACAGAAGCTGGAGCTATAGCACAACGATTGGGTTTGGACTTGATCGAGCAATTAAAACAGATAAAATATAGCAGCAACCAAGATGGTTATTTTATGGTGGTTTTCGTTTTACTGTAGTGACGAATAATGAAGGTTTAACGGTCCATATAGCAGCTGCAATCATGCAGGTTTTTGAAACATTAACAGTTTGTAACGGTGGCGGTTTTTGTTTTCGGACAGAGAGAGAAGAGAGGGAATGAAGAAAGATAAGATGGTGATGATTGTGATTGAAATGGTGGTGGCCGACTGTTTATACAATATGATGAAGGGATTAAACAAACAGAGAGATACTTGGTTGGTTTCGATGATTGTTATAGTCGAGGGTTGTGGTGATGGTGGTACGATGGTAAAATGGTAGCGGTGAATGATGTTGCAGGGTGTTCGATAATGGTTGTTTTGGTGGTGGTTGTGATTGAAGAAGTAGATGTCGATGGTGGTTTTTATTCATGTGGATCAAGTGGTTATACCCAAGAAGAAGAAGAAGAATGAATTGATGAATATTTTATGTTAGTGTAGAGAAGATGGGAAATGATATATAAAAGGGTGTGGGTCTATATTTTCATAATACATGTGTGAATGTCGATGGAATCAAATGGAAACAATTTAGAAAGGAGAAAAATGGAAAAGATAGATAACAGAAAGTTGTTTTTAAAAAAAAAACTAGAAAGGGATGTGTGTTTTGTTTTTCCTCACTCATTGAATATATAATATGAATTTACATAAATATAAAAGGAGTTGGTGGGTGTGTGGGACGGGAGATTCAATGAAATGGAAACAGGAAAGGGTGTGCTTTTGTTTTGATGCAAGTTGTCATATGCTATATATATATAATAAAGATATGACATATAATAATATATAAGTAATATAATAATAATTAAATAAACTATGAGTTAAGAAAACTTGTGAGTTTGAAAATATTAACAATCACCTAAATTTACGGGTGAATTGAATTGAAAGCAAGTGGGTGATTTGGTTGTATGTATACTCATGTACCTTCTAATATATAATATATATGCATTGACATAATTGATAGGATAAAGCAGAAGAAAGGGAAACGTGTGGAATTAAATTCAACAATTAAGCAGTCTCAATTTTGGATGATTCTATCGACAGTTTTCACAGACTATTATATCGTTCTCCGTTGCTAAATCAGTGACGGATAAAAGTCTTCAGAAAAATCTCAGATTTTTACAATAATTATATTTATTTATTCTAGTTATTATTGCATAAAATTCGATTATTAATCACTAAATAAAAATTGCATCACTGTCCGCGCTCGATCCTGGATAAAATATAAAAAGTGATCAAATTTAATAACTAGATCCTACACATACATTTTTAGTAAGCTTAAAATTTATAGAACTCATTTTCAAATCACCGTTTATTTTAAAACTGCATAAGTTTAAATTTAACTTGCTTAATATCAATCGAAACATCAAACGAGTATTACAATCATTTAATATTTATTTTTAATATACTTTATTTATATATAGAGATATATTTTAAATAATAATTATTATAATATCATATTTTTATTTTATTAATCTTTAATAACAACAACATATAATACTTCAAATTATATTTCGAATTATTATTTATATATACATACACACATATCAGTTTACAATTAATTGTTCGTAAATCGTCGAGCACAGTCAAAGGGTAATTGATTACATGAATATAGTTTTCAAAACTTTCGAGACTCAACATTACAGATTTTGCTTATCATGTAGGAAACATATAAAGATTAAAGTTTAAATTTGATCGGAAATTTTCGGGTCATCACAGTACCTACCCGTTAAAGAAATTTCGTCCCGAAATTTGAGTGAGGTGGTCATGGTTAACAATAAAAATATTTTCATGATGAATATGAGTTGATAAATAGAGTTTTATCATATTTGAGTAATATGGATAAAACAATTTGTTTATGTGAAGAGTGCGAGTGAAGTTATCATAAAAGAGTGAAATGAGTAAATGTAGATTCGTCATATCTTTTGACGTAGATAGGATTGATTTCCAAGTTCAAGAGATTTGGAGAAAAATATTCGTAATAAGATTTGATTCTTCGATAATCAGGGGAATAAGGATCCGCTTTAAATGCGATCATCTGTTTTGATTGCTCTGTCGGATATTTCACTATATATTCACCCTCTTTGTTTCGTTAAAACTCACACCTTCTATTCTTTCTCCCTTAATTCATATTTTTAAAACATTCGTCAATATGCTCCATCCAATACTGATTCTTAATATACTCCTAACTTTCATATCTGTCATTCTTCTCTTTCATCTACTACCGGAGGATTTTATTTACTTCTACTATTATCTTGGGGTTATAGTGTTATTAATTTTCCCGTGCCTTTACGTAGCAATACGTATTGATATGCATGGTTTGTAATTTATGTGTTGTTATCGAGCTTTATATTTTCTTTTATATTTAAGGATTCCCTACTTTTGTCTCCTCTTCCCGACTACAAGTCAAGCGAATATTGGTCCAGAATTCGTAGGTATGGATATAGTTAATGTTTTAAGAAGGGAATTGTAATGGCACGATCTTGATTTGGTAAATTACCAGAATATCCAGAAAGATAGAACTATCAAGAAGATATGTTCTTAATATGTCTAGAGATTGAGTAGAATGCAAGAGTCGTGTAAATGGCACATGATGATGGTATGTTCTGTGAATCATCACGTTCCATTAGAAACTCAGCATGAATTACTGTAATATAATCACGTTGATCAAGTGTCATTATATTATACTAACTCATGCATCAGTTCCCAACACTACTTCAAAAATATTCATTTTTAATTCAAAGATTTACAGAATATAGAAACCAAAACAGTTTCCTTTTATGAGATAACACAGATAGCGCGGAGGAATAATTAATATCGGATGAGAATATTTATGAAGATATCTTCAGAAATATTTGAGGATATTAATAACGAAAGGTACGATGATATCTTATGATTTTAGAATCAAATTGTGATGAAGAAATTCATTTACGATGATTTAGAGTGGTTAAGGAGTAAGGTATTCGCTAAAGATTTCATCAGAAATAGAATCATCTGGATTCTTTATGTACAAGTTTAGTCCTTGTGATTTGTTCATAGTGTCCTTCATGGTTTGCTTAATCCGTTTTCCAGTTCCAACTTTTCTGAGCTTTGCTAACATAGTATTCTTTATTATTAACTTTTGGCTGTTGAGGTTGTTTACATTTTTTTTTTTTCATTCAACTTTTCAAAATTCAGAGTATTAATTCGCAGACTGGGTGCTTTTCAGAATTTCAGAATGGAAGATCATAGTTCAAAGAGATAAATGTTATATGGATACATATAACTGTTGATGTGGAAATGTTGCGAGACTCACAATACAGATTTGCTGATTCCCGGTAATTGGCATGGCAATTCTTGTTACAAGATGCGGATGAGTACATGATAAGACTTCAATAGATAAATATAATGATATGTTGGAGAGTTTTAAGCCAAGGAGCAACGAGGTTGCTGGTACATCTGCTGGTAATATGATGGAATATGAAAGGTTCCCCAGTAACGATGACGAAAGACAAACTTATTTATCAAGGTTATAATAAGGTTTATTCGAATGAAAGTCGAAGTTGATTTGCTGGAGCTGTGATAAAATTGGCTAATTTGGAAAGGGATTGCAAAGTTATTTTTTGGTAATAACAACGCCAAAGGAGCTAGCACATATACGTGATAAACGTTTACTCAATTTCAAAGAGTTTTTCATGTGCATAACTATACGCATAAATCTTTCCTTCTGTATATGAAATGCGGTTGGTTCATCTTCTCGATTGAGGTGTCTTCAAGAATCATGAAAGGTTTGAACGCAGATTGTAATTGTCAAGATACAAATGAGGTTTAAGATGAAATCAAGTGGCAAACTTGAAGAATTGTTTAGTTTCATATGTTATAGCCAATATTTTAATTCATTTTAATTGTCCAATGTTGGCAGTCCACAGTTGATAGTCCACAATTAACACCTTGTACGAAAGAATTTTTAATCACCATCTTTATGAAAACATATATACATATATACTTTCTTCAGATGTAATCATGGATTCATTGAGTTAATATGATTTTAAACTCATTTGGTTTATCGTTAGAACTAGAATACATAATCTCTAAAACATTAAAGATTACATAATCGCATGTCGAACAAAGATAAATGATATAGAATGTCATGTAGAACGATGATTATGCTCGAGGTATAGGATGAGATGTTGAGGCATGGATTGTTGATGGTACTGGTGCTGTTACTGATGGTACTGTTGGTGCCGGTGATGTTGCTGAAGCTGGTAGATTTTGCACCATGTTTTCCAAATTGATTACTCGAGCGTGAAGCTCGTTGACTCTTCGATTACTCCAGGATGTTTGGCGGTTGGAACGAGCGGATGAATAAGATTCAGAATTTGAGATAGTATATAATTATGGTGAGATATCCGGGAAATAAGGGTGAAAATGGTGTTTCGGGCTGATTCGTCGATAAGTGTTTCAGGTTCTTCGCCAAGAGGGAAAGTCGGTAGATGGAAAGGATCGCCTTCTTCTTGTCTTTAATGATTAAGTAGACTACAAACTCATCAGATGAATTGGGGATGACTGATTGATTGATTCATTCTGGTGACACTGCTTTCGGAGCTTAGGTGAATATCCATGTCAGAATAGCGGTCGGAATAACTATCGGAATCTAAGGGACTCGAACTGGTTGAGGGATTCATCTCATACGATCAGATGAAGGATTTTCGATAAGAAATAGATTATAGGAGATAGATTAGTACTCTGCAATACATAATTTACATATGCATATATAATACTAAATCCCACAAGTTATGAAAGAATCTACGGAAGCTGTCAGGCAAAGGTAACAATAACAGATACGCTAAGATATGAATTTATCTATATACTGTCTATGCAATAGAGGCAGTAAGACCTGTCTAGACTAAGAGTGATAAGCAAGTGATTCCATAAGAATGATAAGCAGGTAATTTTTGTCACGAAATGATAAGCAAAACTTTTGACATGCAGACACGGTCGAAGTCCAGACTCACTAATGCATCCTAACGACTTATCAGTTAGACACACTAATGCAGGCTTGGTTCGCTAAGACCACCGCTCTGATACCAACTTAAATGACCCGTCCTAATCCGTCTGGACGAAGTCACCAACATCTGGTTTCATTGCGATGATCGACTCCAAATAATGTCTTTACAATGAGCAAAATGCACAGCGGAAGATTTCTTTCATACCTGAGAATAAACATGCTTTCAAGTGTCAACCAAAAGGTTGGTGAGTTCATAAGTTTATCATAAAACAATAAAATTTATCATTTTGATAGACCACAAGATTTAAATGCTGCATGGTACAAATGGGCCCGAATCCTATACCCACCTGTAATGTACATGCTATATCTTTTAAATACAGTACATCTTTCTCGTGTACGAAACCATTTTCATAAATCATAGTAACCGTACACATATCTTGTGCACAAAAATAACATACACATAACCTGTGTATAAAATCATTCTCTCGATATATAACATTCACATCAACTGGTGGCAATTATCATGTCCACATAATTTAATGGTGGCAATTATCATGTCCACATAATTCAAAGGTGGCAATTATCATGTCCACATAATTCAATGGTGGCAATTATCATATCCACATAATTCAATAATAATCCGCAGAACTTCTGCCTGCATAATAATTCATTCGAGGAATGTTTTGCTTGTGTCTATCTCGTCAAACATTTATAAAAGCATTTCATGTATTCACAGTTCAAAATATATTTCAAACGCATTTAATAAAGCAGTTGTAAAAACAACGCATGTATTCTCAGTCCCAAAAATGTAAAGAGTAAAAGGGAGCAAATGAACTCACGCATATAAATATTGTAAAACAGTTAATAAAGCATTTGCATGTATTCTCAGCCCAAAAATGTAATGAGTAAAAAGGGAGCAAATGAACTCACCATACTGTATTTTGTAGTAAAAATACATATGACTATATTGAACAATGCAGGGTTGACCTCAGATTCACGAACCTATATCATTTGTATATTTATTAATATATATATAATCGCAATTTAACAAATTCATATATTATAACTTATGTTATATATTATATATATTTAATTTGTGTATACAAAAATGATTAACGTTTAGATAGTTATATTAATATATATTCAGTTAGTTTTATGTTAAAAGTACCTGATTTGTTATATATGAATATTCGTATAAAATTTGTTAATATGATTAATACGTACTTTTATGTAATATCACCTATAAATATATTTTTATATACATAATATTTATTTAGTAAAGTAATATTAATAATGGTAAATGAAAGTTGTATTTGATTATAATAATAATATATAAAAAAAATACTGATAACAATACTAATTATGAAAATTTTACTGTTGATAATAGTTAGAAAAATAGTTTTAATAGTGATAATAACGATACACATAATATTGGTAATAATACTTATAATAATCTGATAATACTAATAATAATGATAATATTAATAATACATAATAATATTACTCATGCTTACAGATTGATGTTAATGTTAATATTTATGAAAATAATAATAATATCATTAATAACACTTCTTATAACAATAATACTAATGATAATAATAATAATAATAATAAATAATATTAACAATAGTTATACTTACATAATCATAAAAATAATAATAAGTGATAAATCGTAATAATAATAATTATAATACTAATTGCTATTTCTAATAATAAATGATATTCATCATACTTGATAATAATAATAATTCCAATAATACCACTAATACAAATCATAATAATAATAATTGAAATAGAAGTAATAAAAAGAATATACCCTTTTTAAAGCATTTTGTAAAAAGAATGGACCACAATGAGACTCGAACCCAAGACCTCCCAAATACCCGCTAACATCCTTAACCATTACTCCGTATCAGTTTTTCTGATTCAATCTCGGCCCTATATTACTTTAACCCGTCGTCTCCCATTCCCATTGACATGGCCCAACAGAAAATGAACACTTCGGCCTAACAACAATTAACAGTCCAACTGCTTGATTAAATGGATCCACTAACAGCCCAAAGGAATAATCAGTCCATAAACATAAAAGGGTTTCGTGACTTTAATAGAAACAGGAACACAGGCAGCCGTATATTCAGTTTAATCATCATCATCATCGTTATTCATCCATCGTGATCATCATTCACGATCATTAGCTTCATCATCGCCATCAACTTTGTTTATCACGACATCATCATCTACCTTATATCAATCGTCACTATTCATCTTTTTCTTCATGTCATTACCCTTCATTATCATTATTTACTTTGTGATTAAATAATAAAAGAAATAAAAAAATAAATAAATGCAGCTGCAATAGCCAAACAGTGGTCGGTTAGAGGTGTTTTGTGGTGGTTTTACTGTGCAGCAGCAGCAACAGAAGTTAGCTTCGATTTGGGTTGTTGTTATACGATGAAAACAGTGAATCAAAAGTAGTGGTATTAGCTGTGATGGTTTCTTATGGTTATGATTCAATTGAAACAGAAAAATTAAACAGAAGCTGGAGCTATAGCATAACGATTGGGTTTGGACTCGATCGAGCAATTAAAACAGATAAAATATAGCAGCAACCAAGATGGTTATTTTATGGTGGTTTTCGTTTTACTGTAGTGACGAATAATGAAGGTTTAACAGTCCATATAGCAGCTGCAATCATGCAGGTTTTTGAAACATTAACAGTTTGTAACGGTGGCGGTTTTTGTTTTCGGACAGAGAGAGAAGAGAGGGAATGAAGAGAGATAAGATGGTGATGATTGTGATTGAAATGGTGGTGGTCGACTGTTTATACAATATGATGAAGGGATTAAACAAACAGAGAGATACTTGGTTGGTTTCGATGATTGTTATAGTCGAGGGTTGTGGTGATGGTGGTACGATGGTAAAATGGTAGCGGTGAATGATGTTGCAGGGTGTTCGATAATGGTTGTTTTGGTGGTGGTTGTGATTGAAGAAGTAGATGTCGATGGTGGTTTTTATTCATGTGGATCAAGTGGTTGTACCCAAGAAGAAGAAGAAGAATGAATTGATGAATATGTTATGTTAGTGTAGAGAAGATGGGAAATGATATATAAAAGGGTGTGGGTCTATATTTTCATAATACATGTGTGAATGTCGATGGAATCAAATGGAAACAATTTAGAAAGGAGAAAAATGGACAAGATAGATAACAGAAAGTTATTTTAAAAAAAAAAACTAGAAAGGGATGTGTGTTTTATTTTTCCTCACTCATTGAATATATAATATGAATTTACATGAATATAAAAGGAGTTGGTGGGTGTGTGGGACGGGAGATTCAATGAAATGGAAACAGGAAAGGGTGTGCTTTTGTTTTAATGCAAGTTGTCATATGCTATATATATATAATAAAGATATGACATATAATAATATATAAGTAATATAATAATAATTAAATTAAATATGAGTTAAGAAAACTTGTGAGTTTGAAAATATTAACAATCACCTAAATTTACGGGTGAATTGAATTGAAAGCAAGTGGGTGATTTGGTTGTATGTATACTCATGTACCTTCTAATATATAATATATATGCATTGACATAATTGATAGGATAAAGCAGAAGAAAGGGAAACGTGTGGAATTAAATTTAACAATTAAGCAGTCTCAATTTTGGATGATTCTATCGACAGTTTTCACAGACTATTATATCGTTCTCCATTGCTAAATCAGTGACGGATAAAAGTCTTCAGAAAAATCTCAGATTTTTACAATAATTATATTTATTTATTCTTGTTATTATTGTATAAAATTCGATTATTAATCACTAAATAAAAATTGCATCACTGTCCGCGCTCGATCCTGGATAAAATATAAAAAGTGATCAAATTTAATAACTAGATCCTACACATACATTTTTAGTAAGCTTAAAATTTATAGAACTCATTTTCAAATCACCGTTTATTTTAAAACTGCATAAGTTTAAATTTAACTTGCTTAATATCAATCGAAACATCAAACGAGTATTACAATCATTTAATATTTATTTTTAATATACTTTATTTATATATAGAGATATATTTTAAATAATAATTATTATAATATCATATTTTTATTTTATTAATCTTTAATAACAACAACATATAATACTTCAAATTATATTTCGAATTATTATTTATATATACATACACACATATCAGTTTACAATTAATTGTTCGTAAATCGTCGAGCACAATCAAAGGGTAATTGATTACATGAATATAGTTTTCAAAACTTTCGAGACTCAACATTACAGATTTTGCTTATCATGTCGGAAACATATAAAGATTAAAGTTTAAATTTGATCGGAAATTTTCGGGTCATCACAATTTAGACTTTCGAATCATAAAGGTGATCGATTTCTCATCATTACTAAGTGTCATTCTACCCTTTCTTACATCAAATAACGCCCCGGTGGACGCTAAGAATGGTCAACCTAAAATTAGAGGAATGTTTGGCTCCTCTTCTATGTCAATGACAATGAATTCGACTAGAAATGTTAATTACCTACTTGAACGGGTAGGTTGTCAGCAATTCCAACTGGGTGCTTAATGGATTGATCAAGGAGTCAAACACTCATATCCGTTGGACTTAACTCACCTACTCCTAATCTCTTATATAATGAAAGAGGCATAACACTCACACTTGCACCTAAATCTGCTAGTGCATCATACATGACACAGTCACTAAGTAGATAAGGAACAATAAATTCACCCGGATCACCTACCCTAGGTGGAGGTTTTGGTGGAACTGTCTTCACCGGGTTTACTTCTACGGTTTTTGTTTCTTGCACTTTCTTATTCTTCTTCTTCTTCTTCTTTTTTCCAAAGGTATCACAAACTTTATTACCTATCAATTGCTCATACTCAACTCCTTTTCTTAGAAACGGGATGGGTGTTTTGTATGGTGCCACCACTAGCTTTACATACTCGGGTGGTGGTGGTGTTGTGACTTCTTCATTGTTACTCACAGCTAAAACTTTCCCATCTTCTGGTGTTGGTTTTTCAGAATTTGTTGATACCATGTTAACATTTTCATTCCGACGATTTACTTCATTATTTACTTCATTATTACTTCATTATCAGAAGATGATAAACACTAGTTTGACTCACGAACAATACTCCCGAACCATACCCATAACCTCCATAGCTATAACCCATAATTTCCTAAGCTCTATCCCGCTCGAAAAACAATTTTGAAATCACTCGGACAGCACTCCGTCGTAATATTTTATGTATACTAATAATATCTTGAAATAATACGGAGTAAATATATATATGTAAATCGATTGAGAGAGTTTAGAGAAAAATATTTTCAAGTTTCTATGAAATAATGAAACCTATTGAATTCTATTTATAATAGATTTTTGAATTATTAAAGTATGAATTTTTAAAGTGAATTATTAAAGTATGAATTATAAAAGTGAATTATTAAATTATGAATTATTAAAGTGAATTATTAAAGTATGAATTATTAAAGTGAATTATTAAAGTACGAATTATTAAAGTGAATTATTAAAGTTAAAGTAAAGTAAAAATAAAGTAAAGGTAAAGTTTAAGTATAGTAAAAGTATAAAACTATGTACGTATAATACGCGTATAAATATATATAATATTAATTTAAATCGTTATATATATTTAATATAAATATCGTTATCTTTATCATACTGGTTAAGTAATGAGTTGTCAAAAGTGGTTCTAGATATTTATAAAAGTTATATATGTTTTAATAATAATGTTCTTTTTAAACTGAAAACGTTTTTGTACATTTGAAACTAAATCAAATAAATATGATAATTTTATTTTCCAAAACTAAATATATTTAAGAATCATTTTGTTTAAAGGTTAAAATAATGGAAATCGTTATATCATAAAACGTTTTAGAAAAGTAGAATCATATATATTCATAATAGGTTTCAAGTTTTTAAATTACAGTCTGTTGGTGAAGCATGCGATAAAGTTCAAAGGTTAAATAAACGTATGAAATCATCTTAATGAAAAATGTTGAGTTACTTAACTTGTCGATATCCAGCATCTAAGTTATTTACATTCCACGTTCTTACTTATAAATCACTTTACCATTTTCCGAATGTTGTCAAAAAGAATAGACTTCTTAAATCACAGTGGACCTCATAACATAGACCCGTAATCATATCACAATGTATCTGATAAATTAATCAATTGATATTATCTTCTAATTCCATCGATAAACATATTGAAACAAATATATTCATATAAAGTATTATACGTTTAATACTTTATTAATATTCTCAAGTTATAATATATATATATATATATATATATATATATATATATATATATATATATATATATATATATATATATATATATATATATATATATATATATATATATATATATATATATATACATATTTATTTATATAAAACGGTTCGTGAATCGTTGAAATTTAGCCGAGGTTATAATGAATGTATGAACACAATTTAAAATTCTTGAGATTTAACTTAACAAACTTTGCTTATCGTGTCAGAATAATATAAAGATAAAGTTTAAATTTGGTTGGAAATTTCTGGGTTGTCACAGTACCTACCCGTTAAAGAAATTTCGTCCCGAAATTTGAATGGGATGGTCATGGCTGACAATAATTATGTTTTCATGACGTATACGAGTTGGAAATTAGAGTTTTATTATCATCAAGTAATATAGATAAAGCAATTTGATTTTTGTGAAGAGTACGAGTGAAGTTATCACAAAAGAATGAAATAAGTAAATGCACGTTCTTTTCAACCATTGACATAGTCACGGTTGATTTCCGGAATTCAAGGAATTTAGAGAAAATCTTCGTAATAATATTTGGTTCTTTGGTAATTAAGGAAGTTAGGATCAGCTTTGATTGAATGCGATAATCTGTTTTGATTGCTCTGCTGGATATTTTACTATATATCCACCCCCTTCGTTTCCTTATTTCCACAACTCACACATTTTATTCTTTCTCCCTCAATTCATACTTTATAGCATTCGCTAATATGCTCCATCCAGTTCTGATTCTTGATATACTCCTAACTTTCATATCTGTCATTCTTCTTTTTCATCTGCCGCCGAAAGAATCTATTTACTTCTACTATACTCTTGGTTTTTTAGTGTTTTTAGTTCTCCTGTGTCTTTATATTGCTATATTCATCGATATATGTTGTTTGTAATTTCTGGGTTGTTGTTGGGTTTTATATCTTCCCTTATACTTCAAAGTCCCTGCTTCTGTCTTCTATAATCATTGTCATCCACAGTTAATACTCCCTCCTATTTGCTGCGATTTATACTCCAATTTCTATTTTGGGGCTTTGTCCTTTCGTTTCTTCTTCTTGCGATTAAGCATCGCTTGTAATGGTAAATAATTCGTAGATATAGATTTCGGAATGAACATTGTTAATGTTCTAAGAAGGAAATGGTAATGGCACGGTCTTGATTTGTTAAATTACCAGAATGCCCTGGAAAAAACCGAATCATCAAGAAATATTTTCTTAATATTTTAGAGGTTAAATAGAATACAAGAGTCTTGTAACATGGCACATGATGATGTTATGATATGTGAATCATCATGTTCCATTTAAAAACTCAGCATGACTTACTGTAATATAATCACGTTGATCAAGTGTCATTATATTATACTAACTCATGCTTCAGTTCCCAACACTACTTCAATAGTATACATATTTTAAATTCGAATTTTTCAGAATTTAGAAACTAAAATAGTTTCTTTTATGATGTAACACAGATAGCCCAAAGAGGTAAATGATTTCGAATAACAATAGTTATGAAGATATCTTCAGAAACATTGAAGATATTTATAATGAAAGATATGATGATATCTTAGAATATCTAAGATCAGAGGATGATGAAGAATATTATTCACAAGGGTTTAGAGTCAGGAGTAAGGTATTTGATAATAATTTCAGCAGACACTGAATCATTTGGATTCTTTGAAGGCAGGTTTAGTCTTTGTGATTTGTCCATAGCCTCCTTCATGGTTTGCTTAATCCGTTTTCCAGTTCCAAACCTTTTCTTTTTCTGAGCTTTTCCAACACACTATCCTTTATTATCAAACTTTTGACTGTTAAGGTCGTTTACAGTTTTTGCTGCTTCATCAGCATTTTTCAAACTTCGGAGAACTAGTTCGCAGTTTAGGGTGTTTTTCAGAAACTTCACATTCAAAGTATATAAGTCTAGGAGATAGACGTTATATATACACCTATAACCGTTGGTGGAGACATGCTGCAAGATTTCAAAATACTGATTGTTGATTCCCAGTAATTGGCATGACAATTCTTGTTACAAGATGTGGATGAGTAAATGATGGGGTTTCGATAAATATAATGACTTTTCGGAAAGTCAAAGATCAGTGAAGTAGTTGGTAAGTTTATTTCTAATGTGGTGAGACATAAAAGGTTCTCCGGTAACGATGACAAAAGGGCAACGTCTATATCAAGGTTATAATAAGACTGTTTCAACTGAAAAGTCGAAGTTGACTTGTTGAAGCTGTGACAAAACTGACGAAGTTGACTTGTTGAAGCTGTTTCAGATGCAAGACTGTGGTTAATATGTGGTTGGATCATCATCTCGATTGTTCATTATTTGAAGTGTCTTCAGGAATTTCTAAGGGTTTTGAACGCAGATTGTAATAGTTAATATACATATGATGTTCTAACACAGTTTTAAAGTCAAAGTATAGCTTATGAAAGATGTAAGGATCTAAGAGTGATGATTTTGGTCATATCTCGAGTAGAATTCTGAGATTTCAAAATCAGAATATGTAATTAAATTTTGAATGAGTATGGTTGTTTTGATTTCTATAAAAGAATGTATATTGTTGTGAAAGTAGGGAGTATAATGGATGATTTGCTGAATCGGATTCGAAGAATGTAACATATTAATTGTGAATTTACATATCTCTCGGGTATTACCTACCCGTTAAAAAAAAAATTTCACAATTAATATTTTGTACAAAAGAATTTTATTACAGTGTTTATGAAAATATATATATGTATATTTTATTCAGATGTAACATAGATTTAATGAGTTAATGTTAAATTAAACTCATTTGATTTACGGTTGTAACTAGAATTGAATATCCCTAAAGGCTTTAAAAATTACATAACTTTTACGGAGTATTTATTTAATGACATTGAAATTATGAATCAATACTTCGTTATTTGTTGATGTATGATGTTCGGTTCGTGAAATTCTTGTGAATTTCGCAAAGTACGAATGATGTTATTTGAAAAGTTTCGAGTACATCGATGATGAAAGTGTAAAATCAAACACATATTTGAATAATACACTTGATTTATTATGAGATGGAATTTATTGAATTAAAACAGAGATTGTAGTTAATGATGGTTAAGTTGTTAAGGAAGGGTGTACATCTTAGCATATTAGTAATATGAATTTAATCGAGTAGTATCTACCCTTATTTAATTCATACATAATAGCTTAGTACGAAAGATTTATTTTGATCTCAAAATTTATATATATATATATATATATATATATATATATATATATATAATATACATATAATTTCTTCAGAGGAAATGAGTTAATACTTCATAACTCGTTGATACAATATACGCATCATTGATTCGTAATGATGTCCACGGTGATTCTTGAACTGGCGGAGTTTGTGATGTTATAGGTGCTGCTGATTCTGATGACACTGACGACACTGACTGTGATGGTGATGCTACGGTACTGTTGATGCTGTTGGTAAAACAAGTCTAGCTTATAAATCACGCATCATTCTTGTCAGGGTTTCTACTCTTCCTTCTATCATTTCGATTCACTCATCTGATTTATGGTTAGGGTTAGAATAGATAATCTCTAAGACTTTAGAGATTACATAATCGCCGCGAAGTGTTTCTCCAATGAAGTTATGAATAAATACTTCATCGTTTGTTGTTGTTGGTATTCCTTGGTATCTACAGGGCATATGACATTGGTGCTCGTGGGACAGATTGTAAAGTTGAGGTTTACGACGCGGTTGTGGTTGGGGGTGTAATGGTATTGTTGGCGTTGATGATGGTAGTACATGGTTATGCTGTTGGTGCTGCTTCTGGTGTTTGTAACCTTTGCACCATATTCTCCAAAGCCACTACCCGAGCGCGAAGTTCGTTGACTTCTTCTATTACACCGAGGTGATTGTCGGTTCGGACGAGCGGATAAATAAAATCTAGAATTTGATGTAGTATATAATCGTGACGAGATACTCTGGAGATGAGAGAGAAAATGGTGTTTCGGACAGGTTCGCCGGTAAGTGCTTCAGGTTCTTCGCCAAGAGGGCAATGTGGTGGATGGAAAGGATCACCTTCTTCTTGTCTCCAATGATTGAGGAGGCTACGAACCCATCCCCTATTCATCCAAAATAGATGATGGCGGATTGGTTGATCCATTCCAGTCACACTGCTTTCGGAGCTTGAGTGGGATTCCATATCAGAATTCGAGGGACTTGAACTAATGACGAATTCCATTTCGTTCGATTGAATAAAGGATTTTTCGATATGAAATGATTTTTCGGCTATCGGGTTGTATTCTAATTACATAGAATAACTATATATATAGCGCAAAAGATTTCGTAGATTACGGAGGAATTTACGGGATATGTTAGGTAAAGTTTACAGTAACAGATATGCTAAGATATGAATTTTGACTATACACTATTAATGCAATCAATGCAGTAAGACGTGTCTATACTAAGAATGATAAGCAGGCAATTTCCGACAAAAATGATAAGCAAAACTTTTGACAATGCAGACACGGTCGAAGTCCAGACTCACTAATGCATCCTAACGACTATCAGTTAGACACACAAATGCAGACCTGGTTCGCTAAGACCACCGCCCTGATACCAACTGAAAGGACCCGTTCATATACATTATAAATGATTCACAATAGTTGATTACATCGCGAGGTATTTGACCTCTATATGATACATTTTACAAACATTGCATTTGTTTTTAAAAGACAAACTTTATTCACATCAAAAGTTGACGGCATGCATACCATTTCATAATATCCAACTATAAATGATCTAATATGTCATTTACTTAATCATAATCTTTATTGAACTCAATGACTTGAATGCAACGTCTTTTGAAATATGCCATGAATGACTCCAAGTAATATCTCTAAAATGAGCAAATGCACAGCGGAAGATTTCTTTCATACCTGAGAATAAACATGCTTTCAAGTGTCAACCAAAAGGTTGGTGAGTTCATTAGTTTATCATAAACGATCATTTTCATCATTTTAATAGACCACAAGATTTTCATTTCTCATAAATACACATCTCATATCAGGCATTTCACAAACTGCATAGAGTTAAAAATCATTCATATGGATTGAACACCTGGTAACCGACGTTATCTTAATGCATAGAATATCCCCAAAATAGAACCTCTCGTCTGTATAATAATCTCGAAGTACTAAAGCATTCGTACTCCGAATGGGACTTGTCAAGGTCCATTGATCTATCTTTAGGATTCGCGTCAATCAGGGGCCATTTTCCTAAATTCTTAGGTTACCAGACTTGAAGGGCGATATTCGGTTTAATAATCCAACCACAGAATGTAATTTTAAGTACTTGTGTCTATTTTGTAAAGCAGTTGTAAAAGCAGCGCATGTATTGTCAGTCCCAAAAATATATATTGTAAAAGCATTTAAAAAGGGAGCAAATGAAACTCACAATACTGTATTTTGTAGTAAAAATACATATGACGTCATTGAACAAGTGCAATGTTGGCCTTGGATTCACGAACCAATATTAATTATATATATTTATATGTTTGATCAATATATGTCTAACAATTTAGGTCAAGTCGTAGTGTATCACAATCCTAATGCTCGAGACTAAATATGCAAAAGTCAACAAAATCATATTGACCAAAATGTCTTCCAAAATTTATACATGATTATTATATAGTTTAAATATAGTCGTTTTATTTATTTAATTATTTTTAATAGATTTTATTAAAGTAAATAATATAGTTCTTTTATTAATAAATAAAATTTTATATTAAAATTTATATAATAAAAATATACTTTTATATATCTTAAGTAATAAAATTTATAAAGTTCATTTAATATCATAAAAATAATATAATAGGTATTATTAATGTAATTATATTATACGTAGTAAAATATCTTTGTATCAAATATTTATTTGATAAAATAATATTGATAATAATAATAATAATAAGTAAAAGTTGTATTATTTTATAATAATTATTATTATTCTATTAATAAAAATAACAATAATTATATTTTCTAAAAATGATAAAATGATATTTTTTATTAAGAATAGTACTAAATGATAATAATAATGATGTTTCATATTAATAATGATATTTTTATTAAAAATAATAATTTTAGTAAAAATGATAGTTTTAATATAAATAATACTTTTAATAATAATAGTAAAATAATGAAAATGATATTTTTCCTTTAAATCAATATCTTACAATATCCTAATTTCATCATGATACTCATACTCATTATTTCCTAATCGCTTCGTTTAATAGCTTTTAGTCGTCTTTTATATAGCGTTCATATTAATAATAATAATAGAAATCATAATAATTAGATGTTACTAATATTAGTTTTCATTATAATAATACTAATAATAATAATATTAATGATAATACTAATAACTATTTGAATGATAATAATAATAATAATAATAATAATAATAATAATAATAATAATAATAATAATAACCTTAACAATAATAACGATAGTAATAATAATAAAAATAACAATAATATCTTTTATTAATAACGACAATGATAATAATAATAATAATAATAATAATAATAATAATAATAATAATAATAATAATAATAATAATAATAATAATAATAATAATAATAATTAGATTATAACGACGATAATAACGATGATAATAATAATCATTTTTAATAATAATACAAAAATTCAATTGACTTTAACTTCTAAACCGTTCATTAAAACCATTCGATATCTAAATAAAAAGTTCTCAATTTTTCGCTAGCTTTCCAATGACATGCATATCATATACCTTATCTTAATAGCATATGTATTTAATTCAAGATTCGACATAACCTATCTAACGATAATAACGAACGTATAAGCATGCATAATCCTATATACTCGAGCACTAGTCAGGGATACACTAATAATATATAAAAGTTAAGTTATGAGTACTCACGTATCAATATTGAGATTCAATATTGCAGAAAAAGTACGTAGACGCAACGAAGATGATAAACACTAGTTTGACTCACGAGCAATACTCCCGAACCATACCCATAACCTCCATAGCTATAACCCATAATTTCTTTAGCTCTATCCCGCTCGAAAAACAATTTCGAAATCACTCGGACAGCACTCCGTCGTAATATTTTATGTATACTAATAATATCTTGAAATAATACGGAGTAAATATATATATGTAAATCGATTGAGAGAGTTTAGAGAAAAATATTTTCAAGTTTCTATGAAATAATGAAACCTATTGAATTCTATTTATAATAGATTTTTGAATTATTAAAGTGAATTATTAAAGTATGAATTATTAAAGTGAATTATTAATGTATGAATTATTAAAGTGAATTATTAAAGTATGAATTATTAAAGTGAATTATTAAAGTATGAATTATTAAAGTATGAATTATTAAAGTGAATTATTAAAGTATGAATTATTAAAGTGAATTATTAAAGTTAAAGTAAAGTAAAAATAAAGTAAAGGTAAAGTTTAAATATAGTAAAAGTATAAAACTATGTACGTATAATACGCGTATAAATATATATAATATTAATTTAAATCGTTATATATATTTAATATAAATTTTGTTATCTTTATCATACTGGTTAAGTAATGAGTTGTCAAAAGTGGTTCTAGATATTTATAAAAGTTATATATGTTTTAATAATAATGTTCTTTTTAAACTGAAAACGTTTTTGTACGTTTGAAACTAAATCAAATAAATATGATAATTTTGTTTTCCAAAACTAAATATATTTAAGAATCATTTTGTTTAAAGGTTAAAATAATGGAAATCGTTATATCATAAAACGTTTTAGAAAAGTAGAATCATATATATTCATAATAGGTTTCAAGTTTTTAAATTACAGTCTGTTGGTGAAACATGCGATAAAGTTCAAAGGTTAAATAAACGTATGAAATCATCTTAATGAAAAATGTCGAGTTACTTAACTTGTCGATATCCAACATCTAAGTTATTTACATTTCACGTTCTTACTTATAAATCACTTTACCATTTTCCGAATGTTGTCAAAAAGAATAGATTTCTTAAATCACAGTGGACCTCATAACATAGACCCGTAATCATATCACAATGTATCTGATAAATCAATCATTTGATATTATCTTCTAATTCCATCGATAAACATATTGAAACAAATACATTCATATAAAGTATTATACGTTTAATACTTTATTAATATTCTCAAGTTATAATATATATATATATATATATATATATATATATACACATATATATACATATTTATTTATATAAAACGGTTCGTGAATCTTTGAAATTTGGCCGAGGTTATAATGAATGTATGAACACAATTTAAAATTCTTGAGATTTAACTTAACAAACTTTGCTTATCGTGTCGGAATAATATAAAGATAAAGTTTAAATTTAGTTGGAAATTTCTGGGTTGTCACAGATAATCTCTAAGACTTTAGAGATTACATAATCATCGCAAAATGTTTCTCCAATGAAGTTATGAATCAATACTTCATCAGTTATTGTTGCTGGTACTCCTTGGTACCTATGGTGCGTATGACATTGATGTTCGAGGTACAGATTGTGATGTTGAGGTGTGGGATGCGGATGTTGTTGGTGATGGTGGTAATGATACTGTTGGTATTGATGATGGTGGTACTGTTGATGCCGGTGATGCTGCTAGTGCTCGTAACCTTTGCACCATATTCTCTAAAGTCACTACCCGAGCGCGAAGCTCGTTGACTTCTTCTATTACACCGGGATGATTGTCGGTTCGGACGAGCGGACGAATAAGATCTA
Source organism: Rutidosis leptorrhynchoides (assembly GCF_046630445.1). Lineage (NCBI taxonomy): Eukaryota > Viridiplantae > Streptophyta > Magnoliopsida > Asterales > Asteraceae > Rutidosis > Rutidosis leptorrhynchoides. The sequence continues at coordinate 134,844,119 of NC_092338.1, read as the reverse complement.
GAATTTGAGATAGTATATAATTGTGACGAGATACTCGGGAAATGAGAGAGAAAATGGTATTACGAACAGGTTCACCGGTAAGTGCTTCAGGTTCTTCGCCAAAAGGGCAATGTGGTGCATGGAAGGGATCACCTTCTTCTTGTATCCAATGATTAGGTAAGCTACGAACCCATCCCCAATTCATCAAGAATAGATGATGACTAATTGGTTGATCCATTCCGGTTACGCTGCTTTCGAAACTCAGGTCGAATTCCATATCGGAATAGCTGTCGGAATCTGAGGAATTCTAACTAGATGCGGGATCCATCTTGTATAATCAGGGAATTGATTTTTGATATGAAATAGATTATAGGACTTAGATTGGTATTTTTCAACACATAATTTACATATGTATATATAATACCAAAATCCCAAAAATTACGGAGAAATTTTCGGAAGATGTCTAGAAAAGTTTACAGTAGCAGATATGCTAAGATATGAATTAGTCTGTACACTATCTATGCAATAAATACAGGAAAACATGTCTAGACTTAAGAATGATAAGCAAGTAATTTCTGAAAATAAATGATAAGCAAAACTCGGTAAAAACAGATACGGTCATAGTCCAGACACACTAACGCATCCTAACAATTACCAGTTAAACACACTAATGCAAATTCTGGTTCCCTATAACCTCAAGCTCTGATGCCAACTGTGATGACCCGTCCAAATCCATTTGGACGAATACATCATTCATCGATTTCACAGTGAGGTACTGACCTCTACATGATACGTTTTGTAAACATTGCATTCTTTTGAAAAGGCCACCATAAATGAATATCAGATTCTAAGGTTCTTGACATTTGATGATTTCTACATATAGATAATTACCGTAAATAATAGTTTACAATACTACATCCGTTGACAATACAGTCAAAATAAGATACATGGTGATGATTTTATGAATGTAACGTTTTCTCGAATAAAGCATTTATGACTCCATGCACATAGCTTGTATAACATATAAACAAACAGCGGAAGACTTCTAGGAACCTGAGAATAAACATGCTTAAAAGTGTCAACACAAAGGTTGGTGAGTTCATAGTTTTAATGTTGCGCATAATCTGTATATAAGGGTGGATCACAAGATTTTAGTTGTTTCATCCAGAATCGTTTATCAAATTATTCTACAAGATTGAGCACCCTGGTAACTAAACTTTAACGTTATAATAAGTACCCCTGTTTTAACATACATGCAACCAACATGTACAATACACGCAATCCAACGTGTACTAAACTCAAATAATATACGTCTGTTTTATAGTTCAGGCTAGGGTTTCTATACCTGGAACATGATGTCAAGCCTTATGGATCCATATATAACTACTCGCACCTACCAGTTCTTATAACCAGCAGTTACTAGTTACCAAAGCTAAGGGATTTTCGGTTCAAACTCAGTGTAGAATTAAGTATGTACTTGTGTCCATTGCGTTTAAAATAAAATGCATGTATTCTCAGCCCAAAAATATAGATTGCAAAAGCAATTAAAACGGGAGCAAATGAAACTTACCTTAGCAGCACATAAGGTCATTCACCGAAATGTGACCGAAACTCGGAATGCAAAATAACCGTAGATCTCAACCTAGAGAACATATGTTGGTCAACACAAGTCTAACAAGCTAGGTCGGGTCATAGTGTATCACAATCCTAATGCTCGAGACCGACATGCAAAGTTAAGAAAAGTCATCTCAAAGAGTCAACTTTGACAATTGTTTAACAAAACGAGACGTGTCTTATATAAGAATTCATTTACTCGACTAGTAGTATCCAAAAATCCAAATTATTAATCTTATAAATAAGTTCTTTAAATTGTAGATTTAAACGCAATTTCAATTAACGTCAATCATAATTCAGTTGACCATAACTTTTAATTCGTTCATCGAAATCACGCGATTCCTAAATGAAAATTTATTAATTTTTCGCCAGATTTCCAATAACATGCATATCATATACCTTATATCAGTAGTATATGTATTAAATTCGTGATTCATCATAAAACTATCTAACGATGAAATTTAGCATACAAGCATGTATAAACATATATACTCGAGCACTAGACATGGATACACTATTAATATATAAATGGTAAGATATGAATGCTCATGTATCAATATTGTGATTCAATATTGCAGAAAAGTACGTAGACGCAACGGAAATGATAAACACTAGTTTGACCTCACGAGCAATACCCCCAAATAATACCCATCACCTCCTTAGTTATAACTCATAATTTCCTTAGCTCTATCCCGCTCGAAAAGCTTGTTTTGAAAATAACTTGCTCATGACCTCGTCGTAGTATTTTATGTATAATAATACTAATAATAATAATAAGATTTATAATAATAATAATAATAATAATAATAATAATAATAATAATAATAATAATAATAATCATAATAATAATTAATAATAATAATAATAATAATAATAATAATAATAATAATAATAATAATAATAATAATAATAATAATAATAATAATAATTATAAATATAAATATTGAGTGAAAGAAAGAGATTGAATTGTAATGGATTCGGCAGAAACCTGGGCTATTTATAGAAGAATTCTGATTCCTGACCCCCATGCGATCGCATAGGTTTTATGCCTATTTCTCATGCGATCGTATGGACCCAAAATCTAGCTCACAATTTTTTTGTTTTCTTGTTTGTCGACATATTATTATATATATATAATTTATATAATTTATATTAATTATATATATATTATATTATATTCATGTACGTAGTTGACTTTTAATTTTAGGTTCGTTGACTCGTACGTTGATACTCGGTTTATGTCTCGATTCCGGATTTTCGAACGTCATTTCGTACGCTTAGAAAACTTGTACTTTACGTTTCATGACTCATATCTTTGTCAAAATATAGACTTAAATTATCAATAAACTATATTACTCGAAGTGTCACTTTAACGTTCGAGTGTTTTGGTCATTTGCTTCTTTAATTCCTTGTCTCGTTATTCATTCATATATATTTAATAATATATTAAGTCTTTATAATAAATCATTTTAAATCTAAGTTTATATTATATTTTATCACGTTATAAAATATATATATTATCATTCAGGAATGTATAATCTGTACGTTTGAATGTGTTGGTTATTTACGTCTTCGAATCTTCATATTTAACTTTGTCTAATCATAGTCTAATGTCAAACGAATGTGTTATCGTACTTTTGACACTAAATAAATTTGAAACCTCATATATATCCTTATATTAAAAGTTAATAATATTTTTATTAATCTTAAAGTTTTTAAAACACGTTTTACATAACACATTTTATTACTTAGATATTTATCTGAAACAAATAAGTATAACGTTATACGTTTAACATCTCGTTAATGTTTCTAAATCATAATGTATTTCATTATTTTCATATCAATCAAATTGTTTAATGTTTTATTAACATTTCTTAATTTATTATACACACCCAGATATATATATATATATATATATATATATATATATATATATATATATATATATATATATATATATTTACAATTAATGTTCGTGAATCGTTGAGAGTGGTCGGAGGGTAATTGAATACATGAATATAGCTTTTGAGACTCAATATTACAGACTTTGCTTATCTTGTCGAAATCATATAAAGATTAAGTTTAAATTTGGTTGAAAATTTCCGGGTCGTCACATACATCCTTTAGATATTACTCCAGTTTCCCAAAAGTGATTAAATGCTTGAAACACTCATTCTTGATGGTGTTCCAATTTGACTTTACGAATTACATGTTAAAGTCATTCGGTCTTGGCGCTTTCGCACTACTACAATCGTTAATTGCCTCTAAGATCTCACCTTCAATGAATGGGGTTTATGTCCATCAGCTTCCACCGAGGATAGATGGTGTTCTAAGTTTTCATTAATTTTAAATTTGCATTTATGTGAGTTAGAAAATTTAGCATTGAAAAATTTGAAGGCTTTATCCTTGATTATCTTTGGATTTTCTTGCCAAATGCCGCCAACGTTAATTCCCCGAATATTACTTTTGTTAAGTCTGTCGAATAATGGAATGAAAATAATGAATTTTTTCATCATCTTCAAGCACTCATTTGATTCTAGAATTTTTCTTGAGCATGTCCACCTTTTCCTTGTCTTTTTGAAACGATTTTTTATTTGTTTTAAGCCATTCATTAATTTTATCTGCTATCAGATCACATGTGCATATGGAGTTTTCCCAATCAGCCACTTTTTATTTAAGTGGATCAATCTCTGTATTAAGTTGGTTGAAATTGAGGTTGTAACTTGTGTTGAGTGCCTCCTTAACATTTTTCAACTTGACCCTGAATATACAGTCTGGAGTTAAGTTTCAGGTAGGTGAATACTGTGACAACCCGAAAATTTCCGATCAAATTTAAACTTAATCTTTACATAATTAATGTTTTCCGACACGATAGGCAAAGTCTATAATGTTGAGTCTCGAAATTTTTTTGAACTGTTTCATATATTCAATTGACCTTTGACCATTTCCGACGATTCACGAACAATTAATTGTAAATAGATATGTGTGTGTATATATATATTGAAAATATAATTTGAAATATTATATGTTGTATTAAAAATTAATTATGCAAAATAAAATAAAAATAGAATATTATAATAATTATTATTTACAACATAACTATATATAAATAAAGTATAGTAAAAATAAATATTAAATGATTGTAATACTCGTTTGATGTTCCGATTGATATTAAGCAAACTAAATTCAAACTTATATGATTTTAAAATAAACGGTGATCCGAAAATGAGTTCTATAAATTATAGACTTATTAAAAATGTATTTAGGAGCTGTTTATTAAATTTTAGAACTTTTTATATTTTACCCAGAATTGAGAGGGACGATTGATGTAATTTTTATGTAATAAGTTAATGATCGAATTTTATACCATAATGACCAAAATAAATAAATATAATTAATTTAAAATTTTGAGATTTTTCCGAAGACTTTTATTCACCACTGAGTAACAACGGAGTACGAAATAATAATCCGTCAAAACTGTCGGTCAGATATTAAATGAGGATGCATGTTTCTTTCTGTTTACAATTATTATTATTATTATTATATTATTTCATTCTTTTACTTTATCATATATATGTATAGGAAGAGTTCATGCATTTTCATTCTTCAAATCACCCAACATCACTAACACTCCCTCTTCTCTTGATCTGGCGACTACAACAGTGAACCACCACCAGAGAACAACCATTAACCTCACCACCTTCCTATGCAAATCACCACTACCATCAAACACTAACCACCATCATAGAAAGCACCATCTACCCTTTTGTGTTTTCTGTTTATATGTCGTCAACCCCATTCAATTTCCAAAAACCACCCAAGCTTTCATCTTCATAAACCCAAGAACTATAAAAATTAATCACCATCGAACAACTCATTACTAATACTGCTACGTCTGTTGCTTTTATCACTGTACAAACCATCAACGAACCCATTTAAAATTCACTGCAGGTGCTAAACATCTATTTTTATCTTTGATCAAACCACTCTACCACCATCGAATATTACCCTATCACTGCTATGGCTACTGCTACTACTACGATGCTACTTCTATCTTCGATCAGCCTTTATATTAAACCACACGCATACACTTGGTTCCTGTTTCCTGCAGCCCCAAAACAACCCATCAAACCGTCACGCAAACTACTACAAAGTATTTTCTTTTACTCTCTATGATTATCAAGTATCATCACTACTATAACTTGCTCAAATCCATCGTTTCAGTTTTGTTTTAGGTTCACCATAACCACCTTCTTCTTCTTCGTTGAAACCATAAACTATCCAGCCACCATCTTCTGTTTTCACTATTGCTTTATGATAATACAGCCATCGACCACTTTCATCACTCTCACCAAATCGAAAACCATATTTTTTTCTGTTTAATCAAGCCAAAAACCAAACCATGAAACCCACAATACACAAGATCGTTGCTTCATTGAACCTACAACTTCATATTGTCACTGCGATGATAATTCTATCGAACAGTCCCAATCAAACACCTCTTTACAGGCTGATTTCTTCTACTTTCTGGTTAAACGGTATCCAATACACAAACCCACTAGCTTCCTTTTAATTATAAAGTCTATAATGATGTTATACTATAAACAAGACAATAAAGGCTGCTGTATAATATTGTTCGATGGAATCCAGCTGGTGTTTCTGTTTTCTTTTCGAAGCCGCCTCCCCACATAACTCACAAAAGAGATCCCACAATTTTAATTGGGTTTAGTTAAATTATCGGACTTGATTTAAATTTTGGGCCGTGAATACATTTTAGAAGATGGGCCGTGAATGGTGATACATTATAGTGGTTGTGAAAGAGAATGAAAACAGAAAATACGAGATAAATAAATTTGGTCGTGGTTTTAAAACAGAAAAGCTGAGATAGCGTAGTGGTTAAGGGAGATGTCGGGTTATCAAGAGGTCGTGGGTTCGAACCCCGGCTAAGGCATTTTTTTTAGGACTTATCTTCAAAGGTTGTATTCTAATATTATTATTATTATTATTATTATTATTATTATTATTATTATTATTATTATTATTAATATTATTATTATTATTATTATTATTATTATTATTTATATTGTTATTGTTATTTTTGTTATTATTAATGTTATAATAATTATTATTATTATCATATGTATAAATATTAAAATTTCTATCATTATTATTACTATAAGTATTAATAATATTATTATTAGAAGTAATCCTATCATTTTATTATTATTATCATTATTACTAAATGTATCATTATTTTTTAAAGTTACAATTTTTGTTAAAATTAGTATTACCATTGAAATTAACATTTTTATCAAAATTATCAATTTACTATTGAAATTATTATTACTGTCATTATTAAGAATTATCATGAGTTTATTAAAATTGTTATTATTTTATCATCATCATTATTATTATTATTATGATCAGTAGTAATATATCAAATAAAGATGATTTATATAAAAAAATACACATAACTTAACTATATTATTATTATTATTATTAATACTACTATTAATATTATTATTATTAATACAATAAAAATTAGTTATATAAAACCATATCTAATACATATAACCTATCTCTATTATTATATTAATTAATTATTCAGGATTTATAAAAAAATATATTTAAGTTACTAATGGAACTCATAACTCATTAAAATAATAGTTGAATTACTAATAATAATATATATATATATTTGTTCGACGAAAAGTATATGTTGTAATTTATAAATGAATGATATAGGTTCGTGAATCCAAGTCCAACCCTACACTTGTTCAATGTCGTCATATGTATTTTTACTACAAAATACAGTATTGTGAGTTCATTTAATTCCCTTTTACTCTTTACATTTTGGGACTGAGAATAGATGCGCTGTTTTTACAACTGTTTTATTAAATGCCTTTGAAATATATATATTTGAACTGAGATGCTTTTATAAATGTTTGACGAGATAGACACAAGCAAAACATTCCTCGAATGAATTATTATGCAGACAGAAGTTCTGTGAATTATTATTAAATTAGTTGGACGTGATAATTGCCAATAATTGTTGTGAATATTTCCCCTGATTATTATTGCTTGGTAACCTAAGAATTAGAAACGGGTATGGCCCTAATTCACGCGAATCCTAAAGGTAGCTACCGGGTTTAACACCCCCACCCAGAATGTTCACTAGACGGAAGGGCTAGTGGGCGTGGTGTTTAGTACTTCGAAGTTTATATATTATTCAGACGAGATGTTCTGTTTTGGGGATATTATTGATGCGCATTATTTGTTAAGGTCGGTTACCATGTTGAGCAATGAAATCAAATTGAATGTTATGTATCGAGAGAATGATTTTTATACACGGGTTATGTGTATTATTTTTGTGCACGAGATATGTGTACGGTTATTTAAAAATCGCGAGGCAACCTACGAGGGAGAAAAGGATACGAACCTACTCTGCTAAGCATTATGAAATATGGTTTTGTACATGAGATAGGTGTACTGTATTTAAATCTTATGGTCTATCAAAATGATGAATTTTATTGTTTATGATAAACCTATGAACTCACCAACCTTTTGGTTGACACTTGAAAGCATGTGTATTCTCAGGTATGAAAGAAATCTTTCGCTGTGCATTTGCTCATTTTAGAGATATTACTTGGAGTCATTCATGGCATATTTCAAAAGACGTTGCATTTGTGTCGTTGAGTTCATCAAGAATATTATTAAGTCATTTATAGTTGAATATATTATGAAATGGTATGCATGCTGTCAACTTTCGATGTAATGAAAGTTTGTCTTTCAAAAACCAATGCAATGTTTGTAAAATGTTTCATTTAGAGGTCAAATACCTCGCGATGTAACCAAATGTAATGTATTCGTCCAGATGGATTAGGACGGGTCGTTAAAGTTGGTATTAGATCGGTGGTCTTAGCAAACCAGGTCTTGCATTAGTGTGTCTAACTGATAGTTGTTAGGATGCATTAGTGAGTCTGGACTTCGACCTTAGCTGCATGTCAAAAAGTTTTGCTTATCATTTCTTGTTGAAAATTACATGCTTATCAATCTTAGTCTAGACACATCTTATTGTATTGATTGCATGAATAGTGTATAGACAAGATTCATGTCTTAGCGTATCTGCTAATTCATATCTTAGCGTAGTTGTTACTGTAAACTTTTCTTGACATATTCCGTAAATTCCTCCGTAATCTATGAAATCCTTTGTTCTATATATATAGATATTCTATGTAATTAGAATACTATCCGATATCCGAAAATCATTCCATATCGAAAAATTCTTTATTCAATCGTATGAAATGGAACTCACCACTAGTTCAAGTCCCTCGGATTCTGATATGGAGTTTCACTCCAGCTCCGAAAGCAGTGTGACCGAAATGAATCAACTAATCAGCCATCATCAATTCTGGATGAATTGGGGATGGGTTCGTAGTCGACTTAATCAATGGAGACGAGAAGAAGACGATCCTTTCCACCAACCGAATTCACCTCTTGGTGAAGAACCTGAAGCACTTACCGGTGAACCTATCCGAAACACCATTTTCAGCCTCATTTCTAGAGTAGCTCGACACGATTATATTCAATCCACAATTCTAGATCTTATTCATCCACTCGTCCGAACCGACAATCATCCTGGAGTAATTGAAGAAGTCAACGAGCTTCGCTCTAGAGTAATCAATTTGGAGAATATGGTGCAAAAATTACCAGCTTCACCCACATCACCGGCACCAACAGTACCATCAACAACCACATCCGCACCGCAAACCTCAACTTCACAATCTGTCCCACGAGCATCAATGTCATACGCACCATAGATACCAAGGAGTACTAATAAAAATCAACGATGAAGTATTGATTCATAACTTCATTGGAGAACTATTAGGCGGCGATTATGTAATATCTAAATTCTTAGAGATTATTTATTCTAGCTCAAACCAAAAAGCAAATGAGATTAATATCATATTAACTCTTTAAATCCATGATTACATCTGAAGAAAATATATATGTATATATGTTTTCATAAAGATTGTAATTAAAAATTCTTTTGTACAAACTGTTAATGGTGAAAATATTTTAACGGGTAGGTAATACCCTAGAAATATTTAGATTTCACATTAATAAGTTACACTGTACATTCTTCCAATCTGATTCAACAGTCATTTACTATCCTACTTATATCCACAGATATACGTATCCGTTCACCGCAGAATAACCATTTTCATTCAATTTCATATTTGAATTTTGACCTATCAGAATCCAACAAGTGGCATAATGAAGAAAACATTGGACAAAATAAAATTTGTCAGAAACAAACAAATTAACTATGAGAAATTCTGTTAAGAAACCACGCTAACAAAATCCTAGCTAACGGTTCCTAGCTAACTGGTAATTCCTTATTACAGTTTAATTATCGCAATTTTAATTATCGCAATTTAATTATCGCAATTTAATTATCGCAATTTAATTATCGCAATTTTAATTCTCGCAATTTTATTTATCGTCATTTAATTTCTGTTATTTATTTTACGCACTTTAAATATCATCGGGACAAATATATACAATGTTTTGACATATCATATCGGCGTCATCTATATATATTATTTGGAATAACAATAGACACTCTATATGCGGTAATGATCGAGTTAGCTATACAGGGTTGAGGTTGATTCTAAAATAATATATACACTTTGAGTTGTGATCGAGTCTGAGACATGTATACAATGGGTCACGATACGTATTAATTAATTCGAATATTATATATTAAACTATATATGAATTGTTGAACTACTAATTGTGGACTACTAACTGTGGACTACTAACATTGGACAATTAAAATGAATTAAAAATATTGATTATAACATATGAAACTAAATATTTCTTCAAGTTTGCCACTTGATTACATCTTAAACCTCATTTGTATCTTGACGATTACAATCTGCGTTCAAACCTTTCATGATTCTTGAAAACACCTCAATCGAGAGGATGAACCAACCACACTTCATCTACAGAAGAAAAGATTGATGCACATAGTTATGCACCTGAAAATTTTTTGGAACCTGAGTAAACATTTAATACGTAGCTGTGCTAATTCCTTTAACGTTATTATTACCGAAAATAAATTTGCAACTCCTGTTCGAGATAGCCAGTTTTATCACAGCTTCAGTAAGTCAACTTTGACTTTTCGTTCGAAACAACCTTATTATAACCTTGATATATATGCGTGCTCTTCTATCATTAACGGAAAACCTTTTATATTCTACCACATCAACAGTAAACATACCAGCAACTTCATTGACCTTTGACTTAAACCTCTCCGAAAAACCATTACATTTGTTCATTAAAACCCTATCATATACTCATCCGCATCTTGTAACGAGAACAGCCATACCAATTTCCGGGAATTAGAAATCAGTACTTTGAAATCTCGCAGCATGTCTACATCAACAGTTATATGTATACATATAACCTTTATCTCTTAGAATTATGACCTTCCATCCTGAAATTCTGAAAAGCACCCAGTCTACGAATCAATACTCTGAATTTTGAAAAGTTAAATGAAGCAACAAAAACTGTAAACGACCTTAACAGCCAAAAGTTTGATGATAAAAAAAAATTGTATGTTGGCAAAGCTCAGAAATGTTGAAACTGGAAAACGGATTGAGCAAACTATGAAGAAGGCTGTGGAAAAATCACAAAGACTAAACTTGTCTTCAAAGAACCAAATGATTCAGTGTCTGCTGAAGTCATTAACGAATACCTTGCTCCTGACTCTAAACCTTTAAAGACAAATCTTCTTCATCATCCTCTGATCTTAGATATTCTAGGATATCATCGTATCTTTCATTATAAATATCCTCGATATTTCTGAAGATATATTCATAACTATTCTCACATGAGATTATTTATCTCTTCGCGCTATCTGTGTTACATCTTGAAGAAAACTGTTTTAGTTTCTAAACATCTGAAACCACTAAGTTTAAAGTATGAATGTTTTTGAAGTAATGTTGGGAGCTGAAGCATGAGTTAGTATAATATAATGACACTTGATCAACGTGATTATATTACAGTAAGTCATGATGAGTTTCTAATGGAACGTGATGATTCACAGATCATAACGTCATCATGTGCCATGTTACACGACTCTTACATTCTACCGAATCTACAAACATATTAAGAATATATTTTCCTGATAGTTATATCTTTTCTCTTGAATTCTGGTAATTTGACAAGTCAGATTGCTAACGTGGCAGCCTGTAAATAACTCTGCCTCATTACTGCCACCTGGCTTATTAAGGCCTCATTAGGGTAACTGATTCAATTTTAAAAACCAAACCGTTTCAATCACTCATGATACATTTCTTCCTAACAGTGATATTCTCAAAAACCCTAACCATCCCACTCATCATATACCGTACCAAATCACACAATCAAATCATATTATTGCTTTTACTCTTACTGGAAATTACCAATAAGATGTTTAAATAAGTGAACGCATCGGTGTTTTACGATTGGTTCATGTTTGTTTCAGTGAATTGAATTCGGGATCTAACAAAGGCATCATGTATGTTTCATCGATTTAATTTCGGCTGATCCATCTTTTTTTTTCTCCATCGATTACAGATCACTCAACATGTATCAGATATTAGAATCTATTCAAATCAGTGATGAATTTCGAATAATACCCGTTTTTGATTGTATCAAACCGTGACGACTTATACAGCTTATAAGCGTTATTGTTCATGAATAACTAGACCACCATTAAGGTTTGTTTCTAAATTTTTAAAATTTCTATGATTTGCCTATTTTTTTTATCTTCTACTAATGATAATCATAGTTGTCTATAAAAGTACTTTTAATTTTGTTACTATGAATTCTTTTTTCAATTCGCTTTTATAAACTTCTATTTTCTCGACCAGGTTAAAAAACCATGTATTGAAATATGTATATGTTGGTAAGTAATTAAATTTCTGATTATATTGCTCTGTATTGTTGGTAAACAAGAAAGGAAGATCCTAACTCAAAAGTAAAATTGTCACCTTAGCGAAAGTGAATCAGACTATACTATAGTTTTGTAATTGAGTTTTCATATAAGTTTTAAGTAACGAATGCTAATAGTGAACAGACACGTTATTTTCAGAGTAATGGAAATTAATTTGATGACGATATCATCAATGGCAAGGTTGAAAATGATACAGATTCAAAGAGGAGGTGAAGAGTGTAATGACTTGTATTTTGATTAGAGTTAGCGACAAGGGCGGTTTGGGGTAATGGGGTGAAATTGGATATGGTTAGTATTGGTGATTTTCTATTATGGGTCAAAATGGCTCAGGTTGACTTGGAGAGAGTTTGTTTTGATTTATATTTCATATATGCTCATTTACTTTGTTTGTTGGGTGTCACTTTTTGTATATTTTCTGTGCTACTGTTGGTTTAATTTCATTTTTTTCCTTCGCACTTTTTAGTTAGGCCAGCAAATGTTTGTACTACAGTTATTGCTTTGCGTTCGTCAGCTAGAGATAGGAAAAGTCGAATGTGCAACAGGTTTGCATTCAGAATGCAAATGGAGCCAATGACCCCGTGACTACATCTTCTGCTTCATTTTGACATGTATCTCTAAAAAAACATTTCACGTCATCGTAATCGAATGACTAAAATTGATGTTGAACTATAATTGTATTCATTTATGGTTTTTAAGATACTGATATTTTGAATACATTTATTTTAAATACAAATAATATCAATAATTAAGGGTTTCTTTATTGTAATTGGATAATAGAGATAATCAACATCAATACTAAATGCTAAATTTTTCAAATATTATTTTTTAGAGCTGTCGTGTAATGCACGGGCTCTTAAAATCTAGTAAGGAAAATAGTGAATGCAAAAATTAGAATAAAGAGAGTATTTTTTTTTAAAAAAGTTATGCTTACAAAAGGAATTTCCCGAAAAAGGTTTACAAGTATTGTTACGATACTAGGAGTGGCTCCTTTTTTCGAAGTCCCCCCGGAACGTTAGGTCTTCGATGTTTAGCCACTCCATTCCAGCGTTCTCGCGAAATTATGAGTTCGAAGACCTGATTAGGACATTGAGTTTTTCAAAGTTTCAAGAACTTTTTTTTTGTTTTCTCAATCTATTTTATTCAGTCCACCTAGGCACATTTACTCAGAACACTGAACAACTTCTTTTTTATTTTTACTTTAAAGTTTTATACAAAACTTCAAGTTGACACGTCATTTGTGCTCTTATAATTCAATTGAGTTATTGATTTATATTTTTGTACTTTTGTTTTATATATCTATAATTAATATTAAAATGCTATAATGATGATGTAGTGACCTGAACTTTTCCATGATTATATATTATATGAAAGGACCCGTCCTAATCCACTGGACGAAGTCATCAACATTTGGTCCCATTGCGATGATCGGCTCCAAGTAATGTCCTTATATTGAGCAAATGCACAGCGGAAGACTTAATTCGTACCTGAGAATAAACATGCTTTAAAGTGTCAACCAAAAGGTTGGTGAGTTCATAGGTTTATCATAACAATCATTTCAATATGTTAATAGACCACAAGATTTCATAATCATAAACATAATACACTCGCAAGTGTATGTAAAGCATTCTAAGTGGTTGAGCACTTGGTAACCATACTTAACATTTAATCAACGTCGCATATTCCCTTTATTATGAAATCTCACTACACCGTACCAAGTGTAGTCACCAAAACGAAGTACTGTGCAACCGTTGAATACTGGTCGTCCAGTCCGGTTGGGGTTGTCAGGCCCGATAGATCTATCAACAGGATTCGCGTTTACAATACCCATGTAAATAGTAGTTACCAAGCTACAGGGAAATATGCCAGTGGTACAACTCAACGTAGAATATATTTTTAAGTACTTGTGTCTATTTTGTAAATATTTATAAAAGCAGCGCATGTATTCTCAGCCCAAAAATATATATTGCAAAAGCAATTAAAAAGGGAGCAAATGAAACTCACTTTTGCCTTGAAGGTATTTAATTCGACTAGGTCTCCGATAGATATCACGAACCTAACCATATATATAATATATCAACATATTTTCTTTTTAAGTAATCGTTACATATATATATATATATATATATGTATATATATATATATATATATATATATATATACTTTTAATACTTTTAATATTTTCTTAGTCCGTGGTTAGCAGTCCGATGTTAGTGGTCCACAATTAGTTGCTTAAATAAAATAAATAGAGACCCCATCGTATTCGTATTGATCAGAATTAATCTCGACCCATGGTACCATGTTGTCAAATGACGTGTTGCGTACATAAAGTACCGTGTTGTCAAATGACGTGTTGCGTACAATCATGAAGTCTTATGATTAATCTTCTCGTGTTGTTTACGGGTGGTCCTGAAATATATAAAATCAAATAATAATTAATTATATATAAAATATCATATTAATTACAAAAGATATGATTAATTTACTTTTTCTTCAAATATTTTCGTAGCTAAACTAGCTTCGGATACCCAATCTTGTTTTAGTCGTAGTTTCTTCATTACAACTCCGTTTTTGTTGGTTCAACTTGCCACTTCCTTGGATCGAGTCAAATTTTAAGAATATGAACTGAAAATACCTTAGTTTGTATTCAAAATCATAGGTTATAGGTCAAACTTTGGTGAAACTTATGAAAGTGATCATTTTCCATCATAAAAACAACATTTAATGATCATTTTTCTAAAAATACTTACACTTTGAGTTAAACCATGAAATTTTTATGTGTTAACATATTCATAAGAAATATCATTTTTCCAGAACATGAACTTCCAATTCAAAGTTCAATATGGTTTTTAATTATCCAACCCAAAACAGCCCCGGTTGCACTCCGACGACGTAGATTCAGTTTTTAAGATGTTCTTTGTAAAACTAAGTTATATCTTGTTAGGTTAGCATATCATTATGATATATTACAGGTCTTGAAGTGTTTTAAAAGTCAAGTTAGAAGGATCTATTTAGTTTGCGAACAAGTTTGAAATCATTCAAACTATGTTCTTGTTGTTAAAATTTTATACCACAAAATAAGATAGCTATATGAATATGAATTGAATAAGATTATGAACAAGGTTACTACCTCAAGTTACTTGGACAAAGTTACTGCAAAAGATAAGAAATAATCTTGGAATCAAAGAGTGGTGGAGTTAGATCAAAAGGTTGGAAGTAAGCTTCTTTAAATGGGTGGTTATTTTGATATATTCTTGAAAGAGTTTTCTTATGGTGTTTAAGGCTTGTAATTGAAGCTAAATGATGGGGAAAATGCTTGGAGATGATCAAGTATGAAGTTAGGAGTATTTTGAGAGAGAAATGAGGGTGTAGGTATGAAAAAATGGAGTGAAGAAATGGTGTTCATTCATAAAAACGTTTTTAGTTTATAAAGAAAGAAAAGGATTCCTAATTTTGTTTTCTTACTAATAATTCATGCTACTTGACAAATCCTAGTTACCTCATATCTAGGGCAGTAATAATGTTGATTAGGATGTTGATTTGATGTGTATATACCAATAGTAAATACATATAGAAGCTGGGTATGATACGGGTACATATACCCTAGATATACGTATAGAAATCTTGAGAAAACGGAATGAGAATTCAAATATAGCTATCTTTTTGTGAATATACTTATATTGTTTTATATATTTAAGTCCTTAAAAAGTGATTAAATACATTATATATACGATACATGTATAAGCATTATAGGTTATAAGTATATATATCAAAGAATGTTACGTATAGTTATCGTTTTGAAAACTTAAGTTAGTAGTTTCAAAATATAGTTATAACTCATTGTCATTAGTACACAATGAGATGTTAAACCATCCTTAGATCATGTTAAATATATATAAATACATATATATACACAAACGTATAATTATCGTATGTTATATAGTTCGTGATATCATCGGTTAAATTGGATGGTCAAACGTTGTGTAAAACTCTTTTCAAAAACATAAGTCTCAACAATTTTGATTGCTTATCATGTTGGTAAGGTTTAATTTATGTAAATATTAATCTCATAAGTATAAAACAATTGGAAAAATCCGGGTCGTTACATTATATGAGTTTACTGTTTACATACATAAATGTCGTGCTGACCAAGAAGACTAAGCACGAAATCTCGTGTTGACCAAGAAGACTAAGCACGAGAACTCGTGCTGACTAAGAAGACTAAGCACGAAATCTCGTGCTGACCAAGAAGACTAAGCACGAAATCTCGTGCTGACCAAGAAGACTAAGCACGAGAACTCGTGCTGACTAAGAAAACTAAGCACGAAATCTCGTGCTGACCATGAGGACTAAGCACGAAAACTCGTGTTGACCAAGACTTTAACAACCCAATTTTTTTCTGTAAATATATATATGAGATTGATGTTTACATACATAAATGTTTCCAACGTGTTAAGCAATCAAACTTGTTAAGATTTGATTAATTGAAACGAGTTTCATGTAGTCAATTGACCACACAGTTTGCCCGACGATTCATGAACGTTATAACTTGTAATTGACATGATAATATATATAGGTACATATATATGTTAACACATTATAATGATAAGTAAGTATCTCATTTAGTATATTAACAATGAACTATATATGTAAAATGAGACTACTAACTTAAAGGTTTAGAAACAATATATATATATATATATATATATATATATATATATATATATATATATATATATATATATATATATATATATATATATATATATATATAACGTTTAACGACGAAATAACACCTTAATCAAAATGAATACATATGTATCGTATTATAAAGTATTATTACACTTTTGAAAGACTTAATTACATATATCAAAATACTTATACTCAACAAAGATAACTACACTCAAATTCACATTCATTTTCATCGAGAATTCTACTCGTATTCGTCCGGTATATGTACCCATATAATACCCAGCTTCTAGATGTATATACTATTGGTATATACATATAATAATTCAGCTCTTAGCAGCCCATGTGATTAATTACTTAGAGTTTAGCTTGTGGGGTTTGAACCTTGTTATCTAGCTTGAATAATTGCACAAAATAACAAAGAATGGTGACCTCTTTTGTCCTATAAAACTCATAGCCATATGGCCAAGTTCTAGCATCAAATTCACTTCCATTTTACAATCACTCATCCATTCTCTAAACACTCTCTCAAAGTACTAGTAGCCTTCATCATCTTGATCATAATCTACTTTCAAAAACAATACATAATCACCATAAGAAAACCTAACAAGAACACTTCAAGATTATACTTCAAGATTTTTTCTAAGCTTGTAATCCATTTCAAAAACTCTTCTAAGATCAAGAACTTCTATTTAATCTCAGTAGCTTATCATTCTAATTCAAGGTAATATTCATATTCAAACTTTGATTCGATTTTTATAACTATAACTATCTTAAAACAAGTAGTAATCTTACTTGAACTTGTTTTCGTGTCATGATCCTACTTCAAGAACTTCCAAGCCATCAAAGATCCTTTGAAGCTCAAGTTATTTTCTCATCATTTCCAGTAGGTTTACCTACTATACTTGAGGTAGTGATGATGTTCATAACATCATTCGATTCATATATATAAAACTATCTTATTCAAAGATTATAACATGTAATCACTAGAACATAGTTTAGTTAATTCTAAATTTGTTTGCAAACAAAGTTAATCCTTCTAACATAACTTTTAAAATTAACTAAACACATGTTCTATATCTATATGATATGCTAACTTAATGATTTAAAACCTGGAAACACGAAGAACACCGTAAAACCGGACATACGCCGTCGTAGTGAGACCGGGGGCTGTTTTGGGTTAGATAATTAAAAACTATGATAAACTTTGATTTAAAAGTTGTCCTTCTGGGAAAATGATTTTTATTATGAACATGAAACTATATCCAAAAATCATGGTTAAACTTAAAGTGGAGTATGCTTTTCAAAATGGTCATCAAGACGTCGTTCTTTTGACTGAAATGACTACCTCTTAAAAAAATGACTTGTAACTTGTATTTCCGACTATAAACTTATACTTTTTCTGTTTAGTTTCATAAATTTCAGTTCATTATGAAACCATATCAATTGAATTCACTCAAAACGGATTTAAAACGAAGAAATTATGGGTAAAACAAGATTGGATAATTATGCTTGTTGTAGCTACGTGAAATTTGTAACAAATCTATACAAATCATAACTTAACTAACTTATATTGTATTATACATGTATTCTAACATATATTATGTAATTCTGGGATACCATAGACACGAATACAATGTTTTGACATATCATATCGACCCATCTATATATATTTCGAAACAACCATAGACACTCTATATGCAGTAATGATTGAGTTAGCTATACAGGGTTAAGGTTGATTCTAAAATAATATATATACTTTGAGTTGTGATCTAGCCTGAGACTTGTATACACTGGGTCATGGATTGATTCGAGATAATAAATATTGATTTATTTCTATACATCTAACTGTGGACAACTAGTTGTAGATTACTAACGCTAGACTGCTAACTTAACAAACTTAAATCGTTAAAGCGTAATAAAAAATGTTGTGAATATATTTCGATCATACTTTGATATATATATGTATACATTTGTTATAGGTTCATGAATCAACCCGTGACCAAGTCTTACTTCCCGATGAAGTAAAAATATGTGAAAGTGAGTTATAGTCCCATTTTTAAAAATCTAATATTTTTGGGATGAGAATATATGCAATTTTATAAATGTTTTACAAAATAGACACAAGTACGTGAAACTACTTTCTATGTTTGAATGATCGAAGCCAAATATGCCCCTTTTTGCTTGGTAACCTAAGAATTAGTAAACCAGTCTACTAATTGACGCGAATCCTAAAGATAGATCTATTGTGCCCAACAAACCCCATCCGTTGTAGCGGATGGTTTATTACTTCGAAATTTATATCATGTCCGATGAATGTCCCGGAATGATGGGGATATTCTTATATGCATCTTGTTAATGTCGGTTACCAGGTGTTCACCATATGAATGATTTTTATCTCTATGTATGGGTTGATGTTTACGAAAAATGGAAATATGAAATCTTGTGGTCTATTATTACGATTGATAAATATATAGGTTATACCTATAACTCACCAACATTTTTGTTGACGTTTTAAGCATGTTTATTCTCAGGTAACTGTTAAGAGCTTCCGCTATTGCATACTAAATTAAGGACAAGATTTAGAGTCCATGCTTGTATAATATTGTTTGAAAACTGCATTCGAAGACATATATTGTTGTGTAATATTATTGTAAACCATTATGTAATGGTCATGTGAAAACGCTATATTTTTGATTATCATTATTTGATAATCGTCGTAATATTTTTAAACCTTTATCGATAAAATAAAGGTTATGGTTAGTTTTAAAATCGAATGAAGTCTTTGAAAAACGTCTCATATAGAGGTCAAAACCTCGCAACGAAATCAATTAATATGGAACGTTTATAATCAATATGAACGGGACATTTCAGTTGGTATCCGAGCGTTGGTCTTAGAGAACTAGAAATTGCATTAGTGTGTGTCTAACCGAGTTTGTTAGGATGCATTAGTGAGTCTGGACTTCGACCGTGTTTTCTTTAAAAATGATTGCTTAACACTTTTTGTTAGAAACCATATATTATTAACATGTAAATATTATGTGATATATTAATCTCTTAACATGTTTGATATTGTGTGATAGATGTCTACCTCTAGTACAAATCCCATCGACTCACCTAATAATAATGAAGAGTCGAATATATTTTGGGAAGATTCACAAATTCCCGAGGAAGAACCGGAAGAGGAAGAACCGGAAGAGGAGGAACCGGAAGAGGAGGAATCGGAGAAGAAGAGGTTTCGGAGGATGAAATATTAATAACTACAGAAAAACGATTAAATAAAAGAAAATCCTCAACCAACGGACCAAAGTTAAAAATGGTCAACGGTGTTTCCTCCAAGGAAGAAAAATATTGGGAAAATTACCAGTTTTCTGATGAATCGGATCCCGATGAGGATTCCGATGATGTTATAGAAATTACCTCGACCCAATTTGAAAAAGCAAAAGAAAAAAATAAGGGAAAAGGCATCAAAATAGAAAAACCCGAGCCCAAAACCGATGAACTGTATGTTAACATGAAGTACCCTGATGGTGTGTACCGTAAGCACCCGTATTTCTTAAACTTTCACTATAACCCGGAAACATCTAAGCCACTAGATTTTTCTAGACCATTTAAGAAAAGAACGGCTCGTATTAGGGGATCACCATATATCCCTAGAAAATTAGCGAAACGAAACAAGTCCGAAGAAGAAGAAACGAGTGAGTCGGAATAAAGAGTTGTAATCATGTTATGTAATATATGTATTGTAGTGTGTTTGTATTGTTATGTTATATGTAAAAATTGCTTGTATTGTTTGTTAATTATCTTTTACGAATCTAATCCTTGTTTATTTTACAGTATAAAAACAAAAATGGACGTTAAGGATAGACAACCAAAAATTTTAGAAGACCTACCAGGGGATATGATTGATGAAATCTTATCTATAGTCGGGCAAAATTCATCAGCACAATTATTTATGACAAAATTAGTTTTTTGAATGTTTGAAAGACATTCCAGGCATGCCTTAGTTTATAAAAGGCTTTCCTTTAAAAGATGGGGTATATCACATTGGGGAGACTTTAAGTTACGCCAAGTTTTCTTTAAGGCATTTAGTGCGGGAAACCCATATGCAATTTTACGCTACGGGTTACGAACCTATTTTGACTCAACATATCCCAACATAGGACTTCTTTCTTTAGAAAGAGCTTCTAACATGCAACATAAAGAAGCATGTTATGCTTACGGGTTAATAATGATCGCTTCTCACCAAAGTGAGAAAAAGAACATCGGATTACAACTGTTAAATAAAACATTCCCACAAGTGACGGATTCGGTAGTTGGGGTGAGAAACAGGGTTTTTAGATTGTTATGGGGCTGTTGGGCATTAAGTAACCCTCGTACTTTTGACGACATTACAACATGCTGCCTAGCCAACAGTCACAACGGTTATTTTTTACAAGACCAAGGATGGGAAATAATACTAGTAAAACCCGAATGCATGACTTGTTTCTGGACTTATGAATTACGTGTCTTTATTTCTTTTGCTGAACGACTTGCATATTAACTAGAATTGCCTTTATAGTTGCCGTGTAGCAAAGTTATTATGTGCTATATTTCATCCTATATGTATAATAGTGGTATTGTATGTTTGTAAAATATTGTATAAAAGTTTGAACGCGAAATATTATTGTAATAAGTTTTTCATATAGAATCGTAGTAGTTGAATTGTATAGTAGCTACTAAGTATGAACTTAACGGGTAGGTACTACCCGAATTAAAACTATAAAATGCTAATATGAAGAAAAAGCTTTTATAAATAAGTTCATATTATGCTATGAAATACTATTGACTACTCTTAAATTCTATATGATTAACTCAATTCTTTTGGCTATTTTTGAAGGAAATGGCACCGACGACTCGTTAGAACTTGAACATGAGTGAGGAAGACTTCCGTGTTTTCCTTGCTGCGAACATAGCCGCAGCACAGGTCGCAATGCAAAATAACAACAATAACTCTGGTTCTAGCAGTGAAACTAATTCCACAAGAAATCGTGTAGGATGCTCCTACAATGAATTCACTGCCTGCAAACCTTTGGAATTTGATGGAACCGAGGGTCCAATCGAATTGAAACGGTGGACCGAGAAGGTTGAATCGGTGTTTGCCATAAGTAAATGTACTGAAGAAGACAAAGTAAAGTACGCTACGCATACCTTTACAGGTACTGCATTAACATGGTGGAATACCTATCTCGAGCAGGTAGGACAAGATGCTGCTTACGCACTACCGAGGTCAGCATTCAAGCACTTGATGAACGAGCAGTATCGTCCCAGAAACGAGGTCAATAAGCTCAAGGTAGAGCTTAGAGGATTACGAACGCAAGGTTTTGATATCACCACGTACGAACGACGATTCACAGAGTTGTGCCTATTGTGTCCCAGAACGTTCGAAGACGAAGAAGAGAAGATCGACGCATTTGTAAAAGGGTTACCGAAAAGGATTCAAGAAGATGTGAATTCACACGAGCCCGACTACATACAAAAGGCAAGTCGAATGGCTCACAAACTAGTGAACCAGATCGAAGGAAGGATTAAAGAGTAGGCGGTCGAAGAGGCTAACATGAAACAAGTCAAGAGAAAATGGGAAGAAACCAGTGACAAGAGTCACTAATACAACAACAATCACAACCACAATCCCAATAACTATCCCAACAACCGCAACATCAATCGCAACAACAACTTCAACAAACGTCCCAACAACAACTTCAACAAACATCCCAATAACAACTACAATAATCGTCCCAACAACAATAACAACAACAACAATAACAATCCCAACAACAATCTCAATAATAACAATGGCAACAAAAACCAAAAACAGTCATGCCAAAGGTGTGAAGAGCATCACCAAGGGTTCTGCACGACATTTTGCACCAGGTGTAAAATAAATGGTTATAGTGCGATAAAGTGCGAGATCTATGGAACAATGCATAACAGAAATAAAAGAACAAATAATGTCGGAACAAATGACACCGCCATAGTTTATTTTGGATGTGGAAAACCGGGCCACTTTAGTAGAAATTTCCTGAATCAGGGGAATACTAATGGGCAGGGCTACGGAAGAGTTTTCAATATTAATACGGCAGAAGTGCAGGAAGACCCGGAGCTTGTTACGGGTACGTTTCTTATCAATGAAAAATCTGCTTATGTTTTATTTGATTCGGGTGCGGATAGAAGCTATATGAGTAGAGATTTTTGTGCTAAATTAAGTGGTCCATTGACGCCTTTGGAAAATAAATTTTTACTCGAATTAGCAAACGGTAAATTAATTACAGCAGATAAAATATGTCAGAATCAAGAAATTAAACTGGTTAGCGAAACATTTAAAATTGATTTGATACCAGTAGAATTAGGAAGTTTTGATGTGATAATCGGCATGGACTGGTTGAATGAGATGAAAGCAGAAATTATTTGTTACAAAAATGCTATACGCATTATGCGCGAGAAGAGAAAACCTTTAATGGTGCACGGAGAAAAGAGCAACGCGAAGTTAAATCTTATTAGTAACCTGAAGGCGCAAAAACTAATAAGAAAAGGTTGCTATGCCATTCTAGCACACATCGAGAAAGTCAATTCCGAAGAGAAGAACATCAATGATTTCCCGTCGCAAAAGAATTTCCCGATGTATTTCCGAAAGAATTATCGGGACTACCTCCACACCGATCTATTGAATTTCAAATAGATCTTGTACCAGGAGCTGCACCAATAGCTCGTGCTCCATACAGACTCCCACCTAGTGAAATGAAGGAACTTCAGAGCCAATTACAAGAACTTTTAGAGCGTGGTTTCATTCAACCAAGCACATCACCGTGGGGAGCTCCTGTTTTGTTTGTCAAAAAGAAAGATGGTACATTTAGATTATGTATCGACTATAGAGAGTTGAATAAACTTACCATCAAGAACCGTTATCAACTACCGAGAATCGACGATTTATTTGATCAGTTTCAAGGTTCGTCAGTGTACTCGAAGATTGATTTACGTTCTGGATATCATCAAATGCGGGTGAAGGAGGATGATATTCCAAAAACTACTTTTTAGACGCGTTACGATCATTACCAGTTTATGGTTATGCCGTTTGGTTTGACTAACACACCAGCTATGTTCATGGACTTTATGAACTGAGTGTGTGGACCATACCTTGACAAGTTTGTCATTGTTTTCATCGATGACATACTTATTTACTCAAAGAATGATCAAGAGCACGAAGAACATTTGAGAAAAGTGCTAGATTTGTTGAGGAAAGAAAAACTATACGCTAAGTTTTCAAAGTGTGCATTTTGGTTGGAAGAAGTTCAATTCCTCGGACACATAGTGAACAAAGAAGGTATTCAGGTGGATCCAGCAAAGATTGAAACCTTTGAAAAGTGGGAAATCCCGAAAACTCCGAAACATATACACCAATTTTTAGGACTGGCTGGTTACTACAGAAGATTCATCCAAGATTTTTCCAAAATAGCAAAACCCTTGACTGCATTAACGCATAAAGGGAAGAAATTTGAATGGAAGGATGAACAAGAGAAAGCATTTCAAATGTTGAAGAAAAATTTAACTACGGCACCTATATTGTCATTGCCTGAAGGGAATGATGATTTTGTGATATATTGTGACTCCTCAAAGCAAGGTCTCGGTTATGTATTAATGCAACGAACGAAGGTAATTTCTTATGCGTCCAGACAATTGAAGATTCACGAACAAAATTATACGACTCACGATTTGGAGTTAGGCGTTGTTGTTTTTGCATTAAAGACTTGGAGGCACTACTTATATGGGGTCAAAAGTATCATATATACCGACCACAAAAGTCTCCAACATATATTTGATCAGAAACAACTGAATATGAGGCAGCGTAGGTGGATTGAATTATTGAATGATTACGACTTTGAGATTCGTTACCACCCGGGGAAGGCGAATGCGGTAGCCGACGCCTTGAATAGAAAGGACAGAGAACCTATGTCGGTAAAAGCTATGAATATAATTATTCGTACTAACCTTACTACTCAAATAAAGCGCAACAGGGAGTTTTAAAAGAAGGAAATTTGAAGAAAGAAATACCCAAAGGATCGGAGAAACATCTTACTATTAGGGAAGACGGAACCCGGTATAGAGCTAAAAGAATTTAGGTACCAAAGTTTGGAGATGTAAGAGGAATGGTACTTAAGGAAGCACATAAAACCAGATACTCAATACATCCCGGAGCGGGGAAGATGTACAAAGATCTCAAGAATTACTTTCGGTGACCGAGTATGAAAACCGATATTGCTAAATACGTAGGAGAATGTTTGATGTGTTCTAAGGTTAAAGCTGAATATCAGAAACCATCAGGTCTACTTCAACAACCAGAAATCCCAGAATGGAAATGGGAAAACATTACCATGGATTTCATTACTAAATTGCCAAGGACTGCAAGTGGTTATGATACTATCTGGGTAATAGTCGATCATCTCACCAAGTCAGTACACTTTCTGCCAATGAGAGAAGATGATAAAATGGAGAATTTGGTGAGATTATACTTGAAGGAAGTTGTCTCT
Organism: Rutidosis leptorrhynchoides; assembly: GCF_046630445.1. Lineage (NCBI taxonomy): Eukaryota > Viridiplantae > Streptophyta > Magnoliopsida > Asterales > Asteraceae > Rutidosis > Rutidosis leptorrhynchoides. The sequence goes on along the minus strand of NC_092338.1, from coordinate 134,818,271 downwards.
AGACATGGAATACCAATCTCTATAATCTCTGAAAGAGATGGCAGATTTGTTTCAAGGTTTTGGCAGACATTACCGCAAGCATTGGGAACTCGTCTAGAGAGCGAAAGGATGATACAGACTCTTGAAGACATGCTATGAGCATGTGTTATTGATTTTGGAAACAGTTGGGATCGACATCTATCATTAGCAGAATTTTCCTACAACAACAGTTACCACTCGAGTATCGAAATGGCACCGTTCGAAGAACTTTATGGTAGAAAGTGCAGATCCCCGATTTGTTGGAATGAATTGGGGGATAGACAGATTACGGGTCCGGAGATAATCCAAGAAACTACCGAGAAAATCATCCAAATTTAACAACGGTTGAAAACCGCTCAGAGTCGACAAAAGAGCTACGCGGACCTTAAAAGGAAAGATTTAGAATTTGAAATTGGAGAGATGGTCATGCTTAAGGTTTCGCCTAGGAAAGGCGTTGTCCGATTTGGTAAACGAGGGAAACTAAATCCAAGATACATTGGACCATTCAAGATTTTAGATCGTGTCGGACCAGTAGCCTACCAACTTGAATTACCTCAACAACTCGCCAATGTACATAATACCTTTCACGTCTCGAATATGAAGAAGTGCTTAGCTAAAGAAGATCTCACTATTCCTTTAGACGAAATTAAAATCAACAAAAAACTACAATTCGTTGAAGAACCCGTCGAGATAATGGATCGTGAGGTTAAAAGGCTCAAGCAAAATAAGATATCAATCTTCAAGGTTCGATGGAAAGCTCGTAGGGGACCCGAGTTCACCTGGGAGCGTGAAGATCAAATGAAGCTGAAATACCCGTACCTATTTCCAGAAGATTCGTCAACACCTCCAATAGCTTAAAATTTCGGGACGAAATTTATTTAACGGGTAGGTACTGTAGTGACCCGAACTATTCCATGATTATACATGATATGAGTTTAATTTTTACATACATAAATGTCGTGCTGACCAAGAAGACTAAGCACGAAATCTCGTGCTGACCAAGAAGACTAAGCACGAGAACTCGTGCTGAATAAGAAGACTAAGCACGAAATCTCGTGCTAACCAAGAAGACTAAGCACGAAATCTCGTGCTGACCAAGAAGACTAAGCACGAGAACTCGTGCTGACTAAGAAGACTAAGCACGAAATCTCGTGCTGACCAAGAGGACTAAGCACAAAAACTCGTGCTGACCAAGACTTTAACAACCCGAATTTTTTTTCCCGTAAATATATATATGAGATTGATGTTTACATACATAAATGTTTCCAACATGTTAAGCAATCAAACTTGTTAAGATTTGATTAATTGAAACGAGTTTCATGTAGTCAATTGACCACCCAGTTTGCCCGATGATTCATGAACGTTATAACTTGTAATTGACATGATAATATATATAGGGACATATATATGTTAACACGTTATAATGATAAGTAAGTATCTCATTTTGTATATTAACAATGAACTGTATATGTAAAATGAGACTACTAACTTAAAGGTTTCGAAACAATATATATATATATATATATATATATATATATATATATATATATATATATATATATATATATATATATATATAACGTTTAACGACGAAATAACAACTTAATCACAATGAATACATATGTATCATATTATAAAGTATTATTACACTTTTGAAAGACTTAATTACATATATCAAAATACTTATACTCAACAAAGATAACTACACTCAAATTCACATTCATTTTCATCGAGAATTCTACTCGTATTCGTCCGGTATATGTACCCGTATAATACCCAGCTTCTAGATGTATATACTATTGGTATATACATATAATAATTCAGCTCTTAGCAGCCCATGTGATTAATTACTTGGAGTTTAGCTTGTGGGGTTTGAATCTTGTTATCTAGCTTGAATAATTGCACAAAATAACAAAGAATGGTGACCTCTTTTGTCCTATAAAACTCATAGCCATATGGCCAAGTTCTAGCATCAAATTCACTTCCATTTTTCAATCACTCATTCATTCTCTAAACACTCTCTCAAAGTACTAGTAGCCTTCATTATCTTGATCATAATCTACTTTCAAAAACAATACATAATCACCATAAGAAAACCTAACAAGAACACTTCAAGATTTTTTCTAAGCTTGTAATCCATTTCAAAAACTCTTCTAAGATCAAGAACTTATATTTAATCTCAGTAGCTTATCATTCTAATTCAAGGTAATATTCATATTCAAACTTTGATTCATTTTTATAACTATAACTATCTTAAAACAAGTAGTAATCTTACTTGAACTTGTTTTCGTACTTGTTTTCGTGTCATGATCCTACTTCAAGAACTTCCAAGCCATCAAAGATCCTTTGAAGCTCAAGTTATTTTCTCATCATTTCCAGTAGGTTTACCTACTATACTTGAGGTAGTGATGATGTTCATAACATCATTCGATTCATATATATATAAAATTATCTTATTCGAAGATTATAACATGTAATCACTAGAACATAGTTTAATTAATTCTAAACTTGTTCACAAACAAAGTTAATCCTTCTAACATAACTTTTAAAATCAACTAAACACATGTTCTATATCTATATGATATGCTAACTTAATGATTTAAAACCTGGAAACACGAAGAACACCGTAAAACCGGACATACGCCGTCGTAGTGAAAACGGGGGCTGTTTTGGGTTAGATAATTAAAAACTATGATAAACTTTGATTTAAAAGTTGTACTTCTGGGAAAATGATTTTTCTTATGAACCTGAAACTATATCCAAAAATCATGGTTAAACTCAAAGTGGAAGTATGTTTTTCAAAATGGTCATCAAGACGTCGTTCTTTCGACTGAAATGACTACCTCTTATAAAAACGACTTGTAACTTGTATTTTTGACTATAAACTTATACTTTTTCTATTTAGTTTCATAAATTTCAGTTCATTATGAAACCATATCAATTGAATTCACTCAAAACGAAGAAATTATGGGTAAAACAAGATTGGATAATTTTGCTTGTTGTAGCTACGTGAAATTTGTAACAAATCTATACAAATCATAACTTAACTAACTTATATTGTATTATACATGTATTCTAACATATATTATGTAATCTTGGGATACCATAGACATGAATACAATGTTTTGACATATCATATTGACCCATCTTTATATATATTTCGGAACAACCATAGACACTCTATTTGCAGTAATGCTTGAGTTAGCTATACAGGGTTGAGGTTGATTCCAAAATAATATATATACTTTAAGTTGTGATCGAGCCTGAGACTTGTATACACTGGGTCGTGGATTGATTCGAGATAATATATATTGATTTATTTCTGTACATCTAAATGTGGACAACTAGTTGTAGATTACTAACGTTGGACTGCTAACTTAACAAACTTAAATCGTTAAAGCGTAATAAAAAATGTTGTGAATATATTTCGATCATACTTTGATATATATGTATACATTTGTTATAGGTTCGTGAATCAACCCGTGACCAAGTCTTACTTCCCGACGAAGTAAAAATCTGTGAAAGTGAGTTATAGTCCCATTTTTAAAAATCTAATATTTTTGGGATGAGAATACATGCAATTTTATAAATATTTTACAAAATAGACACAAGTACGTGAAACTACTTTCTATGGCTGAATGATCGAAGCCGAATATGCCCCTTTTTGCTTGGTAACCTAAGAATTAGTAAACCAGTCTACTAATTGACGCGAATCCTAAAGATTGATCTATTGGGCCCAACAAACCCCATCCGTTGTAGCGGATGCTTTAGTACTTCGAAAATTATATCATGTCCGATGGATGTCCCAGAATGATGGGGATATTCTTATATGCATCTTGTTAATGTTGGTTACCAGATGTTCACCATATGAATGATTTTTATCTCTATGTATGGGATGATGTTTACGAAAAATGGAAATATGAAATCTTGTGGTCTATTATTACGATTGATAAATATATAGGTTAAATCTATAACTCACCAACATTTTTGTTGACGTTTTAAGCATGTTTATTCTCAGGTAATTGTTAAGAGCTTCCGCTATTGCATACTAAATTAAGGACAAGATTTGGAGTCCATGCTTGTATAATATTGTTTGAAAACTGCGTTCGAAGACATATATTGTTGTGTAATATTATTGTAAACCATTATGTAATGGTCGTGTGAAAACGCTATATTTTTTATTATCATTATTTGATAATCATCGTAATATTTTTAAACATTTATCGATAAAATAAAGGTTATGGTTTGTTTTAAAATCGAATGCAGTCTTTGAAAAACGTCTCATATAGAGGTCAAAACCTCGCAACGAAATCAATTAATATGGAACGTTTATAATCAATATGACCGGGACATTTCAGATGACATCATAAATAGTCATTTTTCTTCATTGAAAAAAATCAAAAAGAAAATAGAAAAAAATCTAACTCACTTGGATGAAATCATAAATCAATTTAATTTACAATTAAATTTAATCTTTACAATTAATTATGATTAAGATAGAAATTGACAAAAGATTCGGCCTTTATTCCTTTTGTAAATTACGGAGTATTTGTTTTTTTATATGCTAAATAAAATTACCCCCGTGTTATGCAATATATTCGCTAAATCAAAAAGCATATACGTATACAAATTGCCGTCCTTAAAATATCTTCCTTTTCCCAAATCAAATTAAACCCTATAAAACTCAAACGAATTGCATGCCTTTACTTACTCTCTTTTACAAAGAATTCAAATTTATCTCCGCAAAAAATAGTTTCATTCACCTTCTACACCATCTTTTAATGGATCTTTTCATCTACTCTAAGCTTCATCACAAGTCTTTTCAGGTGAATCAATCTTTTAATTAAAGAGCTTATCAATTAGATTATCTTTGTTTAATTCTTGGTTATGAGTTTAGAGCTTATACCATTTATTGGTTCATGATATTTTTGAATTTGGATAAATGTATTTCATCGTATTTTTATAATTTTTTACTTATCTTAATTTATTGGATGCATACCACATGTTCGATAAAATGAAAAGAATGAATTTGATTTTTTTTTAACATGGGTTGCTCTTCGTAAGGTTATGAATCCAGAATATACAGGTATGTGCAATAGTAATAATTGTTGGTTGAATGTGGGTTAATGCACTAAATGATAAACTTAAGTATAATTAACCAAAAGAATATGTTTTGATGATGACACATATATATGCATACGTGATGACTGATATCTTAATATAAAACACGCAAGATCACTAATTTATACTTTATCTTGCAAATGATCAAGTCAAACATAGGTTAAAGAATGAAACTAAAAGTTCAGCTAAACACACGGTCGAGGTACGGTCGACCGCATAGTCAACCGTGAAACCCCAAACTGAATTACAACGTAGATTTGTGAAAACAAGTTGCACGGTCGCCACCACGGTCAACTGCAGTGCGACTGCAGTTTTCTCTGTTACCATTTTCGACCAAATAAAGTTTGACTAGTTCCTGACATCTATAATTCATGAAACCTTTCTCAACATGCTTAGAATAGATGCCTTCTCCATACTCAATTGAGTTTTGGTCATAAAAACACTAATTGTGATTAATTACGCCTAATGACATCTTAATGACAAATTAACCAAGATTAGGCATAACACATAAGTGTAAATCAACAACTTGAGATCTTAATTCTTATCTAGATATACTTAGTATGATCATCAAGTACCAACACACTTAAGCCAATGTCACTAGAACAATGATTGCTATTAGAAATGACTTAGTGATTAATTAAGGCTAAATGAGGAACAATGCTCTCAAGGTTAACTAGTAATGACATGTAATCCTAAAACACACTTAGATACATTTAGGATGGTCACCAAATCCCAACTAGAGATTGCTCTTCCCTTGTGCATGTGTTGGACATTAATGTGTGCTTACACATTAATCAAGCAATATGTTATATTGCAATTAAACTAGTTAAGAACTTGAATTATAAGTTGTGCAAGTATCTATATGATTGATCCTAGAATAACTATCTCTTGATATGTGAGTATTACTTTCTACTTGCCAATATGCTTAATACTCATAAACTTGTCAACTTGATTAATATGTTTGCCATGTGCTCACTAGTTAGGATTCAAGAAACTAACCTACTCCAATAGATTAAGTGTAAAATGGTTCACAATGAAAGTATAGTCAAATGTCTATTTGGTCTAATCTAAGTAACTAAGGGTGATTGCTTATGACTTAACCTTGATGTCTCTACATACTTCATGATTATCTTATAGAGACATTATTCAATTAATCTCTAACCAAACTCAAAAAGAACATGACTTGTGATTAATTGAAACTAGGAAGTTAATGACATAGTGACTAGTCTTTAGAATTGAACCAAGGGCATTAAAGTGACTAACTAAGTCTTGACCAAACTGATATTTCCCAAAATATAAATCATGACACTTCTCCAAAAATGTTGGGTTTGCCACTTTTGGAATGATTAGTCACTTTCATGCATTAAGACCAAATCTCACACACTTAATGCATATAGTACTTGTATAGGATGTTTGGTTTCTTTTGTAGGTGCTAGAAGTAGTAAACGTGCCAAAATGTGGTGTTTAAATTTGAGTCAAACGGCTATACAACGGATACTAAATTTGGACTGGAGCACGCACGATCGCACCACGATCGACCATGAAGGCAACCGTGTATCAACGGCTACTTTTTGAATCCCACTATAAAAGGCAAACATTTAAGAGCATTTGAAGCTGACCCTCTTGCATATTTCAAAGGCTTATTTCCAGTGATCACAAGTGCATCAATTACTACTCAAATGTGATCAAGCAAGAGAAGATTCTATGATCTTATAGATATAGAATTGGGTTGTTGTAAACTTACTAATCAAAATCATTTATCTTATGAGTTTACTTAATGTAATGTATGTCCTAGTATTGTCTTAGGATCATCATTGCAAAGTGTATAAGTCTTGTAACTTTAATTAGTAGAAGCATAGGCTCGCTTAGTGATCTACTTCCTTAAAAGGACTTAGGAAGTTGATTAATCTTATTTGGAGATTATTACTTGTTCAAGGTGAAGACAAGTTGATCTAGGTTGGAGTTGATCTTTCAAAGGGATAGAAAGATTAGGTTTGTTGTCTACCAAAGAAGTTGAAGACTTGTAAATCGGATCTCCACCGGGTTTAGAGAAAAGTGCTTAGTGAAGCAACAAATCTGGATTAGTGTAATCGGGGAGTGGATTAAGGTGGATTAGTTAACATCCACCTGAACCACTATAAATCCTTGTGTCTATGTTCTTTACATTACTTCATTTATCATTTTGAACATATACACTACACACATCAAGTTTGAGTTGAGTTGGTTGATCAAAGTTAAATCGAATTTGGTGATCAATCGAAAAAGTGTTAAAAACATATCAAGTAACTATTCACCCCCCTCTAGTTACTTATAATTGGTATCAGAGCGGTTGCTCAAATCATTGCACTACAAACGATCGCGAAAGCGTCAAAATTCGTTTTGTGCAAAAACTTGAGTCAACGATTCTCGAATCAACTCAAACTATGGGATACTTAGAAGAATTAGTGAAAGAAGCACCAATCTTTGATAAGATGAATATTGATCTGTGGAAATTAAGATTTGAGTCTTATCTCAAATCCAAGGATTACTACTTGTGGAGAATAATCAAAGTAGGAGACTTTGTACCACAAGTTAGTTCAAGACTAGTGAAGTCAACATTTCAAAACAATGATGTTTTGAAACAATTTGATGCAATTTCACTACTTCATGGAATTCTTCCAAGTGAAGAAAGATTAAAGATAATCTCATGTGGAAATGCAAAAGAATGTTGGAATTCACTATGTTCTCAAGAAGATTTAAACTTTAGGAGTTTAAAGGGTAAAGGAATAGAGAAGGATTTGGAAAAGGTTGGTAATTCTCAAGCAAAAGGGTTGAATGGAAATTAAGACTTTTGCCTCATAAGTTCTTGGAATGATTTGGATCAAGATGGTCAAAGTGAAGAAGAGGTTGAATCTCCATTCAAAGAAGAAGATGTCTCAAGCATGGATTGTAATGAGGTACATGTATTCTATCCTTCTAATTATGAAGAATTGTTAGATGATTACAAGACTACTAAATTTGTGTATGATAGTAGTCGTGACAAAGTAAAACTTTTGGAGAAAGAATTACATAAAGTTAGACAAATTAACAAAGTTTTAATTGATGAAAATAACACCTTGAAGAGAAAACTTGAAAGGATAACTATTTGTGATTCATCAAGAGGTAAACATGAAATGAATATATGTCACGACTCTAGCAAACACAAATCTTGTAATCAAAGTCCATTGTCTATTATTAGGAAAATTCAAAATATGAGAAAAATGGACCAAGCTAGCAATTCTATGGTTGGGATAAGTCAAGGATTGGGTAACCGTAAAATAAATCAAAATCAATGATCAAAATGCTAATGAGAATAACCTACTCAAAAAGACTTTGTATTAATGAAAGGTTTTTCTTACAAATGCAAAATTATTTTTGAAAAGTGATTTTAAAAGATTAGTGTAGGAAGCTTACTTGCCTTAGGATTGTGTGTTTATGTGAAAATATGTATTGCATGCTAAATACTATATTGATGCGTTTTGTGCATACTATGTGAATGATTGAATATGAATATATATATATATATATATATATATATATATATATATATATATATATATATATATATATATATATATATATATATATATATATATATATATATATATATATATATATATATATATTAAGGGTCATTGATGATTAAACATCGGGAGGATGTAATCATTCAATGTTAGGTAAAGAAATCTTGTCCTCGAGTATTCTATAGAACCTAAGAATCATCAAAACACGCTCGAAGAAAGAAGAAGTGAAGAAATAAGTGATCAGAAGGATCCACGGCAGCACCACGGCTGACCGTATACTCGACCGCAGATTCCTGTCATGTACGTGTACAAATTCATGTACGGCTAACCCCACGATCGACCGTGCTTCGACCGTGCGTGGTCTGATTCTGTTTTAAATTAATTTAAACCCTCACTTTTATTTCTTTTCAACCCACTTCAAAACACACACACTTACACACGGCTGAGGAGATCGACCGCACGAAGAAGAACGCTCATTCCTTCAATTTCAATTCCTACTTTCGGTATGATTAATCCTTGCTTTTCTAGCATTCAATTGTGTTTGTATGATGAATTAGGGTTATGAAGAAACCCTAATTAGAATGAATCAAAACTTAAATTGATGCAAACAATTGAAATTGTTCTTGAAGAACAATTTAGAAATGATTGTAGCATATCTATGCATTGATTTAACTTTGGACAATTCTAGGGTTCATTATACATCTAGGTTAGATTTTCATAGAAGCATTGTTCATATGATATGAATGACATTGTTGCTAATTGAGCGTGATAATGTTGAATGTCAAAACATGTGTTGATGATGATCTCAAAAGTCTAGATGTAACGACCCAACTTCGTTTTACCAAAAACACGCCTTAAAAAAAAATTTGAGTCAGTACATCTGGACGGCGTCCAGTTATCTGGACGGCATCCAGTATCGAAGGCCAGGACGGCATCCAATCAATTGGGACGGCGTCCAAATGAACTATAAAATTCTGTCCCCGAGATCCAACTTACGCGAACGGAAAACCCGCTTCCCGACACTTTTAAACGAAATGACTTTCACAACACATCATATTAAGTAAAACTAAGATATTTTCACAATGAAAACAAGTTTTACTACACCAGGCCCACAACGACCCGTCTTACAATAATAAAGCAATTTCGACCCATTTATATCTTTAGACGGATTAGGACTCTACAACCCAACCCGATACCAAGAGCATAATCCCGAGGACTGCCAAACCCCCAATCCGCATTAACATATCCAAAAGCTACCCCATCGAGCCCAAGCGCTCCTAAGCATCTAGTCTAATAACTAGTTAGCTTCAAAACACGATACCTGTAAAAAGGTAAACAATGAGAGGGGTAAGCATAAATCTTAGTGAATGCAATAGTTATACGCATAAATATATAACCTACTTACTTGCAATCACATACACAAATACCTCATACACGCTAGCATTTTAAATTAGCATACCATCTCAAAGTACACGAGCTAGCACAAACGATAGCATATTACACGAACAATATATTATGCTATACTACAACACATAACCATGGTTAACCAATCGTACAAGGAATGGTACTTGAATTTGCCATCGGTGTTCATAAAAACCATTAGAGTACTTAACACGTCGTACACTAATCCCACGGGTGCCATCTTAACACGTCGATGCTACACCCCGAGTGGCGTCTTAACACATCAACACTTCACCCGTGATAGTTCTTGGAGTGGCATCTTAACACATTGATACTTCACTCCGAGTGGTGTCTTAACACGTCGACACTTCACTCTTCATATTGCTTGGGTGTAACATCCCAAATATTTAAGGTATTATTTTATGTAAATTTTATTTGCTAAGAAATTATATGGTAAAGGTTGTTTTATGTTAAATGGACAAAGGTTAAGTCTATTGGTTAAATTAAGAAGGACTAATGGTGCAAAGTTAAGATTAAGGACTTCCCTAACTATAGATGTGATGGGGAGGGTAGAAATTGCAATTAAGTCATAGTTGTTTTAATAAAAAGAAATTAAACACTGATAATTCATTATCAGATGTAAAAAAAAAAAAATACAGAAGAGTGCTCCTGTGTGTGTATATGTCGACATTGGCAAAGGGAAGAGGAGGATCCATCAATTGTTAAAATTGTAACCATGCAAGCTTGATTTAGTGAAATCTAAGACACCCTAATCACTTTAGCAAGCTCTAATCTTCCAATTTCATCTTCTTTGTGCACAATTAGGGTTCTTGAACTCTAAAAGACAAGGTATGGATTTTATGTTTAAGTATTGCTTGTATTGTGTGTTAATGATGAGATTATGCTTAAGAAAGTTGCTATTGTTGAATTGTGCACAATTGTTTGAGTTAGAATGTAATTGTTATTGATTTTGGAAGAAGAATTTAGTATGAACTTGCATTATGGATTTATGGTATGAATATGATGAATTTGGTGTTGTTCTAGTTAAATTTCTAGTCATGCACACCAAGTGTTTGTTAAAATGTCTCAATGAGAAGTTTATGTGTTCAAGTTAGAAATTATGATGAAGGATGTTCATGTATGAGCTAGTGTTATTGTTGTAAGTCATAGAACTTGTTTATTTGATAATTTAAGGGTGTTAGTAATGAAATTGGATTACTATGCACATTTGATGATTAATGAAAGGATTAAAGAAAAAGTTGCATGATAGAGCTAAAAGGGATGAGTTAGTAATGTACATGATTAAAATGTGATGTTTAATTGGTAACATTGTCATCTTAGGAAAAATGAGATTTAAAGGCTACTTGTATGCTTGTTATGACTAGGGGGTTAAGTGTATGTGTAAGTATATGATAGTGTATTAATGCATGAGAGTTGTGTTTTTGATTAAGTGGTGATTAATGGGATTAGCTCATATATAGGTGCTAATCAAGGAAAAGAAGTTACAAGTGATCAAGGAAATTCAATTAAGCAAGGTGAGTTCATAGGGGGTAATATGGGCGGGTCAAGAGTGGCTTAGTGTTCTCGGATTGCATCCGTGCAAGAGAGAAATGACTAAGTGCACTAGTTATGTAGCTTAGATAGAACTATTGGGTTAACCTAATAGTTGTATCTATGGTTGATGTCTAGCTTAGGCAAGGTTATTACATTGCTAGTAATCTTGCCTATGGTTTGTGTTAGCTTAGACACATTAAGTGTCTATGTATGAGATGATGATAGCTTAGGCATATTTAGTATGTCTATGGTTAGCTTAGGCATGATTACTAGGTTCGGCCTAGTAAGTCATGTCTATGGTATGAGTGAATTGGATCCGAATGTATGCAAGCAACCAATGGGTTGAAGGATAAGTGTTATGATTTATGCCCACATGTTTTGTGTTTTGTGTTTTATTACTTTCCTATAACTCACTAAGTGCAAAAGCTTACCCCTATGATGTTTCATGTTTTAGGTGCTAAGGTCCATCGTGAAGGTAAGGAGCCCGTGTAAAGCGCTAGAGGAGCATTGGCATAGCGTAAGTGGTATTGCAAGTCCCTTTTTGTAAACACGCTCTACGGTTACCGCTTATCAACGCCTAGTATTTTGAATGTGTCATGTTTGTTATATGTCAAGTTTTGGGACAAAAGTATGGTTTAGATCATGAAAATATGTTTTGATGTTTAAAAGATATTTGTGAATGTTTAATGATATTTGAAACTGATTTCTTAAGTTTGTGTACGATTTATGTAGTTTTGCTTGTGTATGAGAATGAGAAAATGTGTAAAAATTTGGTGTTAGTAAAATGTTGCAGGTAGGGTCCTGGACCCGTGTTATGTCGCGCCGCGGCCAGGGGCTCCGCGCCGCGGCAATGAACTAAGGTTGGTAACAGAAACTGAGTTAAGAAGCATAAGTTTTCCCGTGTTGTACCGCGCCGCGACAAGGCAGGCCGCGCCGCGGCAAATGCCTTGTCCGGCCAGTAACTTAACCTTTCAAAAAAAAAAAAAAAAAAAAAAAAAAAAAAAAAAAAAAATTTACTCGAATCAAGGCGTTAAAAGTTGGTATCAGAGCTGAGGTTTAAGGGACTTGGATAACCCACGATAGGGATTATCTAGGCTTAAACCATTGTTGTGAAAGGATAAGCGGATTAGGACTTGCATAAGTGTTTAAGTCGTATAGTTGTGCCATGCTCCATAGGGTAGAGTCATTGACAAGACCCATAGAATAATGAATAAGATTACGAATTGGTTTATGTAAGGAGTTTGATACTCGCTAGCCATGATGTCGTGGTAGACTAGATGTGTAATGAAATGGTGTAATAACAACAGGCCATTGCTATTACTTCATTCTAGTACACATGGACGTCTACTATGGTCATGGTGAATCGAGTTAGGAATTCTTTCAGATTGTGTGGTTTTGATGAATAATGGTGTTACCGGTATTTGAACTAATGGGTTGAATGTAATTTTCAGAATGGCTATTGTATCACCAAACCGAGGTCAAGATGAGGATGATGAGTACATCCGCACCCCATCCACGGAGTCTATAGAAGACTCTCAAAACGAATCGGAAGAAGTTAACACGCCAAATGACATTTCGGGGCAAATAGGGCAAGCCTTGATACGTTATACCCCAACCTTGTTAGAAAAGATCAAGACATTGATCAATGATCAATTAGATGAGAAGTTAAAGACTCTTATTGCTAATAACCCTACCTTAAGAGGTGAAGGCGGTAGTGGGGTAAGACAAGAAGAGGTAGAAGCCCCAAAGAAGAAGGATGATCGTTTTGAATACAAGAACTTTGCAAATTGCCATCCCCCCGAGTTTCATGGTAAGGTTGACCCAATCGTTAGTCAAAGGTGGATAGACGAAATTGAAGAAACTTTTATGTTATGTGAATGCCCCGAGCATTTAAAGGTAATTTACGCGGCACATCAAATGAAGGGTAGTGGTTATGAGTGGTGGAATTTTATAGTTAAGTCTCATGGGCGAGACGTGGCTACAAGTTTCTCATGGGACAAATTCCGTGAAATGTTTATGACTCAATTTGCTCCGCCCGCTGAGGTTAGTAGGTTGAAATCCGAGTTTATGAATATAGAGCATGGAAGTAAGTCGGTGACCGAGTTTAATGCCGAATTCAATGATAAGTCTCGATTTTGTCCGGACTTTGTGTCAAGTCCCAAGTTGATGATGGATCATTATCATGAAAAGTTGAATCCCGAGATAAGTGAATTTATCGACAAGAGCACTTATAAGACCTTAGCCGAGATGATGAATAGAGCACTTGTTAGAGAGCATGAACTTAGGAAGAAGGCGGCGTTTAAACGGAAGTTAGATCAAGACTCTAAGGCGATGCATAATGTTAGTCCGAAGAAGGGTAAGTTTGGTTCCGAATCCCCGCACAAGTCAAAAGGGGGTTTTGTGTCGGGTAAGAGCGGTGGGAAAGAAGCCAAGTTATGTACTAGATGTGGTAAAAATCATACGGGTGAATGTAAAGCGGGTACCTCCGATTGTTACTCTTGTGGAAAGCCGGGACATAGGGCCGCCGAATGTCCTAAGAAAGGTAAGCAATGTTATTATTGTTTTGAGAAAGGTCACTTTCAAGCCGAATGTCCGGAATACAAGAAGGATTTAGCTAGTGGTAGTGTTAAGAAAGAGGTTAAGACGGAACCGAAGACTAGTGATAGCCGACCAAGGACCCGAGCTCATCAGATTACCGCACTCGAAGCGAAGGAGTCCCAAAATGTGGTGTCAGGTACCTTTATTGTAAACTCTTTACCTGCGCATGTTTTGTTTGATTCCGGTGCTACGCGGTCGTTCGTATCATATTCTTTTTGTAAGCATTTTAATATGACCCCAAGTATGTTAGAACACCCATTAGAGGTTGAAATAGCGGATAATAAGACCGTGATGGTGTATAGTATCATTAAGGGGTGTGAAATTATTTTGGATGATGAAAAGTTTGTCATTGATTTAATACCCATGCAAATGGGGGAATTTCAAGTAATTGTGGGCATGGATTGGCTAGATGACAATGAGGGGATAATTTTGTGTCGTAAGAAAATAGTGTTAGTTCAATCACCAAGTGGAAAAGTTATATGGATTTATGGGGAACGAGCTAGGCGTGCAATTCCTATATGCACATATGCTAAGGCTAAAAGATTTTTGTCTCATGGGTGTTGTGCGTTTTTGGCACATGTTGTTGATGATTCGAAAAAGGTTGTTGAATTAGATGATGTACCAATAGTTAACGAGTTTCCGGATGTGTTTCCAAGTGAATTGCCCGGTGTACCTCCCGAGCGTGAGGTAGAATTTAGAATAGATTTGATACCCGGGGCCACGCCAATTGCCAAAGCTCCATATCGATTAGCCCCATCGGAAATGAGAGAAATGATGACTCAATTGCAAGATTTGATAGATAAAAGTTTTATACGTCCTAGTAGTTCACCATGGGGAGCTCCGGTTTTATTTGTGAAAAAGAAGGATGGGACTATGAGAATGTGTATTGATTATCGAGAATTGAATAAAGTCACTATTAAGAATAAGTATCCGTTGCCAAGGATAGATGATTTGTTCGACCAATTACAAGGTGCAAGTTTCTTTTCAAAGATAGATTTAAGGTCGGGTTACCATCAATTGAAAGTGAGGGAAGAAGATGTCCCTAAAACGGCTTTTCGAACGAGGTATGGTCATTATGAGTTTGTGGTTATGCCGTTTGGATTAACAAATGCTCCGGCCGCATTTATGGATTTGATGAATAGGGTTTGTCGACCGATGCTTGATAGGTTTGTAATTGTATTTATAGATGATATCTTGGTATATTCTAAGAGTGAAGAGGAACATGCGGTGCATTTAAGACAAGTGTTAGAGACTTTAAGAAGAGAAAGATTGTTTGCTAAGTTCTCTAAGTGTGAATTTTAGCTTCGTGAAGTTCAATTTTTGGGCCATGTCATTAATAAGAAGGGTATTTGTGTTGATCCGGTAAAGATAGAGGCAATTATGAGATGGGAACCACCTACTAATCCTACCGAGGTTAGGAGTTTTCTAGGTTTAGCGGGGTATTATCGACGGTTTATACAAGATTTCTCTAGAATAGCCACCCCACTCACCAAGTTGACTCGTAAAAGTGTGCCATGGAGATGGGAAGAAAAGCAAGAACAAGCGTTTCAACTCCTTAAGGAGAAGCTTGTTCAAGCTCCCATATTGGTTTTACCGGAAGGGAATGAGAACATGACGGTTTATTGTGATGCTTCTAAGAAAGGCTTAGGGTGTGTATTGATGCAAAATGGGAAGGTCATAGCTTATGCTTCCCGACAATTGAAGGAACACAAGAAACGCTATCCTACGCATGATTTAGAATTGACGGCCGTGGTTTTTGCTCTAAAGATTTGGCGTCATTATCTTTATGGTGTTAAGTTTTCCATTTATACCGATCATAAGAACTTAAAGTATTTGTTTGATCAAAGGGATTTGAACGATAGGCAAAGGAGAGGTCTCGATTTGGTGAAAGATTATGATTGTGAGATCTTATATCACCCCGGAAAAGCGAATGTAGTAGCGGATGCTCTTAGTAGGAAGTCAAGTCATCAACCGATTAAGATAACAAGCTTGGCTATGGTAATATCACCTCAAATATTTGATGATATTCGTGTTGCACAAGGTGGAGCATTATCGCCCGAAAACGTGAGAAAAGAAAGAATCAAGGGGCAAGTTGACGATTTTGTGGTAGATTCTCGTGGTTTAAGACTTAGATATGGGAGAATTTGGGTACCTTTGCAAAGTGATGTTAGAAGTGAGCTCCTTGACTTAGCTCACAAGTCTAAGTATTCGATTCACCCCGGTGCTACGAAAATGTATAGAGATTTAAGGAAAGACTATTGGTGGCCGGGAATGAAGAGGGATATAGTTAAGTATGTGCACAAGTGTCTTACTTGTCTTCAAGTGAAAGCCGATCATCAAATGCCCTACGGTAAAATGCAACCTTTAGAGGTACCGGTGTGGAAATGGGAGCATATTACGATGGATTTAGTGACTAAGTTGCCTAAGACCCCTAGACAACACGATGCAATTTGGGTTATTGTTGATAGATTGACTAAGAGTGCATTATTTTTGGCAATAAGAGAAGCTTCGTCGTCGGAAGCAATGTCAAAGTTATATATGAAAGAAGTTGTTGCAAGGCATGGAGTGCCGGTTTCTATTGTTTCGGATCGAGACACCCGATTTACATCGCGATATTGGAGAAAGTTTCAAGAGGAAATGGGTACTAAGTTACATGTAAGTACCGCGTTTCACCCACAAACGGATGGTCAAAGTGAACGGACTATACAAACTCTCGAGGATATGTTAAGAGCATGCGTCATCGATTTTGGTGGTAGTTGGGATACTCACTTACCTTTAGTTGAATTTTCGTACAACAATAGTTATCATTCTACAATCGGAATGGCGCCTTATGAGATGTTGTATGGAAGGAGGTGTAGAACCCCGATATGTTGGGGCGAAGTAGGTCAACGGGAATTAGGAAGCACGGAAATAGTACAACAAACCACCGAGATGATTGACCAAATTCGTGAAAGAATGAAGGCGGCGCAAGATCGACAAAAGTCTTATGTTGATAAAAGGAGAAAACCGATAGAATTTCAAGTAGGTGATAAAGTGATGTTAAAAGTTTCTCCATGGAAAGGCATCATTCGTTTTAGAAAGAGGGGAAAATTGGGTCCAAGGTTCGTGGGACCATTTGAGATAGTGGCGAAAGTTGGGAAGGTAGCCTACCGTTTGGCTTTACCCGATGAATTGAGTAATATTCACGACACGTTTCACGTGTCACAATTGAGAAAGTGTTTGGCGGATGAATCAACTTATGTTCCTTTGAATGAAATTGAGGTTGATAATAAGTTAAGATATGCGGAGAAGCCAATAAAGATATTGGAGCAAAAGGTTAAGCGCTTGAGAAATAAGTCGGTTACATTGTTGAAGGTATTATGGCAATTTAGAAAAGGTTCCGAATGTACATGGGAACCCGAAGAATGGCTCTTGAAGTATTATCCGTCGTTGCATCAAGAATGGTTCGCGAGGACGCGAACGATCCAAGAGGGGGAGAGTTGTAACATCCCAAATATTTAAGGTATTATTTTATGTAAATTTTATTTGCTAAGAAATTATATGGTAAAGGTTGTTTTATGTTAAATGGACAAAGGTTAAGTCTATTGGTTAAATTAAGAAGGACTAATGGTGCAAAGTTAAGATTAAGGACTTCCCTAACTATAGATGTGATGGGGAGGGTAGAAATTGCAATTAAGTCATAGTTGTTTTAATAAAAAGAAATTAAACACTGATAATTCATTATCAGATGTAAAAAAAAAATACAGAAGAGTGCTCCTGTGTGTGTATATGTCGACATTGGCAAAGGGAAGAGGAGGATCCATCAATTGTTAAAATTGTAACCATGCAAGCTTGATTTAGTGAAATCTAAGACACCCTAATCACTTTAGCAAGCTCTAATCTTCCAATTTCATCTTCTTTGTGCACAATTAGGGTTCTTGAACTCTAAAAGACAAGGTATGGATTTTATGTTTAAGTATTGCTTGTATTGTGTGTTAATGATGAGATTATGCTTAAGAAAGTTGCTATTGTTGAATTGTGCACAATTGTTTGAGTTAGAATGTAATTGTTATTGATTTTGGAAGAAGAATTTAGTATGAACTTGCATTATGGATTTATGGTATGAATATGATGAATTTGGTGTTGTTCTAGTTAAATTTCTAGTCATGCACACCAAGTGTTTGTTAAAATGTCTCAATGAGAAGTTTATGTGTTCAAGTTAGAAATTATGATGAAGGATGTTCATGTATGAGCTAGTGTTATTGTTGTAAGTCATAGAACTTGTTTATTTGATAATTTAAGGGTGTTAGTAATGAAATTGGATTACTATGCACATTTGATGATTAATGAAAGGATTAAAGAAAAAGTTGCATGATAGAGCTAAAAGGGATGAGTTAGTAATGTACATGATTAAAATGTGATGTTTAATTGGTAACATTGTCATCTTAGGAAAAATGAGATTTAAAGGCTACTTGTATGCTTGTTATGACTAGGGGTTAAGTGTATGTGTAAGTATATGATAGTGTATTAATGCATGAGAGTTGTGTTTTTGATTAAGTGGTGATTAATGGGATTAGCTCATATATAGGTGCTAATCAAGGAAAAGAAGTTACAAGTGATCAAGGAAATTCAATTAAGCAAGGTGAGTTCATAGGGGGTAATATGGGTGGGTCAAGAGTGGCTTAGTGTTCTCGGATTGCATCCGTGCAAGAGAGAAATGACTAAGTGCACTAGTTATGTAGCTTAGATAGAACTATTGGGTTAACCTAATAGTTGTATCTATGGTTGATGTCTAGCTTAGGCAAGGTTATTACATTGCTAGTAATCTTGCCTATGGTTTGTGTTAGCTTAGACACATTAAGTGTCTATGTATGAGATGATGATAGCTTAGGCATATTTAGTATGTCTATGGTTAGCTTAGGCATGATTACTAGGTTCGGCCTAGTAAGTCATGTCTATGGTATGAGTGAATTGGATCCGAATGTATGCAAGCAACCAATGGGTTGAAGGATAAGTGTTATGATTTATGCCCACATGTTTTGTGTTTTGTGTTTTATTACTTTCCTATAACTCACTAAGTGCAAAAGCTTACCCCTATGATGTTTCATGTTTTAGGTGCTAAGGTCCATCGTGAAGGTAAGGAGCCCGTGTAAAGCGCTAGAGGAGCATTGGCATAGCGTAAGTGGTATTGCAAGTCCCTTTTTGTAAACACGCTCTACGGTTACCGCTTATCAACGCCTAGTATTTTGAATGTGTCATGTTTGTTATATGTCAAGTTTTGGGACAAAAGTATGGTTTAGATCATGAAAATATGTTTTGATGTTTAAAAGATATTTGTGAATGTTTAATGATATTTGAAACTGATTTCTTAAGTTTGTGTACGATTTATGTAGTTTTGCTTGTGTTTGAGAATGAGAAAATGTGTAAAAATTTGGTGTTAGTAAAATGTTGCAGGTAGGGTCCTGGACCCGTGTTATGTCGCGCCGCGGCCAGGGGCTCCGCGCCGCGGCAATGAACTAAGGTTGGTAACAGAAACTGAGTTAAGAAGCATAAGTTTTCCCGTGTTGTACCGCGCCGCGACAAGGCAGGCCGCGCCGCGGCAAATGCCTTGTCCGGCCAGTAACTTAACCTTTCAAAAAAAAAAAAAAAAAAAAAAAAAATTTTTACTCGAATCAAGGCGTTAAATTGGGGTGGCATCTTAACACATCGATACTTCACCCCGGATGGCATCTTAACACGTCGACACTTCATCCGTTACTTTCTTGGAGTGGCATCTTAGCACATCGATACTTCACTCCGGGTGGCGTTCTAACACATCGACATTTCACCTCGGGTGGCGTCTTAACACATCGACACTTCACCCGTCATATTACTTTGAGTGGTGTCTTAGCACATCGACACTTCACTCGTCACGTGAAATGTGGTGTCTTAGCACATCGACACTTCATATCTCACGCTACAACAAATAAATACAATATATACCTACGCATATAATTATTCCACTCACCTCGAAATGCCCGCACAAGTCATATATGTAAATCGCCTCCAAACGCGACCGAGCAAACCTTTTTACCTATAATGTGCATATAGATATACAAACAATCAATATACATTCTCTACGAGAGAATTCGACTTCAACACCCTTAACCAAGGGTTTGTACCTACCTCCACAAACCGCCCATTTAGACACCTAAAGTGGACTTCACCAATTACCAGTACGGGTGGTAATTTTGACCCATCAAGCAAGTACAATTTAATCTAAATTATACTTGACACCATTTAAATCAAAATCACTTCCCATGATTACTTTCATTCAAAAACGCCACTTAATACTTAACAAAAGCGTTTAACATCCATTTGACCAAAACTAGTGTCATTACCAATTTTGACCCATCAAAGTCAACCCATTTTGACATAAGTCCCAAAAACATGTTTAATCACTAACGTCTAGTGATTTACTTTCCAAAACACCATTTAAACCAACCTAGGTCTTAACACTAATTTACTAATTAGGTAGTAATCATTTCAAACGCCAATTGCACCAAAACCCCAACACGTGCAATATTGACTCATATTGCTTTTGACCACGTTTGACTCCCATTGACCAAATTAGGTTTAATTCACTCGACTTGTCAAATTACGCCCAAAGTACTTACAATCACTAACAACTAGTGATTGTATCTCAAAACCATCATTTGACACTAAACTTTAATATCACTTGACCCATTTCAACACAAAACCCATTTTGACCCATATTAGGGTTTATGTCATAACCCGTCCTTAACCCTAAGAACGAGTTAGATAACGTATGATTTCATTGCGAGGTATTGACCTCTATATGAGACATTTTTAAAAGAAAACTGCATATATTTTACATTACAAACCACAAATCTTATTTTTGATACAAGCTTTAGACGATAGAAAGATGATTATCGTTTAGCGATAATCTTCGACTTACAAACTTTACAAATAATGATAACAACACGATTTCTAGTATATTTTACAACACAAATCCTCGGGTATGCAGTTTTATTTTTGACACAAATATGCGTACGCAAGATCCTGCTCAAATTCAACATAATGCAGCGGAAACTTCTAATTATCACCTGAGAATAAACATGTTTAAAACGTCAACATAAAGTTGGTGAGATATAGGTTTAGTGCCGGCAGCAATATAAATATAGACCACAAGATTTCATATATAAACATTTTAATAAAAATATTCTAAGTGGTTGAGCACTTGGTAACCATACTTAACATTTAATCACGTCGCATATTCCCTTTATTATGAAATCTTACTACACCGTACCAAGTGTAGTCACAAAACGAAGTACTGTGCAACCGTTGAATACTGGTCGTCCAGTCCGGTTGGGGTTGTCAGGCCCGATAGATCTATCAACAGGATTCGCGTTTACAATACCGCTGTAAATAACAGTTACCAAGCTACAGGGAAGTATGCCAGTGGTACAACTCAATGTAGAATATATTTTTCAGTTACTTGTGTCCATAACGTAAAACATAAAATACATGTATTCTCATCCCGAAATACTTAGAGTTTAAAAGTGGGACTATATACTCACTTTCATCTTGAAGATATGTAATTTCGACTTGGTCTCCGATTGATATCACAAACCTATCCATATATAGTTTATCAATATATTTCTATTTTAAACAATCGTCACATATATATACTTTTTATACTTTTAATAGTTTTAATAATTTCTTAGTCCGTAGTTAGCAGTCCGATGTTAGTAATTCAATTTTAATGGTTCATTTTTAGGTGTTTAATAAACCCCCAATGAAATAAATAAAAACCCCCATCGTATATGTATTGGTCGAGATTAATCTTGACCCATGGTACCGGTGTTGTCAAATGACGTGTTGCGTACATAAAGTACCGGTGTTGTCAAATGACGTGTTGCGTACAATCATGGGATCTTATGATTAATCTTCTCGTATTGTTTACGGGTGATCCTGAACCATATAAAATTAAATTATGAGTACATATATATAAAATATCATGTTATTTTAAAAAGATGTGATTTATTTAATTTTCTCCAATTATTTTCGTAGCCAAACTAGTCTTAGATATCCGATCTCGTTTTGGTCATAGTTTCTTCATTACAACTCCATTTTCGTTGATTCAACTTGCCACTTCCTTGGATCGAGTCCCTCTTTAAGACTATGAACTGTAAATACCTTAGTTTGTATTCGAAATCACAGGTCATAGGTCAAACTTTAGTGAAACTTATGAAGTTAATCATTTTCCATCATGTAAACAACCTTAAATGATTATTTTTCTAAAAATACTTATACTTTGAGTTAAATCATGAAATTTTTATGTGTTATCATATTCATAGTAAAAATCATTTTTCCAGAAAATAAACCTCCAATTCAAAGTTTAAGATGGTTTTTAATTATCCAACCCAAAACAGCCCCCGGTTGCACCCCGACGTCATAAAAACAGTTTTTAAGGTGTTCTTTGAAAAACCAAGTTATACCTTGTTAAATTAGCATATTTTTAAGTTATATTACAGGTCTTGAAGTATTTTAAAAGTTAAGTTAGAAGGATCTATTTAGTTCGCGAACAAGTTTGAAATCATTCAAACTATGTTCTAGTTTATAAACTCTTATATATATAGCTATAAATATATGAATTGAAAAAGAGTTGAAGTAGAGTTTTTACCTCAAGTTTAAAATGTAAAGTTGCTGGAAAAAAGTAGTAAAATAAAAGTTGAGAGAGTTCTTGCAAGTGTGTGTGAAAATTGGAAGTAAAATTTGGAAAATGAATGTGTAAAAATGAGTTAGAAATGGTGCTTATTTATAGGCTTGAAAATTTGGTTTTTAGTGAAAATATCTAAGATAAGTTAAAATTTATTATGTCATGAATGACATATTATTCCAATAATTGAAGATTTCTATTGGTATATACCAATAGTAAATACTTCTAGAAGCTGTGTATAGTACCCTAGATATACGTATAGGATTATTGAGGAAACGGAACGAGAATTCAAATATAACTATCTTTTGTAAATATACTTATATTGTTTTATGTATAAAAGCCCTTTAAAAATGATTAAATACATTACTTATACGATATATGTATAAACATTATAAATCATCAGTATTTATGTCAAATAACGTTACGTATGGTTATTGTTTTGAAAACTTAAGTTAGTAGTTTCAAAATATACTTATGACTTTTTGTTATTAATATAAAATGAGATATTAAAACATCCTGAGATCATGTTAAATATGTATGTATAATTATCATATATTGTATAGTTCGTGATATCATCGGTCAAACTAGACGGTCAAACGTTGTGTAAAACTCTTTTCAAAAACATAAATCTTAACAATTTGGATTGCTTATCATGTTGGTAAGGTTTAATTTATATAAATATTAATCTTATAAGTATAGAACGATCGAAAAAGTGCGGGTCATTACAGTTTACACCCTAAAATCAAGTCAACACAACACCAAAATCACTGGTACACAAGTGTTCTAAGTTTTAACCAACACATGCAAGCCCCAAACTTACAATTTCATCAATCGAAACCCTAAGTCACCCATTTAGGCTTACTTACATGAATCTTACCCAAAACCCCAAATTTCACAATAAATGGGTTTATACCTCTAACTAACACAAACCCTAACTCAAACAAGAAAAACAAACACTACAATTCGGATTAGGGTTTACCTCAAAAACCAAAACGAGCTCTAGTAGTTAGAAACACCAACAAGCACCAAGAACCACTCCAATTTGGGCAAAATCACCACCTTCATCACCATTTGAAGCTTCCTCTCTCTAGAACTCTCCTCTCTCTCTCTAAGATGTGATGAGGGAGTTGTAGATGTGAAAATGATCCAAAAGTGGATCTAAAACTAATACTAAAGCCACCAATCAGTCCACAAGTAAAAAGACCAAAGTACCCCTTTTAATTTGAGTAAATTGCAGCTGCTGGCCCGTCAGGTCAGTTGGACGGCGTCCAGAATTGCTGGACGGCGTCCCAATGAACTGTGACTGAAACTGAAACTTGTTTTGGCCGTAACTTTCAATCCGTAACTCCGTTTTCAATGAATCAAGTATCGTTGAAAACGTAATGAGATTTACAATCCAATGGTAAGGTTTTGGAACATCAACTCCAACTTTATTTGAGATCCAAATATACGCTTACATGCCTCGTAATTCGAATGACGTCTAAAACAACGCGTAACAGAAAAACGGGGTGTTACAACTCTCCCCCACTTAAATTGGATCACGTCCCCATGATCCTCATTATCTACCAATGGTTAAGTGCTCCAAAGCTCCAAAGCCTTCTCACGTTCTTACAACAAGGAACCATGCCTCACGATCCTACGAAACACCTCCAAGCCCGTCATCCTTAAATCTTCCGTTAATCCGAATATCTCACCACACGCTTATAATCACTAGCGTGCATTACCGCAACCAGCGGTATCTCATACACTCAACGTCAAAATACGGAAAACACCATTATCCCTGCAAGTTCCCTTTACTAAAACCCGTAACAAGCTACATCCATAACTACGTCACCCAACGCGATCTACTAGGCCCACTACGCCGTGAACCAAGTCTTACATTAATCCAAATCGAGAAGGATTCATGCCGCGTCGAAACTCAGTACTTTCAATGGTTCATAACCGTACCACTCAACGATCGCACATTCGCTTATGTGCAAGCATTTGTTTCTCACCCCAGAAAACTCGTGTTTCGCAATTTTACAAGTCGATGCCAACGGGGCAATCGACACGCTCCTTCGACGAGTACTTCTTACAGTCACCCCAACCGGGTTATTCCTTCAATGAAGAAATTTCGGTACCGCCAAATAATTACACTGGGAACACAAACTTTCCCATCAATCGATCCGTACATAACCACCAGTCTCTGGATTAATCCAGGATGACATTAGTACAACACGAACTAGGAAAAACATCAACACTCGACACAAGGCTTCTCCCTTAAACCCTACAACACATCCATATACTACGGCTTCCTAGTACTATCATGGAAACTATTCAGGTACTAGAATCCCGTCAACAGCGAATTATCAACATAACAATTCGCAATTCGCCACTCGACCCACAAAATATTCACCAATGTCGGGTGAATCCTCCTACCCAGACCGTCCATTAAGGATGGCTTCGATATTTCAATGCAACCAACAGGACACATCACTAGGGAAAACACTCTCGCAAACAACAACATCCGCGTGTCTCTATGTGAGACGATCGGAATCGGCACTCCCCGCCTCACAATCATCCATAAAGTGGAATAATCCACTGACAATTCTCACGATCACGTTTCCCGAAAGGGAAAATATAGTATCCATCACGATATCGAATTCGTTCCCATTCAATAATACTATCCGAGTTTCATGTCAACCCAGATTTTTACTACGAGAGCATCTGTAATGACAGCTTCATTCTCTCACTTCCGTTATCTCAAACTTCACACTTGGTCTCATATCGCACCTTCATACCACAATTACAAATAACAGTCCTTCACCGTTCGCAAAGCAAACTCCACCGAAGTCTCACCTACACCTCTACGACTAGGCATATGCCACTTCAGTTAATCAGTCGCGCATCTTATTCGAGATCACCCGACCTTCCTCGTAACGAACCTTTAATAACAATTGCTCATTCTCATGGAGAAGAGTGACCAATCCGGCGCTATAATTATATCGACTGCAATATCAAAACTTCATCATAACCTATGGCCTAACCGACCATTAAGTCCATCACCGGCTCACCGGTCATCTTTACCCATCTAACACTTAGGAGCAACAAGATTCCCTCATCCGCCACTTCATAAGAAGTATTTACCGCAATGCTCTTAAACTTCAACTTTCGTCACCGTCGAATTACTATCACCCGTCGATCACCATTACAATCTCCGCTGCCTCCAAGGGTATCTCACGGGCACCCTAAGCACAAAGTGATCACACCATCGCCGGAGTTGAACATTACACTAGCAGGTATAAGAAGGCACATGACGCAGTGTCATGCAAACTCCCACCACAATCAACCGAATTTTAGAAACTCGATCCTCAGGTTCCATACAACCGATGTCACCCATCTCTCTATAATAATGACCTGAAGTCATACCTTCCCAAAAGACCTTACGGTTTATCATCTTATCGAAAGTTTCTACCGATCACACGCTACCCGTAATTTCCACAAGGCTAAACGATATAGCCTAACGAAAACTTCCGTCTAACGCTAAGAGGTGCTTGGAACACCAAGTCTTACACCCTTCCAAATATCGACACAACCACTACAACAAGGGATATTCCGTTAGGAATGTTACCCTATAATCCATAACATACTAACGCAACAATTATCATACGGATCTCACTCCCATGAGTTTAATGACCCGAAGACTCCTCGATTCGCAAATTCCAAGACAACTCATAACCAGAATCCTTACACGATTCTCTAACCACACACTCTACGGAGTGTAACCCCAATTCTACCATCTTAGACTTGTTACATCCCATTACGGGATTTAAGTCCTCGTCGTACACACATACACTAATCGGTTATCCTAGTTACGATGGGTAACTACAACCAATGACAATCTCAATAATGCACCCACTACGTAGGGTGACTAAGTACGCGTCGAACTCGTGAGTTTGCTCACTCACTTAACTAACCAAAACCACCGTAACACTTCCCGACTAACAATGAACCCGATGTGACTACAAGTACATCACTCGAGACATCTATATCCTAGGAACCAATAAACGATTCCTAATTCAACCCGAATCTACCCCAACCATGCCACGTTTCCTCTGTTCGGTACTCGTCGTGTCATGCTTGATGTCAAGATACACTTTCATAATAATGGAGATCGATCACTATTACAAATGCGTACCTTACCATTTTCACATGGTCACGCAAAGTACTTTACTCGTACTGACGCAACATTCACACAAAATAACACGCAATAACTCCTAGTACCCGAATGACTAAAGTCCTTATCGTGAACTTGATCACTCAAAACCACCAAACATTTGAATCTCTCCAATAGATTCATCCCTAGGGCACCGCATCAAATAGATACCTGCATATACATACACCTATATACAATAAAATAATAAATGTACCCCGAGTACACCGTAACAACAAGTCCACCTACAACCTAGGTGATTGTCACTAAAACAACGTTCAAGTTTGCCTACTTACATTAGGCACTATCCATCTAAGGCACTAATTTACACATGAAATAAGGCCCCACATAATTCACACTTTGGACAAACAGAAGTCCTAGTTAGTCACCTACTCTAAGGCACTAACAAATCTCAATCCGACCCGTATTCCAACAAGTCCCGCAAATAATACGTAACTGTCAATAAGTCTAAGACTAGGCACCTATTCCAAGGTTACTTAATTCCCTTAGACTATGCTCTGATACCACTTGTAACGACCCAACTTCGTTTTAACAAAAACACGCCTTAAAAAAAATTATGATTCAGTACATCTGGACGGCGTCCAGTTATCTGGACGGCGTCCAGTATCGAATTCCACGACGGCGTCCAAATGAACTGTAAAATTCTGACCCCTAGGTCCAACTTACGCGAACGGAAAACCCGCTTCCCGACACTTTTAAACGAAATGACTTTCACAACACATCATATTAAGTAAAACTAAGATATTTTCACAATGAAAACAAGTTTTACTACACCAGGCCCACAACGACCCGTCTTACAATAATAAAGCGATTTCGACCCATTTATATCTTTAGACGGATTAGGACTCTACAACCCAACCCGATACCAAGAGCATAATCCCGAGGACTGCCAAACCCCCAATCCGCATTAACATATCCAAAAGCTACCCCATCGAGCCCAAACCCTCCTAAGCATCTAGTCTAACAACTAGTTAGCTTCAAAACACGATACCTGTAAAAAGGTAAACAACGAGAGGGGTAAGCATAAATCTTAGTGAATGCAATAGTTATACGCATAAATATATAACCTACTTACTTGCAATCACATACACAAATACCTCATACACGCTAGCATTTTAAATTAGCATACCATCTCAAAGTACAACGCTAAATTCCAGATATCACGAGCTAGCACAAACGATAGCATATTACACGAACAATATATTATGCTATACTACAACACATAACCATGGTTAACCAATCGTACAAGGAATGGTACTTGAATTTCCCATCGGTGTTCATAACAACCATTAGAGTACTTAACGTGTCATACACTAATCCCACGGGTGGCATCTTAACACGTCGATGCTTCACCCCGAGTGGCGTCTTAACACATTGACACTTCACCCGTGAAAGTTTTTGGAGTGGCATCTTAACAGTTCGATACTTCACTCTGAGTGGTGTCTTAACACGTTGACACTTCACTCTTCATATTACTTGGGGTGGCATCTTAACACATCGATACTTCACCTTGGATGGCGTCTTAACACGTCGACACTTCATCCATTACTTTCTTAGAGTGGCATCTTAGCACATCGATACTTCACTCCAGGTGGCGTCTTAACACATCAACACTTCACCCCGAGTGGTGTCTTAACACATCAACACTTCACCCGTCATATTACTTTGAGTGGTGTCTTAGCACATCGACACTTCACTCGTCACGTGAAATGTGGTGTCTTAGCACATCGACACTTCACATCTCACGCTACAACAAATAAATACATTATATACCTACGCATATAATTATTCCACTCACCTCGAAATGCCCGCACAAGTCATATATGTAAATCGCCTCCTAACGCGACCGAGCAAACCTTTTTACCTATAATGTGCATATAGATATACAAACAATCAACATACATTCTCTACTAGAGAATTCGACTTCAACACCCTTAACCAAGGGTTTGTACCTACCTCCACAAACCACCCATTTAGACACCTAAAGTGGACTTCACCAATTACCACTGCGGGTGGTAATTTCGACCCATCAAGCAAGTACAATTTAATCAAAATTATACTTGAAACCATTTAAATTAAAATCACATCCCATGATTACTTTCATTCAAAAACGCCACTTAATACTTAACAAACGCGTTTAACATCCATTTGACCAAAACTAGTGTCATTACCAATTTTGACCCATCAAAGTCAACCCATTTTGGTATAAGTATCAAAAACATCTTTAATCACTAACGTCTAGTGATTTACTTTCCAAAACACCATTTAAACCAACCTAGGTCTTAACACTAATTTATTAATTAGGTAGTAATCATTTCAAATGCCAATTACACCAAAACCCCAACACGTGCTGTAGTGACCCGAACTTTTCCATGTTTATATATATTAATTGAGATTGATATTTACATGATTAAATGTTTCCAACATGTTAAGCAATCAAACTTGTTAAGATTTGATTAAATGAAATATGTTTCATATAGACAATTGACCACCCAAGTTGACCGGTGATTCACGAACGTTAAAACTTGTAAAAACTATATGATGACATATATATGGATATATATATAGTTAACATGATAATATGATAAGTAAACATATCATTAAGTATATTAACAATGAACTACATATGTAAAAACAAGACTACTAACTTAATGATTTTTAAACGAGACATATATGTAACGATTATCTTTGTAAAGAGATTTAATGTATATATATCATATTAAGAGATATTCATACATGATAATATCATGATAATATAATAATTTAAAATCTCATTTGATATTATAAACATTGGGTTAACAACATTTAACAAGATCGTTAACCTAAAGGTTTCAAAACAACACTTACATGTAACGACTAACGATGACTTAACGACTCAGTTAAAATGTATATACATGTAGTGTTTTAATATGTATTTATACACTTTTGAAAGACTTCAATACACTTATTAAAATACTTCTACTTAACAAAAATGCTTACAATTACATTCTCGTTCAGTTTCATCAACAATTCTACTCGTATGAACCCGTATTCGTACTCGTACAATACACAGCTTTTAGATGTATGTACTATTGGTATATACACTCCAATGATCAGCTCTTAGCAGCCCATGTGAGTTACCTAACACATGTGGGAACCATCATTTGGCAACTAGCATGAAATATCTCATAAAATTACAAAAATATGAGTAATCATTCATGACTTATTTACATGAAAACAAAATTACATATCCTTTATATCTAATCCATACACCAACGACCAAAAACACCTACAAACACTTTTATTCTTCAATTTTCTTCATCTAGTTGATCTCTCTCAAGTTCTGTCTTCAAGTTCTAAGTGTTCTTCATAAATTCTACAAGTTCTAGTTACATAAAATCAAGAATACTTTCAAGTTTGCTAGCTCACTTCCAATCTTGTAAGGTGATCATCCAACCTCAAGAAATATTTGTTTCTTACAGTAGGTTATCATTCTAATACAAGGTAATAATCATATTCAAACTTTGGTTCAATTTCTATAACTATAACAAACTTATTTCAAGTGATGATCTTACTTGAACTTGTTTTCGTGTCATGATTCTGCTTCAAGAACTTCGAGCCATCCAAGGATCCGTTGAAGCTAGATCCATTTTTCTCTTTTACAGTAGGTTTATCCAAGGAACTTAAGGTAGTAATGATGTTCATAACATCATTCGATTCATACATATAAAGCTATCTTATTCGAAGGTTTAAACTTGTAATCACTAGAACATAGTTTAGTTAATTCTAAACTTGTTCGCAAACAAAAGTTAATCCTTCTAACTTGACTTTTAAAATCAACTAAACACATGTTCTATATCTATATGATATGCTAACTTAATGATTTAAAACCAAGAAACACGAAAAACACCGTAAAACCGGATTTACGCCGTCGTAGTAACACTGCGGGCTGTTTTGGGTTAGTTAATTAAAAACTATGATAAACTTTGATTTAAAAGTTGTTATTACGAGAAAATGATTTTTATTATGAACATGAAACTATATCCAAAAATTATGGTTAAACTCAAAGTGGAAGTATGTTTTCTAAAATGGTCATCTAGACGTCGTTCTTTCGACTGAAATGACTACCTTTACAAAAACGACTTGTAACTTATTTTTCCGACTATAAACCTATACTTTTTCTGTTTAGATTCATAAAATAGAGTTCAATATGAAACCATAGCAATTTGATTCACTCAAAACGGATTTAAAATGAAGAAGTTATGGGTAAAACAAGATTGGATAATTTTTCTCATTTTAGCTACGTGAAAATTGGTAACAAATCTATTCCATACATAACTTAATCAACTTGTATTGTATATTATGTAATCTTGAGATACCATAGACACGTATACAATGTTTCGACCAATCATGTCGACACATCTATATATATTTCGGAACAACCATAGACACTCTATATGTGAATGTTGGAGTTAGCTATACAGGGTTGAGGTTGATTCCAAAATATATATAGTTTGAGTTGTGATCAATACTGAGATACGTATACACTGGGTCGTGGATTGATTCAAGATAATATTTATCGATTTATTTCTGTACATCTAACTGTGGACAACTAGTTGTAGGTTACTAACGAGGACAGCTGACTTAATAAACTTAAAACATCAAAATATATTAAAAGTGTTGTAAATATATTTTGAACATACTTTGATATATATATGTATATATTGTTATAGGTTCGTGAATCAACCAGTGGCCAAGTCTTACTTCCCGACGAAGTAAAAATCTGTGAAAGTGAGTTATAGTCTCACTTTTAAAATCTAATATTTTTAGGATGAGAATACATGCAGGTTTTATAAATGATTTACAAAATAGACACAAGTACGTGAAACTACATTCTATGGTTGAATTATCGAAATCGAATATGCCCCTTTTTTATTAAGTCTGGTAATCTAAGAATTAGGGAACAAACACCCTAATTGACGCGAATCCTAAAGATAGATCTATTGGGCTTAACAAACCCCATCCAAAGTACCGGATGCTTTAGTACTTCAAAATTTATATTATTATGATTTGATATATATAGGTTAAACCTATAACTCACCAACATTTTTGTTGACGTTTTAAGCATGTTTATTCTCAGGTGATTATTAAGAGCTTCCGCTGTCGCATACTTAAATAAGGACGAGATTTGGAGTCCATGCTTGTATGATATTGTGTAAAAAAAAACTGCATTCAAGAAACTTATTTTGTTGTAACATATTTGTATTGTAAACCATTATGTAATGGTCGTGTGTAAACAGGATATTTTAGATTATCATTATTTGATAATCTACGTAAAGCTTTTTAAACCTTTATTGATGAAATAAAGGTTATGGTTTGTTTTAAAATGAATGCAGTCTTTGAAAAACGTCTCATATAGAGGTCAAAACCTCGCAACGAAATCAATTAATATGGAACGTTTTTAATCAATAAGAACGGGACATTTCAGTTGGTATCCGAGCGTTGGTCTTAGAGAACCAGAATTTTGCATTAGTGTGTCTTATCGAGTTTGTTAGGATACATTAGTGAGTCTGGACTTCGACCGTGTTTACTTGAAAAATGATTGCTTAACAAATTTTGTTGGAAACTATATATTTTTAACATGTGAATATTATGTGATATATTAATCTCTTAACGCGTTTGATATTATGTGATAGATGTCTACCTCTAGAACAAGTCCCATTGACTCACCTAATAATAATAAAGAGTCAAATGTAAATTGGAATGATTCGTGGACTGATTCACAAGTTCTCGAAGAGGAACCGGAAGAAGAGTCGGAACCAGAAGAAGAATCGGAACCGGAAGAAGAATCGGAACCGGATGAAGAAATAGAACCGGTGGGGGAAATAATAAAACGGTTAAGTAAAAGAAAATCCTCAACCAACCGACCAAGGTTAATTATGGTCAATGGTGTTTCCGCTAAGGAAGCAAAATATTGGGAGGATTACCAATTCTCCGATGAATCGGATTCTGACGAGAATTCCGATGATGTTATAGAAATTACCCCAACTGAATTTAAAAAGGCAAAAGAAAATAATAAGGGAAAGGGCATAAAAATAGAGAATTCTAATTCCAACCCCGATGAACTTTATATGTATCGTCAATCCCCGAAGTCCTTAAGTTGTAACAATGACCCGGGAACCTCTAAACCACCAGGTTTTTCTAAACCAATGTGGAAAATTACGGCTCGTATTAGGGGAACATCATATATCCCTAGAAACTTGACAAAACGAACCAAAACCGAAGAAGAAGAAACAAGCGAGTCGGAATAAGATAGTTGTATTCATGTGGTGTAATATATGTAATATAGTGTGCTTATGCTTTATGATATATGTAAAAATTGCTTGTATTAATAAGTATTTTTTTTATGAATCTAACTCTTGTCTATTTTACAGTATAAAAACACAAAATGGATAGACAACCCAATATTTTAAGAGACCTACCCGGAGACATGATTGATGAAATCTTGTCTAGAGTCGGTCAGAATTCTTCGACACAACTATTTAAGGCGAGATCAGTTTGTAAGACATTCGAAGAACGTTCCAAGAATGCCTTGGTTTATAAAAGGCTTTCGTTCGAAAGATGGGGGATATCACATTGGGAAATCCATAAATTACGATGTGTTTACTTTGACGCATATATTGCGGGGAACCCAAATGCTATTTTACGCAATGGGTTAAGAAATTATTTTGACTCAATATATCCGAATATTGGACTTCATGATTTAGAAAAAGCGGCTAACATGCAACATAAAGAAGCATGTTATGCTTAAGGATTAGTAATGTTCGCTTCTCACCAAAGTGAGAACAAGAACATCGGGCTACAACTATTAAACAAAACGTTCCCACAAGTGACGGAGTCGGTAATTGGGGTAAGAAATGAGGTTTTTAGATTGTTACGGGACTGTTGGACATTACATAACCCTCGTCCCTTTGATGACGTTACAACACGCTGTCTTATCAACGGCCATAACGGTTATGTTCCACAAGACCAAGGATGGGAAGTAATCCTAGTAAAACCAGAATGCATGACTTGTTTCTGGACGTATGAATTACGTGTCTTTATTGCCTTTGCTGAACGACTTGTGTACTAGCTAGAATTATCTTCACAACCATCTTGTATCTAATTTATTGTGTGCTATATTTCATGCTATATGTAAAATAAGCGGTATTGTAAGTTTTTAAAATATTGTGTAAAAGTTTGAACGCAAAATATTATTATAATCAGTTTTTCATATAGAATTGTAGTAGTTGAATTGTATATTAGCTACTAAGTATGAACTTAACGGGTAGGTACTACCCGAATTTAAACTTATAAAACGCTAATATGAAGAAAAAGCTTTTATAAATGAGTTCATATTATGCTACGAAATACTATTAACTACTCTTAATATTCTGTATGATTAACTTGTTCCATTTGACTATTTTGAAGGAAATGGCACCGACTACTCGACACACCGTGAATATGAATGAAGAGGAATTCCGTACTTTTCTAGCTTCAAACATAGCCGCAGTACAGGCTGTGCTACATACCAACAATAATCTTGGATCTAGCAGTACAGGAAATCGTGTAGGATGCACCTACAAAGAATTCACTGCCTGCAAACCTTTGGAATTTGATGGAACCGAAGGACCGATCGGATTGAAACGGTGGACCGAGAAGGTCGAATCGGTGTTTGCCGTAAGTAAGTGTACTGAAGAGGACAAAGTGAAGTACGCTACGCATACCTTCACAGGTTCTGCGTTAACATGGTGGAATACCTATCTAGAGCAAGTGGGACAAGACGATGCGTACGCACTACCGTGGTCAGCATTCAAGCACTTGATGAACGAGAAGTACCGTCCCAGAACCGAGGTCAATAAGCTCAAGACAGAACTTAGAGGGTTACGAACCCAAGGATTTGATATTACCACGTACGAAAGACGATTCACAGAATTGTGCCTATTATGTCCGGGAGCATTCGAAGATGAGGAAGAGAAGATCGACGCGTTTGTGAAAGGATTACCGGAAAGAATCCAAGAAGATATAAGTTCACACGAGCCCGCCTCCATACAACAGGCATGTAGAATGGCTCACAAACTAGTGAACCAGATTGAAGAAAGAATTAAAGAACAGACTGCTGAAGAGGCCAATGTGAAGCAAGTCAAAAGAAAGTGGGAAGAAAATGGTGATAAGAATCACCAATACAACAACAACAGCAATTACAACAATAATCGCAACAATTATCCCAACAATCGCAACATTAATTGCAACTACAACAAACGGCCCAACAACAACAACAACAACAACAACAACAGCAACTACAACAATCATCCCAACAACAATAATAACCACAACAACAACAACAATCAGAAGCAGCTATACCAAAGGTGTGAAAAGTATCACTCGGGGTTCTGCACCAAATTTTGCAACAAGTGTAAAAGAAATGGTCATAGCGCGGTGAAGTGTGAGGTCTACGGACCAGGGGTTAATAGAACGAAAGGAACAAATGGTGTCGGAACGAGTAATGGCGGAGCAAGTAGTGTCGGAGCAAGTTATGCCAATGTAGTTTGTTATAAATGTGGAAAACCGGGCCACATTATTAGAAATTGCCCGAACCAGGAGAACACGAATGGACAAGGCCGCGGAAGAGTTTTCAATATTAATGCGGCAGAGGCACAGGAAGACCCGGAGCTTGTTACGGGTACGTTTCTTATTGACAATAAATCTGCTTACGTTTTATTTGATTCGGGTGCGGATAGAAGCTATATGAGTAGAGATTTTTGTGCTAAATTAAGTTGTCCATTGACGCCTTTGGATAGTAAATTTTTACTCAAATTAGCAAATGGTAAATTAATTTCAGCAGATAATATATGTCGGAATCGAGAAATTAAACTGGTTAGCGAAACATTTAAGATTGACTTGATACCAGTAGAGTTAGGGAGTTTTGATGTGATAATCGGTATGGACTGGTTGAAAGAAGTGAAAGCAGAGGTCGTTTGTTACAAAAATGCAATTCGCATTATACGAGAAAAAGGAAAACCCTTAATGGTGTACGGAGAAAAGAGCAACACGGAGCTACATCTTATTAGTAATTTGAAGGCACAAAAACTAATAAGAAAAGGTTGCTATGCTGTTCTAGCACACGTCGAGAAAGTACAAACTGAAGAAAAGAGCATCAATGATGTTCCCATTGCAAAAGAATTTCCCGATGTATTTCCGAAAGAATTACCGGGATTACCCCCACATCGATCCGTTGAATTTCAAATAGATCTTGTACCAGGAGCTGCACCAATAGCTCGTGCTCCTTACAGACTCGCACCCAGCGAGATGAAAGAACTGCAAAGCCAATTACAAGAACTTTTAGAGCGTGGTTTCATTCGACCAAGCACATCACCGTGGGGAGCTCCTGTTTTGTTTGTCAAGAAGAAAGATGGTACATTCTGGTTGTGTATCGACTACCGAGAGTTGAACAAACTTACCATCAAGAACCGCTACCCACTACCGAGAATCGACGACTTATTTGATCAACTACAAGGCTCGTCTGTTTATTCAAAGATTGACTTACGTTCCGGGTATCATCAAATGCGGGTGAAAGAAGATGATATTCCAAAGACTGCTTTCAGAACACGTTACGGTCATTACGAGTTTATGGTCATGCCGTTTGGTTTAACTAATGCACCAGCTGTGTTCATGGACCTTATGAACCGAGTGTGTGGACCATACCTTGACAAGTTTGTCATTGTTTTCATTGATGACATACTTATTTACTCAAAGAATGACCAAGAACACGGGGAACATTTGAGAAAGGTGTTAGAAGTATTAAGGAAGGAAGAATTGTACGCTAAGTTTTCAAAGTGTGCATTTTGGTTGGAAGAAGTTCAATTCCTCGGTCACATAGTGAACAAAGAAGGTATTAAGGTGGATCCGGCAAAGATAGAAATTGTTGAAAAGTGGGAAACCCCGAAAACTCCGAAACACATACGCCAGTTTTTAGGACTAGCTGGTTACTACAGAAGGTTCATCCAAGACTTTTCCAGAATAGCAAAACCCTTGACTGCATTAACGCATAAAGGGAAGAAATTTAAATGGAATGATGAACAAGAGAAAGCGTTTCAGTTATTGAAGAAAAAGCTAACTACGGCACCTATATTGTCATTGCCTGAAGGGAATGATGATTTTGTGATTTATTGTGACGCATCAAAGCAAGGTCTCGGTTGTGTATTAATGCAATGAACGAAGGTGATTGCTTATGCGTCTAGACAATTGAAGATTCACGAACAAAATTATACGACGCATGATTTGGAATTAGGCGCGGTTGTTTTTGCATTAAAGACTTGGAGGCACTACTTATATGGGGTCAAAAGTATTATATATACCGACCACAAAAGTCTTCAACACATATTTAATCAGAAACAACTGAATATGAGGCAGCGTAGGTGGATTGAATTATTGAATGATTACGACTTTGAGATTCGTTACCACCCGGGGAAGGCAAATGTGGTAGCCGATGCCTTGAGCAGGAAGGACAGAGAACCCATTCGAGTAAAATCTATGAATATAATGATTCATAATAACCTTACTACTCAAATAAAGGAGGCGCAACAAGGAGTTTTAAAAGAGGGAAATTTAAAGGATGAAATACCCAAAGGATCGGAGAAGCATCTTAATATTCTGGAAGACGGAACCCGGTATAGGGCTGAAAGGATTTGGGTACCAAAATTTGGAGATATGAGAGAAATAGTACTTAGAGAAGCTCATAAAACCAGATACTCAATACATCCTGGAACGGGGAAGATGTACAAGGATCTCAAGAAACATTTTTGGTGGCCGGGTATGAAAGCCGATGTTGCTAAATACGTAGGAGAATGTTTGACGTGTTCTAAGGTCAAAGCTGAGCATCAGAAACCATCAGGTCTACTTCAACAACCTGAAATCCCAGAATGGAAATGGGAAAACATTACCATAGATTTCATCACTAAATTGCCGAGGACTGCAAGTGGTTTTGATACTATTTGGGTAATAGTTGATCGTCTCACCAAATCAGCACACTTCCTGCCAATAAGAGAGGATGACAAGATGGAGAAGTTAGCACGACCGTATTTGAAGGAAGTCGTCTCCAGACATGGAATACCAATCTCTATTATCTCTGATAGGGATGGCAGATTTATTTCAAGATTCTGGCAGACATTACAGCAAGCATTAGGAACTCGTCTAGACATGAGTACTGCCTATCATCCACAAACTGATGGGCAGAGCGAAAGGACGATACAAACGCTTGAAGACATGCTACGAGCATGTGTTATTGATTTCGGAAACAGTTGGGATCGACATCTACCGTTAGCAGAATTTTCCTACAACAACAGCTACCATTCAAGCATTGAGATGGCGCCGTTTGAAGCACTTTATGGTAGAAAGTGCAGGTCTCCGATTTGTTGGAGTGAAGTGGGGGATAGACAGATTACGGGTCCGGAGATTATACAAGAAACTACCGAGAAGATCATCCAAATTCAACAACGGTTGAAAACCGCCCAAAGTCGACAAAAGAGCTACGCTGACATTAAAAGAAAAGATATAGAATTTGAAATTGGAGAGATGGTCATGCTTAAAGTTGCACCTTGGAAAGGCGTTGTTCGATTTGGTAAACGAGGGAAATTAAATCCAAGGTTTATTGGACCATTCAAGATTATTGATCTTGTCGGACCAGTAACTTACCGACTTGAGTTACCTCAACAACTCGCGGCTGTACATAACACTTTCCACGTCTCGAATTTGAAGAAATGTTTTGCTAAAGAAGATCTCACTATTCCGTTAGATGAAATCCAAATCAACGAAAAACTTCAATTCATCGAAGAACCCGTCGAAATAATGGATCGTGAGGTTAAAAGACTTAAGCAAAACAAGATACCAATTGTTAAGGTTCTATGGAATGCTCGTAGAGGACCCGAGTTCACCTGGGAGCGTGAAGATCAGATGAAGAAGAAATACCCACATCTATTTCCAGAAGATTCGTCAACACCTTCAACAGCTTAAAATTTCGGGACGAAATTTATTTAACGGGTAGGTACTGTAGTGACCCGAACTTTTCCATGTTTATATATATTAATTGAGATTGATATTTACATGATTAAATGTTTCCAACATGTTAAGCAATCAAACTTGTTAAGACTTGATTAATTGAAATATGTTTCATATAGACAATTGACCACCCAAGTTGACCGGTGATTCACGAACGTTAAAACTTGTAAAAACTATATGATGACATATATATGGATATATATATAGTTAACATGATACTATGATAAGTAAACATATCATTAAGTATATTAACAATGAACTACATATGTAAAAACAAGACTACTAACTTAATGATTTTTAAACGAGACATATATGTAACGATTATCATTGTAAAGACATTTAATGTATATATATCATATTAAGAGATATTCATACATGATAATATCATGATAATATAATAATTTAAAATCTCATTTGATATTATAAACATTGGGTTAACAACATTTAACAAGATCGTTAACCTAAAGGTTTCAAAACAACACTTACATGTAACGACTAACGATGACTTAACGACTCAGTTAAAATGTATATACATGTAGTGTTTTAATATGTATTTATACACTTTTGAAAGACTTCAATACACTTATCAAAATACTTCTACTTAACAAAAATGCTTACAATTACATCCTCGTTCAGTTTCATCAACAATTCTACTCGTATGCACCCGTATTCGTACTCGTACAATACACAGCTTTTAGATGTATGTACTATTGGTATATACACTCCAATGATCAGATC
The DNA here is from genome assembly GCF_046630445.1 of Rutidosis leptorrhynchoides. Taxonomy (NCBI): domain Eukaryota; kingdom Viridiplantae; phylum Streptophyta; class Magnoliopsida; order Asterales; family Asteraceae; genus Rutidosis; species Rutidosis leptorrhynchoides. The sequence goes on along the minus strand of NC_092338.1, from coordinate 134,778,310 downwards.
TTAGCAGCCCATGTGAGTTACCTAACACATGTGAGAACCATCATTTGGAAACTAGCATGAAATATCTCATAAAATTACAAAAATATGAGTAATCATTCATGACTTATTTACATGAAAACAAAATTACATATCCTTTATATCTAATCCATACACCAATGACGAAAAACACCTACAAACACTTTTATTCTTCAATTTTCTTCATCTAGTTGATCTCTCTCAAGTTCTATCTTCAAGTTCTAAGTGTTCTTCATAAATTCTACAAGTTCTAGATACATAAAATCAAGAATACTTTCAAGTTTGCTAGCTCACTTCCAATCTTGTAAGGTGATCATCCAACCTCAAGAAATCTTTGTTTCTTACAGTAGGTTATCATTCTAATACAAGGTAATAATCATATTCAAACTTTGGTTCAATTTCTATAACTATAACAATCTTATTTCAAGTGATGATCTTACTTGAACTTGTTTTCGTGTCATGATTCTGCTTCAAGAACTTCGAGCCATCCAAGGATCCGTTGAAGCTAGATCCATTTTTCTCTTTTACAGTAGGTTTATCCAAGGAACTTAAGGTAGTAATGATGTTCATAACATCATTCGATTCATACATATAAAGCTATCTTATTCGAAGGTTTAAACTTGTAATCACTAGAACATAGTTTAGTTAATTCTAAACTTGTTCGCAAACAAAAGTTAATCCTTCTAACTTGACTTTTAAAATCAACTAAACACATGTTCTATATCTGTATGATATGCTAACTTAATGATTTAAAACCTGGAAACACGAAAAACACCGTAAAACCGGATTTACGCCGTCGTAGTAACACTGCGGGCTGTTTTGGGTTAGTTAATTAAAAACTATGATAAACTTTGATTTAAAAGTTGTTATTCTGAGAAAATGATTTTTATTATGAACATGAAACTATATCCAAAAATTATGATTAAACTCAAAGTGGAAGTATGTTTTCTAAAATGGTCATCTAGACGTCGTTCTTTCGACTGAAATGACTACCTTTACAAAAACGACTTGTAACTTATTTTTCCGACTATAAACCTATACTTTTTCTGTTTAGATTCATAAAATAGAGTTCAATATGAAACCATAGCAATTTGATTCACTCAAAACGGATTTAAAATGAAGAAGTTATGGGTAAAACAAGATTGGATAATTTTTCTCATTTTAGCTACGTGAAAATTTGTAACAAATCTATTCCAACCATAACTTAATCAACTTGTATTGTATATTATGTAATCTTGAGATACCATAGACACGTATACAATGTTTCGACCTATCATGTCGACACATCTATATATATTTCGGAACAACCATAGACACTCTATATGTGAATGTTGGAGTTAGCTATACAGGGTTGAGGTTGATTCCAAAATATATATAGTTTGAGTTGTGATCAATACTGAGATACGTATACACTGGGTCGTGGATTGATTCAAGATAATATTTATCGATTTATTTCTGTACATCTAACTGTGGACAACTAGTTGTAGGTTACTAACGAGGACAGCTGACTTAATAAACTTAAAACATCAAAATATATTAAAAGTGTTGTAAATATATTTTGAACATACTTTGATATATATATGTATATATTATTATAGGTTCGTGAATCAACCAGTGGCCAAGTCTTACTTCCCGACGAAGTAAAAATCTGTGAAAGTGAGTTATAGTCCCACTTTTAAAATCTAATATTTTTGGGATGAGAATACATGCAGGTTTTATAAATGATTTACAAAATAGACACAAGTACGTGACACTACATTCTATGGTTGAATTATCGAAATCGAATATGCCCCTTTTTATTAAGTCTGGTAATCTAAGAATTAGGGAACAGACACCCTAATTGACGCGAATCCTAAAGATAGATCTATTGGGCCTAACAAACCCCATCCAAAGTACCGGATGCTTTAGTACTTCGAAATTTATATCATATCCGAAGGGTGTCCCGGAATGATGGGGATATTCTTATATATGCATCTTGTTAATGTCGGTTACCAGGTGTTCACCATATGAATGACTTTTATCTCTATGTATGGGATGTGTATTGAAATATGAAATCTTGTGGACTATTATTATGATTTGATATATATAGGTTAAACCTATAACTCACCAACATTTTTGTTGACGTTTTAAGCATGTTTATTCTCAGGTGATTATTAAGAGCTTCCGCTGTCGCATACTTAAATAAGGACGAGATTTGGAGTCCATGCTTGTATGATATTGTGTAAAAAAAAACTGCATTCAAGAAACTTATTTTGTTGTAACATATTTGTATTGTAAACCATTATGTAATGGTCGTGTGTAAACATGATATTTTAGATTATCATTATTTGATAATCTACGCAAAGCTTTTTAAACCTTTATTGATGAAATAAAGGTTATGGTTTGTTTTAAAATGAATGCAGTCTTTGAAAAACGTCTCATATAGAGGTCAAAACCTCGCAACGAAATCAATTAATATGGAACGTTTTTAATCAATAAGAACGGGACATTTCACGTGCAATATTGACTCATATTGCTTTTGACCACGTTTGACTCCCATTTACCAAATTAGGTTTAATTCACTCGACTTGTCAAATTACACCCAAAGCACCTACAATCACTAACAACTAGTGATTGTATCTCAAAACCATCATTTGACACTAAACTTTAATATCACTTGACCCATTTCAACACAAAACCCATTTTGACCCATATTAGGGTTTACACCCCAAAATTAAGTCAACACAACACCAAAATCACTAGTACACAAGTGTTCTAAGTTTTAACCAACACATGCAAGCCCCAAACTTACAATTTCATCAATCAAAACCCTAAGTCACCCATTTAGGCGTACTTACATGAATTTTAACCAAAACCCTCAAATTTCACAATAAATGGGTTTATAACTCTAACTAACACAAACCCTAACTCAAACAAGAAAACAAACACTATAATTCGGATTAGGGTTTACCTCAAAAACCAAAACGAGCTCTAGTAGTTAGAAACACCAACAAGCACCAAGAACCACTCCAATTTGGGCAATATCACCACCTTCATCACCATTTGAAGCTTCCTCTCTCTAGAACTCTCCTCTCTCTCTCTCTAAGATGTGATGAGGGAGTTGTGGATGTGAAAATGATTCAACAGTGGATCTAAAACTGATACTAAAGCCACCAATCAGTCCACAAATTAAAAGACCAAAGTACCCCTTTTAATTTGAGTAAATTGCAGCTGCTAGCCCGTCAGGTCAGTTGGACGGCATCCCAATGAACTGTGACTGAAACTGAAACTTGTTTTGGCCGTAACTTTCAATCCGTAACTCCGTTTTCGATGAATCAATTATCGTTGGAAACGTAATGAGATTTACAATCCAATGGTAAGGTTTTGGAACATCAACTCCAACTTTATTTGGGATCCAAATATACGCTTACATGCCTTGTAATTCAAATGACGTCTAAAACAATGCGTAACAGAAAAATGGGGTGTTACACTAGAACACATATGAACTTTGTGAAAATCTTAATCTAGTTGCAAACTCATTGACACTAATGAAGAGTGAAAATGTGAATAACATTAACATCAATACATCTAAGTATTGATGATAATTAAAGTTTGCAAAACTTGTTGCCTACAATTGAGTTATACACTTTGAATTGATTTGAAATATCATTGTGTAGAAAAATGGCAAGGACCAGGGACGCTCAATCTAGAGGAGGAGAGAATAGATATAATCCTCCAACTGATGCGAGACAACGTACAACATATAACATATAATGGCTCAAAGCAAGAACAATAGCAGAAGGAAGAATCATAAGCCTTGAAGCATTCCGTGAAGTAATTGACAAGCTGTTTGAAATGAATCTAGCTTCGTTCGTACTAATCAATGGACCTATATATCCTGAGTTGATAAGATAGTTCTATGCCAACTATAGCTTCAACACAGAAACTAAGATGGTAAGATTTCATCTTAACAAAAAGTGGTGGGAATTTCCTCTCAAAACTTTTGGTGAAATTCTGGGTGTTCCTACTGAAGGAATGGAGTTCTACAGTAGACGACACAAACTAGAACATCTTCCTGAGTTTATTTAAGCTACCGATGTATTAACCTTGCTTTGCAAACCTAATGCCAATCACTCAGAAATCTTATCCAAGGGATTAACCGGAAAGGATCTCCGATTAGATCTGGATATTTTGAACAAAATCATTGACCACAACATCTACTGTAGGTTGGGGAACCACTCTCACATTCATGTCACCCAAATTTTTGTCATGTGGGCATTTGAATTAAATATGGATATTAATGTGGCGTTTTTGATGGCATCACGAATGAGCAATCTGATGACTGAATCAACTAGATCTCTTCCGTATGGAATGCATCTAAACAGTCTGTTCAACTACTTCAAGGCAACACACGCTATTGTTCAACAACCTTCATTCGAGCCACTATACAAGTCAACTATCATTCGAAGTGGTCATCTAGGAGAATCCTCTCATGGAAGAAGATTGAGTCTTCAAGAGGATCTCAAAGAGATTGAAAACTATCAACCAGAGGAAGAATCGAATGAAGAGGAGATAGAAGATGTGGAGGTTAACTTACAGGAACATCAAGAGTTTGTGAATTCAAATTTTGAAACCAAGATTGACAGGATTCTGAAGCGAGAGGAAGAGATTAACAAAAATCACTCTAGGTTCAAGAAGGCGTTGAAAGGATTTGTGAAAACAATTTCTTGCAATAGGTCATAACTTGTATGTCTGGGATAATGATCTTTATTTGTGTACTATGTGGAGTGCTTAAATGTTGGCACTAAACAATTATGTGTAAGATAGTTAATAATGTTGTGTTTATTGTATGCTTAAGTTGATTTTGTTTGTATAACCATGCAAAACTAGAAATCTGTCATTGTACGACTGCTTCCACGGTCGACTGTGATTCGACCGCAGAACACCTGACAGAATTAATTTGTCCTAGCACTCTTACACAATTTCAATGATCAATAGATTGCAAAAGGACAAATTGATATCTCTGACAAAGTGCTCTCAATTTAGCTACCTACTCCATTAAAGTTTGCTAGACACCATTCATCATTTGTCTATTAAAGAAAATACATTCAACAAATTCACACCCCCATCAACTACTCCAAACATCTCTTTGCAAAACAAAGGTTCTTCACAATGAGATCCATTGTTGAAGGGAGAGAAGTTCTTACACATCATCTTACTACCTACTCTCTTGAAAGCTTCTCAAACATCAAGTGGGATGTCTTTCTTAATCTAAGAGGTTCACTCTATCTGAAAGGACCCGTTCATATACATTATAAATGATTCACAATAGTTGATTACATCGCGAGGTATTTGACATCTATATGATACATTTTACAAATATTGCATTCGTTTTCAAAAGACAAACTTTCTTTACATCGAAATTTGACGGTATGCATACCATTTCATAATACAACCAATTATAATTGACTTAATAATAATCTTGATGATCTCAACGACTCGAATGCAACGTCTTTCGAAATATGCCATGAATGACTCCAAGTAATATCCTTAAAATGAGCTAATGCACAGCGGAAGATTTTCTTAATACCTAAGAATAAACATGCTTTAAAGTGTCAACCAAAAGGTTGATGAGTTCATTAGTTTATCATAATCCATCAATTCTATAATTTTAATAGATCACAAGATTTCATTTTTCATAAACAACCTTACACTCGCAAGTGTATAAAAATCATTCGTATGATGAACACCTGGTAACCGACATTAACATAATGCATATAGAATATTCCCAGCATACTCGCAAGTATGCCATAGATATTGGCAATCGCAATCACCATTTAAATCGAAGTACTAAAGCATTCCAAATTTCAGAATGGAGTTTGTTAGGCTCATAGATCTATCTTTAGGATTCGCGTCAATTAGGGGCCATTTCCCTAATTCTTAGGTTACCAGACTTGAAGGGGCGATATTAGGTTTAATAATCCAATCATAGAATGTAGTTTCAAGTACTTGTGTCTATTTCATCAAACATTTATAAAAGCAGTGCATGTATTCTAAGCCCAAAAATATATATTGCAAAAGCATTTAAAAAGGGACCAAATGAAACTCACAATACTGTATTTTGTAGTAAAAATACATATGACATCATTGAACAAGTGCAAGGTTGGCCTTGGATTCACGAACCTATATTAATTATATATATTTATATGTTTGATCAATATCTGTCAATAATTTAGGTCAAGTCGTAGTGTATCACAATCCTAATGCTCGAGACTAAATATGCAAAAGTCAAGAAAAGTCATATTGACCAAAATGTCTTCCAAAAGTCATATCTGTCAACAATTCGTTTAATAGCTTTTAGTCGTCTTTTATATCGCGTTCATATTAATAATAATAATAGTAATCAAAATAATTAGATGTTACTAATATTAGTTTTAATTATAATAATACTAATAATAATATTAATGATAATACTAATAACTATTTGAATGATAATAATAATAATAATCTTAACGATAATAACAATAATAATAATAATAATAAAAATAACAATAATATCTTTTATTAATAACGACAATGATAATAATAATAATAATAATAATAATAATAATAATAATAATAATAATAATAATAATAATAATAATAATAATAATAATAATAATAATAATAATAATAATAATTAGATTATAACGACAATAATAACGACGATAATAATAATCATTTTTACAAAAATTCAATTGACTATAACTTCTAAACTGTTCATCGAAACCATTCGTTATCTAAATGAAAAGTTCTCAATTTTTTGCTTGCTTTCCAACGACATGCATATCATATACCTTATCTTAATAGCATATGTATTTAATTCAAGATTCGACATAACCTATCTAACGACACTAACTAACGTATAAGCATGCATAATCCTATATACTCGAGCACTAGTCAGGGATACACTAATAATATATAAAAGTTAAGTTATGAGTGCTCACGTATCAATATTGAGACTCAATATTGCAGGAAAAGTACATAGACGCAACGGGGATGATAAACACTAGTTTGACTCACGAGCAATACTCCCGAACCATACCCATAAGCATGCATAATCCTATATACTCGAGCACTAGTCAGGGATACACTAATAATATATAAAAGTTAAGTTATGAGTGCTCACGTATCAATATTGAGACTCAATATTGTAGGAAAATTACGTAGACGCAACTGGGATGATAAACACTAGTTTGACTCAAGAGCAATACTCCCGAACCATACCCATAACCTCCATAGCTATAACCCATAATTTCCTTAGCTCTATCCCGCTCGAAAAACAATTTCGAAATCACTCGGACAGCACTCCGTCGTAATATTTTATGTATACGAATAATATCTTGAAATAATACGGAGTATATATATATATATATATATACATATATATATATATATATATATATATATATATATACATATATACATATATATATACATATATACATATATATATATACATATATATATATATATATATATATATATATATATATATATATATATATATATATATATATATATATATATATATAAGGGAAATGTTGGACTTGTCCTCCCTCTCAAAAGAAGGTTCATTTCAGCTATAGAAAAAGAAAAATCACATTCTGAAATCGGCGAAACCTCACATCCTGTTCCTGTTGCCTTAGACCAGGGAAGATTAGTTTCTTAATGAGAAAGAGGAATTGGGTGGAAATCAAAGCGCTATTGATCCAGTTGAGACAGCTCATATATCGTACTTAACAACTCATATGAATGCAGCTCATATTCGAGCAGCTCATAATGCTAATTCTAGCAACCAATCGATATTATAGTTCTAGCATCTTTTCATAGGTTTTGGCTGAACCAGTAGGTTTCCAACCTTCAAAGCAGCTGCTTTTACGCTCAAATACAAATGAAATTCGTGCTCAGCTTAAGTCAGCAGGATCTATCTCTTATGCAAGGTTTATTGATGAAGGTATATATATATATATATATATATATATATATATATATATATATATATATATATATATATATATATATATATATATATAAATCGATTGAGAGAGTTTAGAGAAAAATATTTTCAAGTTTCTATGAAATAATGAAACCTATTGAATTCTATTTATAATAGATTTTTGAATTATTAAAGTGAATTATTAAAGTATTAATTATTAAAGTGAATTATTAAAGTATGAATTATTAAAGTGAATTATTAAAGTTAAAGTAAAGTAAAAATAAAATAAATGTAAAGTTTAAGTATAGTAAAAGTATAAAACTATGTACGTATAATATGCATATAAATATATATAATATTAATTTAAATCATTATATATATTTAATAAAATAAAATATAAATATCTTTATCTTTATCATACTGGTTAAGTAATGAGTTGTCAAAAGTAGTTCTAGATATTTATAAAAGTTATATACGTTTTAATAATAAAGTTCTTTTTTAAACTGAAAATGTTTTTGTACATTTGAAACTAAATCAAATAAATATGATAATTTTGTTTTCCAAAACTAAATATATTTAAGAATCATTTTGTTTAAAGGTTAAAATAATGGAAATCGTTATATCATAAAACGTTTTAGAAAAGTAGAATCATATATATTCATAATAGGTTTCAAGTTTTTAAATTACAGTGTGTTGGTGAAGCATGAGATAAAGTCCAAAGGTTAAATAAACGTATGAAATAATCTTAATGAAAATGTCGAGTTACTTAACTTGTCGATATCCAACATCTAAGTTATTTACACTCCACGTTCTTACTTATAAATCACTTTACCATTTTCCGAATGTTGTCAAAAAGAATAGGTTTCTTAAATCACAGTGGACCTCATAACATGGACCCGTAATCATATCACAATGTACCTGATAAATCAATCATTTGATATTATCTTTTAATTCCATCGATAAACATATTGAAACAAATACGTTCGTGTAAAGTATTATACGTTTAATACTTTATTAATATTCTCAAGTTATAATATATATATATATATATATATATATATATATATATATATATATATATATATATATATATATATATATATATATACACACACATATATATACATATCTATTTATATATAACGGTTCGTGAATCGTCGGAATTTGGTCGAGGTTATAATGAATGTATGAACACAGTTTAAAATTCTTGAGATTTAACTTAACAAACTTTGCTTATCGTGTCGGAATAATATAAAGATAAAGTTTAAATTTGGTTGGAATTTTCCGGGTTGTCACAGTACTTACCCGTGAAAGAACCCGAAATTTGAATGGGATGGTCATGGCTGACAATAAGTATGTTTTCATGACGTATACGAGTTAGAAATTAGAGTTTTATTATCATCAAGTAATATAGATAAAGCAATTTGATTTTTGTGAAGAGTACGAGTGAAGTTATCACAAAAGAGTGAAATGAGTAAGCGTAGATTCATCTTTTCTTTTGACGTAGATGGGTTGATTTCCGGCGTTCAAGAGATTTGGAGAAAATCTTCGTAATAAGATTTGATTCTTCGGTAATTAAGGAAATTTAGGATCCGCTTTAAATGCGATCATCTATTTTGATTGCTCTGTCAGATATTTTACTATAAATCCACCCTCTTCGTTTCCTTATTCTCACAGCTCACACCTTCTATTCTTCCTTCCTCAATTCATATTTTAAAACATTCGTTAATATGCTCCATCCCGTTCTGATCCTTGATATACTCCTAATTTTCATATATGTCATTCTTCTCTTTCATCTACCACCGGAGGATTTTATTTATTTTTCCTATTACCTTGGGGTTATAGTAATTTTAATTCTCCCGTGTCTTTACGTGGCAATACGTATTGATATGCACGGTTTGTAATTTATGTGTTGTTGTCGAGCTTTATATTTTCTTTTATATTCAAGAGTTCTATACTTTTGTCTCCTCTTCCCGACTTCAAGTCAAGTGAATAATAGTCCAGAATTCGTAGGTATGGATTTTGAAATGAACATAGTTAATGTTCTAAGAAGGGAATTGTAATGGCACGATCTTGATTTGTCAAATTACCAGAATACCTCGAAAAAGGCCGAATCATCAAGGAAAATATTTTCTTGATATATTTAGAGTTTAAGTAGAATACAAGAGTCGTGTAACATGGCATGATGTTATGATCCGTGAATCATCACGTTTCATTTAGAAAGTCAGCATGACTTACTGTAATATAATCACGTTGATCAATTGTCATTATATTATACTAACTCATGCTTCAGTTCCCAACACTACTTCAAAAACATTCATAATTTAAACTCGAAGGTTTACAGAATATAGAAACTAAACAGTTTCCTTTTTGATGTAATACAGATAGCGCAAAGAGATAAATGATTTCAGATAAGAATAATTATGAAAATATCTTCAGAAATATGGAGGATATTTATAATGAAAGATACGATGATATCTTAAAATTTCTAATATCAGAGGATGATGAAGAATATTGTCCGCAAGGGTTTAGAGTCAGGAGCAAGGTATTCGTTAATGACTTCAGCAGATACTGAATCATTTGGATTCTTTGAAGGCGGTTTAGTCTTTGTGATTTGTCCACAGCCTCCTTCATAACTGGCTCAATCCGTTTTCCAGTTTCAAACCTTCTCTTTTTCTGAGCTTTGCCAACACACTATTCTTTATCATCAAACTTTTTACTGTTAAGGTCGTTTACAGTTTTTGCTGCTTCATCGGCATTTTTTTAAAATTTCGAGAACTAGTTCGCAGTTTAGGGTGTTTTTCAGAAACTTCACATTCGAAGTATGTAAGTCCAGGAGATAGATGTTATATGTACACATATAACTGTTGGCGTAGACATGCTGCGAGATTTCAAAATACTGATTGCTAATTCCCGATGATTCGTATGGGAATTCTCGTTACAAGATGCAGATGAGTAAATGATGGGGTTTTGATGATTTTTCGGAAAATCCTAGATCATTACGGTTGCTGATAAGTTTACTGCTAATGTGGTGGAATATAAATGGTTCCCCGGTAACGATGGCCAAAGGGCAACGTATATATCAAGGTTATAATAAGGTTAGTCCGACTGAAAAGTTGAAGTCGACTTGCTGGAGCTGTGACAAAAATGGCTACTTTGAAAAGAGATTGAAAAGTTATTTTAGCTAATAAATGCCAAAGGGTCTGGCATGGATACGTGTTAAACTATGACTTTGGTTTCAAGAGTTTTTCAGATACATAACAGTGGGTAACATGTGGTTGGATCATCATCTCGATAGTTCATTATTTGAAGTGTCTTCAGGAATTTCGGAGGGTTTGAACACAGATTGTAATCGTTAATATACATATGATGTTCTAGCACAGTTTTGAAGTCAAAGTATAACTTTGAAAGATATAGGAATCTAAGAGTGATGATACTGGTTATATTTCGAATTGAATTCTGCGATTTTAAGATCAGCATATGTAATTGAATTTGAACGAGTATGGTTGTTTTAATTTTTATAAAAGAATGTATATTATTGAGAAAATAGTGTGTATAGTTGTTGATTGCTGAATCAGATTCGAAGAATGTACCATATTAATTGTGAATTTATATATCTCTCGGGTATTACCTACCCGTAAAAATTTTTTTTTCACAATTAATATTTTGTACAAAAGAATTTTATTACAGTCTTTACGAAAATAAATATGTGTATATTTTCTTTAAATGTAACATAGATTTAATGAGTTAATATTAAATTAAACTCATCTGATTTATGGTTAAAACTAGATTTGAGTAATCCCTAAAACTTTAGAAATTACATAAGTATTTCTTCAATAATATTGTGAATCAATACTTCGTTATTTGTTGATACATGATGCTGGTTTTTGTGAAATTCTTGTGAACTTTGCCAGGTACGAATGATGTTATTTGGAAAGTTTCGAGTACATCGATGATGAAAGTGTAAAATCAAACATATATTTAAATAATACACTTGGTTTATTATGAGTTAGAATTTATTGAATTGAGACAGAAATTGTAGCTAACGATGGTTAAGTTGCGGACGAAGGACGTACCTCATTGCATATTAGTAATATGAATTAACCGAGTATTTAAGATTCACACATAATAGCTTAGTATGGAAAGATTTATTTTGATCTCAAAATTTTTATATATATATATATATATATATATATATATATATATATATATATATATATATATATATATATATATATATATATATATATAAAATATACATATAATTTATTCAGAGGGAGTGAGTTAATACTTCATAACTCGTTGATACAATATACGCGTTATTGATTCGTAATGATGTCCACAGTGATTCTTGAACTGACTGAGTTTGTGATGTTAGAGGTGCTGCTGATTCTGATGATACTGACGGCACTGACTGTGATGGTGACGCTACGGTACTGTTGATGATGTTGGTAAAACAATTCTAGCTTATAAATCACACATCATTCTTGTTAGGGTTTCTACTCTTCCTTCTATCATTTCGATTCACTCATCTGATTTATGGTTAGGATTAGAATAGATAATCTCTAAGATTTTAAAGATTACATAATCGCCGCGGAGTGTTTCTCCAATGAAGTTATGAATCAACACTTCATCGTTTGTTGTTGTTGGTATTCCTTGGTATCTACAAGGCATATGACATTGGTGCTCGTGAGACTGATTGTAAAGTTGAGGTTTACGATGCGGTTGTAGTGGTAATGGTACTGTTGGCGTTGATGATGGTAGTACTGGTTATGTTGCTGGTGCTGTTGCTGGTGTTTGTAACCTTTGCACCATATTCTCCAAAGCCACTACCCGAGCGCGAAGCTCGTTGACTTCTTCTATTACACAGGGGTGATTGTCAGTTCAGACGATCGGATAAATAAAATCTAGAATTTGATGTAGTATATAATCGTGACGAGATACTCTGGAAATGAGAGAGAAAATGGTGTTTCGGACATGTTCACCGGTAAGTGCTTCAGGTTCTTCGCCAAGAGGGCAATGTGGTGGATGGAAATGATCGCCTTCTTCTTGTCTCCAATGATTGAGGAGGCTACAAACCCATCCCCAATTCATCCAAAATAGATGATGGCTAATTGGTTGATCCATTCCAGTCACACTGCTTTCGGAGCTTGAGTGGGATTCCATATCGAAATTCGAGGGACTTGAACTAATGACGAATTCCATTTCGTACAATTGAATAAAGGATTTTTTTTGGATATGAAATGATTTTCGGCTATCGGATGATATTCTAATTACACAGAATATCTATATATATATAGAGTAAAAGATTTCGTAGATTACGGAGGAATTTACGGAATATGTCAGGCAAAGTTTACAGTAACAGATACGCTGAGATATGAATTAGCAGATACTCTAAGATATGAATTTTCTCTATACACTATTCATGTAATCAATGCAATAAGATGTGTCTAGACTAAGAATGATAAGCAGGTAATTTCTGACAAAAATGATAAGCAAAACTTTTGACATGCAGACACGGTCGAAGTCCAGAATCACTAATGCATCCTAACGACTTATCAGTTAGTCACACTAATGCGACCTGGTTCACTAAGACCACCGCTCTGATAAAAACTGAAAGGACCCGTTCATATACATTATAAACGATTCACAATAGTTGATTACATCGCGAGGTATTTGACCTCTATATGATACATTTTACAAACATTGCATTCGTTTTTAAAAGACAAACTTTCTTTACATCGAAAGTTGACGGCATGCATACCATTTCATAATACATCCAACTATAATTGACTTAATAATAATCTTGATGAACTCAACGACTCGAATGCAACATCTTTCGAAATATGCCATGAATGACTCCAAGTAATATCCTTAAAATGAGCTGATGCACAGCGAAAGATTTCCTTAATACCTGAGAATAAACATGCTTTAAAGTGTCAACCAAAAGGTTGGTGAGTTCATTAGTTTATCATAATCCATCAATTCCATAATTTTAATAGACCACAAGATTTCATTTTTCATAAACAACCTTACACTCGCAAGTGTATAAAAATCATTCGTATGATGAACACCTGGTAATCGACATTAACATAATGCATATAGAATATCCCCAGCATACTCGCAAGTATGCCATAAATATTGGCAATCGCAATCACTATTTAAATTGAAGTACTAAAGCATTCCAAATTTCAGAATGGGGTTTGTTAGGCCCATAGATCTATCTTTAGAATTCGCGTCAATTAGGGGCCATTTCCCTAATTCTTAGGTTACCAGACTTGAAGGGGCGATATTCGGTTTAATAATCCAACCATAGAATGTAGTTTCAAGTGCTTGTGTCTATTTCGTCAAACATTTATAAAAGCAGTGCATGTATTCTCAGCCCAAAAATATATATTGCAAAAGCATTTAAAAGGGGAGCAAATGAAACTCACAATACTGTATTTTGTAGTAAAAATACATATGACGTCATTGAACAAGTGCAAGGTTGGCCTTAGATTCACGAAGCTATATTAATTATATATATATTTATATGTTTGATCAATATCTGTCTAACAATTTGAAAGGACCCATCCTAATCCATCCGGATGAAGTCCGTATCGATTATAAACGATTCACAATAGTTGATTACATCGCGATGTACTTGACCTCTATATGATACATTTTACAAACATTGCATTCGTTTTTGAAAAGACAATATTTCATTACCTCGAAAGTTGACGGCATGCATACCATTTCATAATATATCTAACTATAATTGACTTAATAATAATCTTGATGAACTCAATGACTCGAATGCAACGTCTTTTGAAATATGTCATGAATGACTTCAAGTAATATCTCTAAAATGAACAAATGCACAGCGGAAGATTTCTTTCGTACCTGAGAATAAACATGCTTTAAAGTGTCAACCAAAAGGTTGGTGAGTTCATTAGTTTAACATAAATAATCATTTCATAATTTTAATAGACCACAAGATTTCATATTTCTATTTCTCATAAACATACGTCCCATGCATAGAGACAAAAATCATTCATATGGATTGAACACCTGGTAACCGACATTCACAATATGCATATAAGAATATCCCCATCATTCCGGGATCCTCCTTTGGACATGATATAAATTTCGAAGTACTAAAGCATTCGGTACTTTGGATGGGGCTTGTTGGGCCCGATAGATCTATCTTTAGAGTTCGCGTCAATTAGGGTGTCTGTTCCCTAATTCTTAGATTACCAGACTTAATAAAAAGGGGCATATTCAGTTCGATCATTCAACCATAGAACGTAATTTCAATTACTTGTGTCTTTTTCGTAAAACAGTTATAAAAACAGCGCATGTATTCTCAGTCCCAAAAATATATATTGCAAAAGCATTTAAAAAAAAGGGATTAATGAAACTCACGCATATAAATATTGTAAAATAGTTAATAAAGCATTTGCATGTATTCTCAGCCCAAAAATGTAAAGAGTAAAAGGGGATCAATGAAACTCACAGTACTGTATTTTGTAGTAAAAATACATATGACTATATTGAACAACTGAACAATGCAGAGTTGGCCTCGGATTCACGAACCTATATCATTTGTATATTTATTAATACACATAATCATAAGCGAACAATTATTTATATTAATACTAGTGATAATTTCTATATTACTAACTTATATATTTTATTATATATTCATTTTGTGTATTCTAAATAAAATATTTATATATTTAAGTTATGGTTATTATATTTATTTTTATATACATAATCTTTTGTTTACAAAATAATAATTATAGTAATACTAGAGTAATATTAAAAAATGATAATAATTATAATACTTAATACTATTAATTAAGATAATAATGATTATGATTTCATTAGTGATAAAAATAATGATACTAAAATGATAATTTTAGCAAAAATGATACTTTTAATCTTAATATTAGTATTTAATAAAATTTTAAGTTTAATAATAATGATAATAATAAAAATAATACTTTTTGATGATAATACATAATAATAATAATAATAATAATAATAATAATAATAATAATAATAATAATAATAATAATAATAATAATAATAATAATAATAATAATAATAATAATAATATAATAATAATAATAATAATAATAATAATAATAATAATAATAATAATAATAATAATAATACTTAATAATAAAATCACGCGTTTTATTTTAGGGTTTCTCAAAACAGATTGAACCAGATCGAGATAGTGGAAGCAATTCACAGAGAGAAAAATCATCACCAAATCAATCCATCAACAATTATCATCGTCATTATCGATCTCCTTCATCATCGCTTCTCGATTATAACAGGAACAGAAGAAAGATATTGTATTCCTTCGGTGGTGTTTGAGGTTGAATACGAATAAGAAACAGAACAAATTCGAGCTTGTAGATTTCGGCCATCAAACTTAATCCATAATAGGTAATTGATTCATTATTATTCTTTTAATTTCTTCATCCCTTTAATAACTTATTCTGTATTTTAATTATTTATTTAATTCCTCTGAATCGAACATGAACATTAAATATGGGGAGATTTTATATAATATTGATGATGAATCGGAATGTTTTAAAACGGTGGTGATGGTGATTGACTGAAAGGTTTGATTGAACAAAAACCCTAATTGCAAACGTATAACAACAACATGGGAATTGCAGGTCTGATGATGGTCGTTTGCAGGGTCCTGATTGAATCACGATGGTTTCACATAGCCCCCTTCATATGCAACAGGTATGATCCTTATTAATTCATCTGGAAATATAGTCTAATTATTATCAGTTAAAGTCTTCATAATTTTTAGAGTTTACTAATTGTTTTTACTAAAAGGTTATGAGATTAGTTTGTAACTATCTCATATTGTTTGGTTTGTGGTTTCATTAAAATGAGGATATGAAAATTGGGTTGCCATGGAAAAGAACATGGGCAGGTTGTTTGAGAGTAGTTTTAAGGTGGTTGGGTTTTGTCACGGAAATCCTTGGATCATGAGTGAAGGTATTATATCAAATATTTATATTTCTTTATTCTATGTAGTTTAAGCAAAGTCTTATATGTCTATTAACCATATTCTTACTCTTTCATGTTTGTATAATTGTATTTTATCATGTGTTTTAATAGGAATCAAAAGTTAGATATGAGTGGTTTTTGTTAACTAAACCCAATTGTGTCTGCAAAATAGAATAACAAAAGTGATAGGATTTCAGTTGTGATCTTACCAGAATTGCAGCAGCAACATTTGAAGATAATGGTGTTGGTGTTTCAAGGGGACTCCGGGTCTGGGTTGAAGATTGATACAGAAGCAGAAAGCTAAAGCCGTAGCATATAATGCAGATAGGTTAGTGGTGCCGGGTTTGTTTATGCAGGTGAAACAGAAATAAATGAGCTGAATAGAATAGAAAAGTTTAGCAGCTGTAGATGTGGTTGATGGTGGTTATGCTGGTTCGACAGTGATCATGGGTGGTGAATGTTAGATGGCCTTCGTGATGGAGATGGGGTGATGAAGGTGATTGATTCCCATGGTGTTAATCGATGGTGCTGGTACTTGGCAGAAAAACAGAAAAAGGTTAGCGGAGGTTGTGTTGGTGTTTGATGGTGATTTCACGAAAGAACAAGAAACAAGAAAAGACGACTGTGGTTTGCTTGTGGGATGTTTGAATCAGCTGTAGTAGAAACATGTTATTATAATAGTTGGGTTAGATGTTTGAGTTGGTTTTCGAGCATAAACATAACTATACAGTGGTTAATACTCGGTCAGCTTTAAGGGGTGTTCAATGATGAAGTTGTGGTGGTCTCGAACGATAGCAAGTAGTAGCAGTTCTATGGTGACTGATGGTTTGATGGTGTAAGGTGGTGGTGGTTCCTTTGTTCAACCATTATTAAAATTGAGAGAGAGATAAATGATAGAAAGAGATAGAATAAATGTATGTGTACATGTCGACCAAAAATAAAACTAGTGAAATGTTTTGTGTGAAAGGATAAGAGGGAATAATATATAAAGGTAGACATAATGTAGATATATGTATCAAGTTCAGTGGGTTGTTATGCATGTGGGGTGAAGTCTAGTAGCAAGAAAACAAAGGAAACAAGAAAACTAAAGATTTTTATAGGATACATGTATGTATCGTGACTGAAATCAGAAAGCAACCGTAATTAGTGGGTTTTTTTTTTTTTTATATAAGCTATTTGTTGTTGTTATTTGTTTGGATAGTAGAAAGGTGGTCAAATTATAAGTTGGTCAAATTAGTTAGTGGAGTAAATGGGATTAAGTAACAATTTATTAGGATTAGTAGGCTAGTGGAGTTTAATATGATAACATCAAGCTCTCAAATAAAACGTGTTATAGAAAATATTTAGTAGCCTTGAATTTGTCCTTAAATACTCATGTAAATCCTAAAAGATATTATTTAGTTTAAATTCATCTTATGGATGTGAAAAAGAAAAGAAAAACAAATGGAAGGGGTAGAGCCCCACATCATAAGAATTGACATATTCCAAAACAAGAACAATCAACAAACTTAGTGATTATGAATTTCAATGTGCTAAAGTTAAAAGTCTTCAAGTTACTAGTAGTCGAAGGAGAAATTAATTCTTCCTTGAACGCAATTGTCATATAATGCCAGTTAGCTAATTATTATGGAAAGAAAACCAAATCACCTCTATTAGCTTATAGTGTTCTTTAACCGGGAACGGACCCTAGAGGTATAATCTTATCAAGTGTTCCTAATTAATTATATTAATTAAACAGACATACAACCGAACAAAATAAATTTAAAACTTATAAATTATCACATATAGATATGTTTCATTAATATATGCTATTATGTAGATAGATAGATATATATTTATATATATTGATACAACCAAGTTTAAAGTATAACATTTTTCATTTACTACGTTTACAGGTTGTTATATATATACGCACACACATATCTTCATACAAAATGTTGTTCGTGAATTTGTCGAGAACAGTCGAAGGTCAATTGAATATATGAAATAATGCAAACTTTTTGAGACTCAACCTTATAGACTTTGCTTATCGTGTCGGAATCATATAAAGATTAAGTTTAAATTTGGTCGGAAATTTCCGGGTCGTCACAGTACCTACCCGTTAAAGAAATTTCGTCCCGAAATTTGAGTGAGGTGGTCATGTCTAACAATAAAAATGTTTTCATGACGAATATGAGTTGATAAATAGAGTTTTATCACTATTGCATAATTTGGATAAAACGATTCGATTACTAGAAGCGTACAAGTGAAGCTATCACAAAAGTTTGAGATAAGGTACTAGATATTCGTCTTTACTTTTGACGTAGTCATGGTTGAATTCCGGAATTCAAGGATTTAAAGAAAATCTTTGAAATCTATAAGATCTGATTCTTCAGCGAATAAGGAAATTAAGATCTCTATAATTAAATACGGTGGTCTGCCTCGATTACTCTGTCTGATATTTTCATTATAAATTAAACTCTTCCGTTCCATTATTCTCATCATTCCTATACTTTCTTTCTTAGTTCATACATCCAAAAGATTATGAAAATGCTTAATCCAGTTCTAATCCTTGATATTTTTCCTAATTATCATTTCGGTCATCCTTCTTTTCAATCTTCCACCAGAAAAATCTATTTACTTCTATTATTACCTTGGGGTTATAGTATTTTTCATTCTCCCGTGTATTTATATTGCTATACGCATTGATATACACGGTTTGTAATTTCGATGTTGTTGTTGGGCTTTGTATTTTCCCTTCTATTTCGGAGCCCCTTACTTCTGTCTCCTATAATCATTGCCATCCACAGATAATGCTTTCTCTTATTTGCTGCGATTTATACTCTTATTTACACTTCGAAGCTTTATGCTCTGTTTTCTCTTCTATCCATTAAGTACCTCAAGTAATGGTCCAGAATTCGTGGGTATGGAGTTTCGAATGAAAATGGTTAATGTTTTAAGAAGGAAATCGTAATAGCACGATTTGATTTTCAAATTTATCAACATCACGGAAGATAGAACCATCAAAAATACATTTTCTTGATATGTTCAGAAGTTAAGTAGAATGAAAGCGTTATGTAACATGGCACATGATGAGGGTGTGATCTACTGTGAACCATCATCACGTTTCATTAGAAACCTAGCATAACTTACTGTAATATAATCACGTTGGCCAAGCGTCATTATATTATACTAACTCATGCTTCAATTCCGAACACTTCTCCACAATTCATTCATAATTTATACTTAGATTTTATAGAAATTTTCAATATAAAGAAATACAGAAAACACGAAGAGGTAGATAATTTCGGACAAGAATATTTATGAAAATATCCTCAGAAATATCAAAGATATTTATGATGATATTTTGGAATTTCTAAGTCCGAAGGTGGATGAAGAAAAAATTTTTGCAAGATTTTAACATGACTTCGGAGCAAGATATTCTCTAAAGATTTCATCGGATCCAGAATTACCTGGATTCTTTGAATATATGGTATGGTCCTAGTATTTGTCCTTGATCTCCTTCGTGGTTAGTTCAATCCATTTTTCCAGTTCTAACTTTTCTTTATCATCAAACTTCCGATGATTAAGGTCGTTTACGGTTGTCTACGATTTTTGCTGCTTCATTCAGCTTTTTCAACATTCAGAGTATTGATTTGTGACTGAGTGCTTTTCAGAATTTCAGAATGAAAGATCATAATTCTAAGAGATAAATGTCATACATATAACTCTTGATGTAGATATGTTGTGAGTTTTTAAAGTACTGATTGCTGATTCCCGGTAATTGGTATGGCAGTTCTCGTTACAAGATGCGGATGAGTATATGATAGGGTTTCAATGAATAAATATAATGATTTGTCAGAGAGATTTAGGCCAAGAAGCAACGAGGTTGTTGGTATGTCTGCTGGTAATATGGTGGAATATAAAAGAATTCTCCGGTATCAAAAGGGTAATCGTATATATCAGGATTATAGTAAGGCTACTTCGAATGAAAAGTCGAAGTTTACTTGCTGGAGTTGTGACAAAATTGGCTACCTTGAAAAGGGATCGCAAAAATTATTTTTGCTAATAATTGCCAAAGGATCTGACGCGGCTACGTGTTAAACTTTTACTCAGTTACCGAGAGTTTCTCAAGTGCAATACTATATACATAAATCTTTCCTTCCGTAGATGAAGTGCGGTTGGTTCATCCTCTCGATTGAGGTGTTTTCAAGGATCATGAAAGGTTTGAACGCAGGTTGTAATCGTCAAGATACAAATGATGTTTAAGATGAAATCAATTGGCAAACTTGAAGAATTGTTTAGTTTCATATGTTATAATCAATATTTTAATTTATTTTAATTGTCCACTGTTGGTAGTCCTTAGTTGATCAGTCCACAGTTAGCTAGGAACAGTTAGCTAGAATTTTGTTAGCGTGGATTCTTAATAACATTTCTCATAGTTAATTTGTTTGTTTCTAACAAATTTTATTCCATAAAATGTTTTCTTCATTATGCCACTTGTTGGATTCTGATAGGTCAAAATCCAAATATGAAATTTAAATGGAAATAGTTATTCTGTGGTGAACGGATTCATTTATCTGTGGATGTAAGTAGGATAGGAAATGACTGTTGAATCAGATTTAAAGAATGTACAATGTAACTTATTAATGTGAAATCTTAAATATTCCTCGGATATTACCTACCCGTTAAAATATTTTCATCATTAACAATTTGTACGAAAGAATTTTTAATTATAATTTTTATGAAAATATACTTACATATATATTTTCTTCAGATATAATCATGGATTTAATGAGTTAATATGATATTAAACTCATTTGATTTACCGTTAGAACTAGAATGGATAATCTCTAAAACTTTAGAGATTACTTAATCGCCATGTCGAACGGGGATAAAATAGATAGAACGATACGTCGAATGATGATTATGCTCGTGGTACAGAATGTGATATTGAGGCATGGATTGTTGATGGTACTGGTGTTGTTACCGATGGTACTGTTGGTGCCGGTGATGTTGCTGAAGCTGGTACGTTTTGCACCATATTCTCCAAATTGATTACTCGATCGCGAAGTTCGTTGACTTTTTGTATTACTCCGGGATAATTGTCGGTCGGAACGAGCAGATGAATAAGGTTTCCAATTGTGGATAAAATATAATCATGTCGAGCTACTCTGGAAATGAGGGTGAAGATGATGTTTCGGATTGATTCACCGATAAGTGTTTCGGGTTATTCGTCAAGAGGTGAATTTGGTTGATGGAAAAGATCGCTTTCTTCGTGTCTCCATTGATTAAGTCGACTACGAACCCATCTCTAATTCATCTAAAATAAATGATGGCTAATTGGTTGACTCATTCCGGTTACACTGCTTTCAGAGCTTGAGTGGAAATCTGTAGTGACCCGAACTTTTCCATGTTTAAATATATTAATTGAGATTGATATTTACATGATTAAATGTTTCCAACATGTTAAGCAATCAAACTTGTTAAGACTTGATTAATTAAAATATGTTTCATATAGACAATTGACCACCCAAGTTGACCGGTGATTCACGAACGTTAAAACTTGTAAAAACTATATGATGACATATATATGGATATATATATAGTTAACATGATACTATGATAAGTAAACATATCATTAAGTATATTAACAATGAACTACATATGTAAAAACAAGACTACTAACTTAATGATTTTTAAACGAGACATGTATGTAACGATTATCGTTGTAAAGACATTTAATGTATACATATCATATTAAGAGATATTCATACATGATAATATCATGATAATATAATAATTTAAAATCTCATTTGATATTATAAACATTAGGTTAACAACATTTAACAAAATCGTTAACCTAAAGGTTTCAAAACAACACTTACATGTAACGACTAACGATGACTTAACGACTCGGTTAAAATGTATATACATGTAGTGTTTTAATATGTATTTATACACTTTTGAAAGACTTCAATACACTTATCAAAATACTTCTACTTAACAAAAATGCTTACAATTACATCCTCGTTCAGTTTCATCAACAATTCTACTCGTATGCACCCGTATTCGTACTCGTACAATACACAGCTTTTAGATGTATGTACTATTGGTATATACACTCCAATGATCAGCTCTTAGCAGCCCATGTGAGTCACCTAACACATGTGGGAACCATCATTTGGCAACTAGCATGAAATATCTCATAAAATTACAAAAATATGAGTAATCATTCATGACTTATTTACATGAAAACAAAATTACATATCCTTTATATCTAATCCATACACCAACGACCAAAAACACCTACAAACACTTTCATTCTTCAATTTTCTTCATCTAATTGATCTCTCTCAAGTTCTATCTTCAAGTTCTAAGTGTTCTTCATAAATTCCAAAAGTTCTAGTTTCATAAAATCAAGAATACTTTCAAGTTTGCTAGCTCACTTCCAATCTTGTAAGGTGATCATCCAACCTCAAGAAATCTTTGTTTCTTACAGTAGGTTATCATTCTAATACAAGGTAATAATTATATTCAAACTTTGGTTCAATTTCTATAACTATAACAATCTTATTTCAAGTGATGATCTTACTTGAACTTGTTTTCGTGTCATGATTCTGCTTCAAGAACTTCGAGCCATCCAAGGATCCATTGAAGCTAGATCCATTTTTCTCTTTTCCAGTAGGTTTATCCAAGGAACTTAAGGTAGTAATGATGTTCATAACATCATTCGGTTCATACATATAAAGCTATCTTATTCGAAAGTTTAAACTTGTAAACACTAGAACATAGTTTAGTTAATTCTAAACTTGTTCGCAAACAAAAGTTAATCCTTCTAACTTGACTTTTAAAATCAACTAAACACATGTTCTATATCTATATGATATGCTAACTTAATGATTTAAAACCTGGAAACACGAAAAACACCGTAAAACCGGATTTACGATGTCGTAGTAACACCGCGGGCTGTTTTGGGTTAGTTAATTAAAAACTATGATAAACTTTGATTTAAAAGTTGTTATTCTGAGAAAATGATTTTTATTATGAACATGAAACTATATCCAAAAATTATGGTTAAACTCAAAGTGGAAGTATGTTTTCTAAAATGGTCATCTAGACGTCGTTCTTTCGACTGAAATGACTACCTTTACAAAAACGACTTGTAACTTATTTTTCCGACTATAAACCTATACTTTTTCTGTTTATATTCATAAAATAGAGTTCAATATGAAACCATAGCAATTTTATTCACTCAAAACGGATTTAAAATGAAGAAGTTATGGGTAAAACAAGATTGGATATTTTTTCTCATTTTAGCTACGTGAAAATTGGTAACAAATCTATTCCAACCATAAATTAATCAACTTGTATTGTATATTATGTAATCTTGAGATACCATAGACACGTATACAATGTTTCGACCTATCATGTCGACACATCTATATATATTTCGGAACAACCATAGACACTCTATATGTGAATGTTGGAGTTAGCTATACAGGGTTGAGGTTGATTCCAAAATATATATAGTTTGAGTTGTGATCAATACTGAGATACGTATACACTGGGTCGTGGATTGATTCAAGATAATATTTATCGATTTATTTCTGTACATCTAACTGTGGACAACTAGTTGTAGGTTACTAACGAGGACAGCTGACTTAATAAACTTAAAACATCAAAATATATTAAAAGTGTTGTAAATATATTTTGAACATACTTTGATATATATGTATATATTGTTATAGGTTCGTGAATCAACCCGTGGCCAAGTCTTACTTCCCGACGAAGTAAAAATCTGTGAAAGTGAGTTATAGTCCCACTTTTAAAATCTAATATTTTTGGGATGAGAATACATGCAGGTTTTATAAATGATTTACAAAATAGACACAAGTACGTGAAACTACATTCTATGGTTGAATTATCGAAATCAAATATGCCCCTTTTTATTAAGTCTGGTAATCTAAGAATTAGGGAACAGACACCCTAATTGACGCGAATCCTAAAGATAGATCTATTGGGCCTAACAAACCCCATCCAAAGTACCGGATGCTTTAGTACTTCGAAATTTATATCATATCCGAAGGGTGTCCCGGAATGATGGGGATATTCTTATATATGCATCTTGTTAATGTCGGTTACCAGGTGTTCACCATATGAATGACTTTTATCTCTATGTATGGGATGTGTATTGAAATATAAAATCTTGTGGTCTATTATTATGATTTGATATATATAGGTTAAACCTATAACTCACCAACATTTTTGTTGACGTTTTAAGCATGTTTATTCTCAGGTGATTATTAAGAGCTTCCGCTGTCGCATACTTAAATAAGGACGAGATTTGGAGTCCATGCTTGTATGATATTGTGTAAAAACTGCATTCAAGAAACTTATTTTGTTGTAACATATTTGTATTGTAAACCATTATGTAATGGTCGTGTGTAAACAGGATATTTTAGATTATCATTATTTGATAATCTACGCAAAGCTTTTTAAACCTTTATTGATGAAATAAAGGTTATGGTTTGTTTTAAAATGAATGCAGTCTTTGAAAAACGTCGCATATAGAGGTCAAAACCTCGCAACGAACTCAATTAATATGGAACGTTTTTAATCAATAAGAACGGGACATTTCAGTTGGTATCCGAGCGTTGGTCTTAGAGAACCAGAATTTTGCATTAGTGTGTCTTATCGAGTTTGTTAGGATGCATTAGTGAGTCTGGACTTCGACCGTGTTTACTTGAAAAATGATTGCTTAACAAATTTTGTTGGAAACTATATATTTTTAACATGTGAATATTATGTGATATATTAATCTCTTAACGCGTTTGATATTATGTGATAGATGTCTACCTCTAGAACAAGTCCCATTGACTCACCTAATAATAATGAAGAGTCAAATTTAAATTGGAATGATTCGTGGACTGATTCACAAGTTCCCGAAGAGGAACCGGAAGAAGAGTTGGAACCAGAAGAAGAATCGGAACCGGAAGAAGAATCGGAACCGAATGAAGAAATAGAATCGGTGGGGGAAATAATAAAACGGTTAAGTAAAAGAAAATCCTCAACCAACCGACCAAGGTTAATTATGGCCAATGGTGTTTCCGCCAAGGAAGCAAAATATTGGGAGGATTACCAATTCTCCGATGAATCGGATTCCGACGAGAATTCCGATGATGTTATAGAAATTACCCCAACTGAATTTAAAAAGGCAAAAGAAAATAATAAGGGAAAGGGCATAAAAATAGAGAAATCTAATTCCAACCCCGATGAACTTTATATGTATCGTCAACCCCCGAAGTCCTTAAGTTGTAACAATGACCCGGGAACCTCTAAACCACCAGGTTTTTCTAAACCAATGTGGATAACGACGGCTCGTATTAGGGGAACATCATATATCCCTAGAAACTTGGCAAAACGAACCAAAACCGAAGAAGAAGAAATAAGCGAGTCGGAATAAGATAGCTGTATTCGTGTGGTGTAATATATGTAATATAGTGTGCTTATACTTTATGATATATGTAAAAATTGCTTGTATTAATAAGTATTTTTTTTTATGAATCTAACTCTTGTCTATTTTACAGTATAAAAACACAAAATGGATAGACAACCCAATATTTTAAGAGACCTACCCGGAGACATGATTGATGAAATCTTGTCTAGAGTCGGTCAGAATTCTTTGGCACAACTATTTAAGGCGAGATCAGTTTGTAAGACATTCGAAGAACGTTCCAAGAATGCCTTGGTTTATAAAAGGCTTTCGTTCGAAAGATGGGGGATATCACATTGGGAAATCCATAAGTTACGATGTGTTTACTTTGACGCATATATTGCGGGGAACCCAAATGCTATTTTACGCAATGGGTTAAGAAATTATTTTGACTCAATATATCCGAATATTGGACTTCGTGATTTAGAAAAAGCGGCTAACATGCAACATAAAGAAGCATGTTATGCTTACGGATTAGTAATGTTCGCTTCTTACCAAAGTGAGAACAAGAACATCGGCCTACAACTATTAAACAAAACGTTCCCACAAGTGACGGAGTCGGTAATTGGGGTAAGAAATGAGGTTTTTAGATTGTTACGGGACTGTTGGACATTACGTAACCCTCGTCCCTTTGACGACGTTACAACACGCTGTCTTATCAACGGCCATAACGGTTATGTTCCACAAGACCAAGGATGGGAAGTAATCCTAGTAAAAGCAGAATGCATGACTTGTTTCTGGACGTATGAATTACGTGTCTTTATTGCCTTTGCTGAATGACTTGTGTACTAGCTAGAATTATCTTCACAACCATCTTGTATCAAATTTATTGTGTGCTATATTTCATGCTATATGTAAAATAAGCGGTATTGTAAGTTTGTAAAATATTGTGTAAAAGTTTGAACGCGAAATATTATTATAATCAGTTTTTCATATAGAATTGTAGTAGTTGAATTGTATATTAGCTACTAAGTATGAACTTAACGGGTAGGTACTACCCGAATTTAAACTTATAAAACGCTAATATGAAGAAAAAGCTTTTATAAATGAGTTCATATTATGCTACGAAATACTATTAACTACTCTTAATATTCTGTATGATTAACTTGTTCCATTTGACTATTTTGAAGGAAATGGCACCGAATACTCGACACACCGTGAATATGAATGAAGAGGAATTTCGTACTTTTCTAGCTTCAAACATAGCCGCAGTACAGGCTGCGCTACATACCAACAATAACCTTGGATCTCGCAGTACAGGAAATCGTGTAGGATGCACCTACAAAGAATTCACTGCCTGCAAACCTTTGGAATTTGATGGAACCGAAGGACCGATCGGATTGAAACGGTGGACCGAGAAGGTCGAATCGGTGTTTGCCATAAGTAATTGTACTGAAGAGGACAAAGTAAAGTACGCTACGCATACCTTCACAGGTTCTGCGTTAACATGGTGGAATACCTATCTAGAGCAAGTGGGACAAGATGATGCTTACGCACTACCGTGGTCAGCATTCAAGCACTTGATGAACGAGAAGTACCGTCCCAGAACCGAGGTCAATAAGCTCAAGACAGAACTTAGAGGGTTACGAACCCAAGGATTTGATATTACCACGTACGAAAGACGATTCACAGAATTGTGCCTATTGTGTCCGGGAGCGTTCGAAGATGAGGAAGAGAAGATCGACGCGTTTGTGAAAGGATTACCGGAAAGAATCCAAGAAGATATAAGTTCACACGAGCCCGCCTCCATACAACAGGCATGTAGAATGGCTCACAAACTAGTGAACCAGATTGAAGAAAGAATTAAAGAACAGACTGCTGAAGAGGCCAATGTGAAGCAAGTCAAAAGAAAGTGGGAGGAAAACGGTGATAAGAATCACCAATACAACAACAACAGCAATTACAACAATAATCGCAACAATTATCCCAACAATCGCAACATCAATCGCAACTACAACAAACGGCCCAACAACAACAACAACAACAGCAACAACAGCAACTACAACAATCATCCCAACAACAATAATAACCGCAACAACAACAACAATCAGAAGCAGCTATGCCAAAGGTGTGAAAAGTATCACTCGGGGTTCTGCACCAAATTTTGCAACAAGTGTAAAAGAAATGGTCATAGCGCGGCGAAGTGTGAGGTCTACGGACCAGGGGTTAATAGAACGAAAGGAACAAATGGTGTCGGAACGAGTAATGGCGGAGGAAGTAGTGTCAGAGCAAGTTATGCCAATATAGTTTGTTATAAATGTGGAAAACCGGGCCACATTATTAGAAATTGCCCGAACCAGGAGAACACGAATGGACAAGGCCGCGGAAGAGTTTTCAATATTAATGCGGCAGAGGCACAGGAAGACCCGGAGCTTGTTACGGGTACGTTTCTTATTGACAATAAATCTGCTTACGTTTTATTTGATTCGGGTGCGGATAGAAGCTATATGAGTAGAGATTTTTGTGCTAAATTAAGTTGTCCATTGACGCCTTTGGATAGTAAATTTTTACTCGAATTAGCAAATGGTAAATTAATTTCAGCAGATAATATATGTCGGAATCGAGAAATTAAACTGGTTAGTGAAACATTTAAGATTGACTTGATACCAGTAGAGTTAGGGAGTTTTGATGTGATAATCGGTATGGACTGGTTGAAAGAAGTGAAAGCAGAGATCGTTTGTTACAAAAATGCAATTCGCATTATACGAGAAAAAGGAAAACCCTTAATGGTGTACGGAGAAAAGGGCAACACGAAGCTACATCTTATTAGTAATTTGAAGGCACTAAAACTAATAAGAAAAGGTTGCTATGCTGTTCTAGCACACGTCGAGAAAGTACAAACTGAAGAAAAGAGCATCAATGATGTTCCCGTCGCAAAAGAATTTCCCGATGTATTTCCGAAAGAATTACCGGGATTACCCCCACATCGATCCGTTGAATTTCAAATAGATCTTGTACCAGGAGCTGCACCAATAGCTCGTGCTCCTTACAGACTCGCACCCAGCGAGATGAAAGAACTGCAAAGCCAATTACAAGAACTTTTAGAGCGTGGTTTCATTCGACCAAGCACATCACCGTGGGGAGCTCCTGTTTTGTTTGTCAAGAAGAAAGATGGTACATTCAGGTTATGTATCGACTACCGAGAGTTGAACAAACTTACCATCAAGAACCGCTACCCACTACCGCGAATCGATGACTTATTTGATCAACTACAAGGCTCGTCTGTTTATTCAAAGATTGACTTACGTTTCGGGTATCATCAAATGCGGGTGAAAGAAGATGATATTCCAAAGACTGCTTTCAGAACACGTTACGGTCATTACGAGTTTATGGTCATGCCGTTTGGTTTAACTAATGCACCAGCTGTGTTCATGGACCTTATGAACCGAGTGTGTGGACCATACCTTGACAAGTTTGTCATTGTTTTCATTGATGACATACTTATTTACTCAAAGAATGACCAAGAACACGGTGAACATTTGAGAAAGGTGTTAGAAGTATTGAGGAAGGAAGAATTGTACGCTAAGTTTTCAAAGTGTGCATTTTGGTTGGAAGAAGTTCAATTCCTCGGTCACATAGTGAAAAAGGAAGGTATTAAGGTGGATCCGGCAAAGATAGAAACTGTTGAAAAGTGGGAAACCCCGAAAACTCCGAAACACATACGCCAGTTTTTAGGACTAGCTGGTTACTACAGAAGGTTCATCCAAGACTTTTCCAGAATAGTAAAACCCTTGACTGCATTAACACATAAAGGGAAGAAATTTGAATGGAATGATGAACAAGAGAAAGCGTTTCAGTTATTGAAGAAAAAGCTAACTACGGCACCTATATTGTCATTGCCTGAAGGGAATGATGATTTTGTGATTTATTGTGACGCATCAAAGCAAGGTCTCGGTTGTGTATTAATGCAACGAACGAAGGTGATTGCTTATGCGTCTAGACAATTGAAGATTCACGAACAAAATTATACGACGCATGATTTGGAACTAGGCGCGGTTGTTTTTGCATTAAAGACTTGGAGGCACTATTTATATGGGGTCAAAAGTATTATATATACCGACCACAAAAGTCTTCAACACATATTTAATCAGAAACAACTGAATATGAGGCAGCGTAGGTGGATTGAATTGTTGAATGATTACGACTTTGAGATTCGTTACCACCCGGGGAAGGCAAATGTGGTAGCCGATGCCTTGAGCAGGAAGGACAGAGAACCCATTCGAGTAAAATCTATGAATATAATGATTCATAATAACCTTACTACTCAAATAAAGGAGGCGCAACAAGGAGTTTTAAAAGAGGGAAATTTAAAGGATGAAATACCCAAAGGATCGGAGAAGCATCTTAATATTCGGGAAGACGGAACCCGGTATAGGGCTGAAAGGATTTGGGTACCAAAATTTGGAGATATGAGAGAAATGGTACTTAGAGAAGCTCATAAAACCAGATACTCAATACATCCTGGAACGGGGAAGATGTACAAGGATCTCAAGAAACATTTTTGGTGGCCGGGTATGAAAGCCGATGTTGCTAAATATGTAGGAGAATGTTTGACGTGTTCTAAGGTCAAAGCTGAGCATCAGAAACCATCAGGTCTACTTCAACAACCCGAAATCCCGGAATGGAAATGGGAAAACATTACCATGGATTTCATCACTAAATTGCCAAGGACTGCAAGTGGTTTTGATACTATTTGGGTAATAGTTGATCGTCTTACCAAATCAGCACACTTCCTGCCAATAAAAGAAGATGACAAGATGGAGAAGTTAGCACGACTGTATTTGAAGGAAGTCGTCTCCAGACATGGAATACCAATCTCTATTATCTCTGATAGGGATGGCAGATTTATTTCAAGATTCTGGCAGATATTACAGCAAGCATTAGGAACTCGTCTAGACATGAGTACTGCCTATCATCCACAAACTGATGGGTAGAGCGAAAGGACGATACAAACGCTTGAAGATATGCTACGAGCATGTGTTATTGATTTCGGAAACAGTTGGGATCGACATCTACCGTTAGCAGAATTTTCCTACAACAACAGCTACCATTCAAGCATTGAGATGGCGCCGTTTAAAGCACTTTATGGTAGAAAGTGCAGGTCTCCGATTTGTTGGAGTGAAGTGGGGGATAGACAGATTACGGGTCTGGAGATTATACAAGAAACTACCGAGAAGATCATCCAAATTCAACAACGGTTGAAAACCGCCCAAAGTCGACAAAAGAGCTACGCTGACATTAAAAGAAAAGATATAGAATTTGAAATTAGAGAGATGGTCATGCTTAAAGTTGCACCTTGGAAAGGCGTTGTTCGATTTGGTAAACGAGGGAAATTAAATCCAAGGTATATTGGACCATTCAAGATTATTGATCGTGTCGGACCAGTAGCTTACCGACTTGAGTTACCTCAACAACTCGCGGCTGTACATAACACTTTTCACGTCTCGAATTTGAAGAAATGTTTTGCTAAAGAAGATCTCACTATTCCGTTAGATGAAATCCAAATCAACGAAAAACTCCAATTCATCGAAGAACCCGTCGAAATAATGGATCGTGAGGTTAAAAGACTTGAGCAAAACAAGATACCAATTGTTAAGGTTCGATGGAATACTCGTAGAGGACCCGAGTTCACCTGGGAGCGTGAAGATCAGATGAAGAAGAAATACCCGCATCTATTTCCAGAAGATTCGTCAACACCTTCAACAGCTTAAAATTTCGGGACGAAATTTATTTAACGGGTAGGTACTGTAGTGACCCGAACTTTTCCATGTTTAAATATATTAATTGAGATTGATATTTACATGATTAAATGTTTTCAACATGTTAAGCAATCAAACTTGTTAAGACTTGATTAATTAAAATATGTTTCATATAGACAATTGACCACCCAAGTTGACCGGTGATTCACGAACGTTAAAACTTGTAAAAACTATATGATGACATATATATGGATATATATATAGTTAACATGATACTATGATAATTAAACATATCATTAAGTATATTAACAATGAACTACATATGTAAAAACAAGACTACTAACTTAATGATTTTTAAACGAGACATGTATGTAACGATTATCGTTGTAAAGACATTTAATGTATACATATCATATTAAGAGATATTCATACATGATAATATCATGATAATATAATAATTTAAAATCTCATTTGATATTATAAACATTGGGTTAACAACATTTAACAAAATCGTTAACCTAAAGGTTTCAAAACAACACTTACATGTAGCGACTAACGATGACTTAACGACTCAGTTAAAATGTATATACATGTAGTGTTTTAATATGTATTTATACACTTTTGAAAGACTTCAATACACTTATCAAAATACTTCTACTTAACAAAAATGCTTACAATTACATCCTCGTTCAGTTTCATCAACAATTCTACTCGTATGCACCCGTATTCGTACTCGTACAATACACAGCTTTTAGATGTATGTACTATTGGTATATACACTCCAATGATCAGCTCTTAGCAGCCCATGTGAGTCACCTAACACATGTGGGAACCATCATTTGGCAACTAGCATGAAATATCTCATAAAATTACAAAAATATGAGTAATCATTCATGACTTATTTACATGAAAACAAAATTACATATCCTTTATATCTAATCCATACACCAACGACCAAAAACACCTACAAACACTTTCATTCTTCAATTTTCTTCATCTACTTGATCTCTCTCAAGTTCTATCTTCAAGTTCTAAGTGTTCTTCATAAATTCCAAAAGTTCTAGTTTCATAAAATCAAGAATACTTTCAAGTTTGCTAGCTCACTTCCAATCTTGTAAGGTGATCATCCAACCTCAAGAAATCTTTGTTTCTTACAGTAGGTTATAATTCTAATACAAGGTAATAATCATATTCAAACTTTGGTTCAATTTCTATAACTATAACAATCTTATTTCAAGTGATGATCTTACTTGAACTTGTTTTCGTGTCATGATTCTGCTTCAAGAACTTCGAGCCATCCAAGGATCCGTTGAAGCTAGATCCATTTTTCCCTTTTCCAGTAGGTTTATCCAAGGAACTTAAGGTAGTAATGATGTTCATAACATCATTCGGTTCATACATATAAAGCTATCTTATTCGAAGGTTTAAACTTGTAATCACTAGAACATAGTTTAGTTAATTCTAAACTTGTTCGCAAACAAAAGTTAATCCTTCTAACTTGACTTTTAAAATCAACTAAACACATGTTCTATATCTATATGATATGCTAACTTAATGATTTAAAACCTGGAAACACGAAAAACACCGTAAAACCGGATTTACGCCGTCGTAGTAACACCGCGGGCTGTTTTGGGTTAGTTAATTAAAAACTATGATAAACTTTGATTTAAAGTTGTTATTCTGAGAAAATGATTTTTATTATGAACATGAAACTATATCCAAAAATTATGGTTAAACTCAAAGTGGAAGTATGTTTTCTAAAATGGTCATCTAGACGTCGTTCTTTCGACTGAAATGACTACCTTTACAAAAATGACTTGTAACTTATTTTTCCGACTATAAACCTATACTTTTTCTGTTTATATTCATAAAATAGAGTTCAATATGAAACCATAGCAATTTGATTCACTCAAAACGGATTTAAAATGAAGAAGTTATGGGTAAAACAAGATTGGATATTTTTTCTCATTTTAGCTACGTGAAAATTGGTAACAAATCTATTCCACCCATAACTTAATCAACTTGTATTGTATATTATGTAATCTTGAGATACCATAGACACGTATAAAATGTTTCGACCTATCATGTCGACACATCTATATATATTTCGGAACAACCATAGACACTCTATATGTGAATGTTGGAGTTAGCTATACAGGGTTGAGGTTGATTCCAAAATATATATAGTTTGAGTTGTGATCAATACTGAGATACGTATACACTGGGTCATGGATTGATTCAAGATAATATTTATCGATTTATTTCTGTACATCTAACTGTGGACAACTAGTTGTAGGTTACTAACGAGGACAGCTGACTTAATAAACTTAAAACATCAAAATATATTAAAAGTGTTGTAAATATATTTTGAACATACTTTGATATATATGTATATATTGTTATAGGTTCGTGAATCAACCAGTGGTCAAGTCTTACTTCCCGACGAAGTAAAAATCTGTGAAAGTGAGTTATAGTCCCACTTTTAAAATCTAATATTTTTGGGATGAGAATACATGCAGGTTTTATAAATGATTTACAAAATAGACACAAGTACGTGAAACTACATTCTATGGTTGAATTATCGAAATCGAATATGCCCCTTTTTATTAAGTCTGGTAATCTAAGAATTAGGGAACAGACACCCTAATTGATGTGAATCCTAAAGATAGATCTATTGGGCCTAACAAACCCCATCCAAAGTACCGGATGCTTTAGTACTTCGAAATTTATATCATATCCGAAGGGTGTCCCGGAATGATGGGGATATTCTTATATATGCATCTTGTTAATGTCGGTTACCAGGTGTTCACCATATGAATGACTTTTATCTCTATGTATGGGATGTGTATTGAAATATGAAATCTTGTGGTCTATTATTATGATTTGATATATATAGGTTAAACCTATAACTCACCAACATTTTTGTTGACGTTTTAAGCATGTTTATTCTCAGGTGATTATTAAGTGCTTCCGCTGTCGCATACTTAAATAAGGACGAGATTTGGAGTCCATGCTTGTATGATATTGTGTAAAAACTGCATTCAAGAAACTTATTTTGTTGTAACATATTTGTATTGTAAACCATTATGTAATGGTCGTGTGTAAACAGGATATTTTAGATTATCATTATTTGATAATCTACGTAAAGCTTTTTAAACCTTTATTGATGAAATAAAGGTTATGGTTTGTTTTAAAATGAATGCAGTCTTTGAAAAACGTCGCATATAGAGGTCAAAACCTCGCAACGAACTCAATTAATATGGAACGTTTTTAATCAATAAGAACGGGACATTTCAAAATCCATGTCAGAATAGCTGTCGGAATGACTATCGGAATAGCTATCGAAATTTGGGGGACTCGA
The DNA here is from genome assembly GCF_046630445.1 of Rutidosis leptorrhynchoides. Lineage (NCBI taxonomy): Eukaryota > Viridiplantae > Streptophyta > Magnoliopsida > Asterales > Asteraceae > Rutidosis > Rutidosis leptorrhynchoides. The sequence goes on along the minus strand of NC_092338.1, from coordinate 134,742,782 downwards.
ACTGGTTGAGGGATTCATCTCGTACAATCAGATGAAGGATTTTTGATAGACAATAGATTATAGGATGTAGATTAGTACCCTACAATACATAATTTACTTATGCATATATAATACTAAAATCTCATAAGTTACGGAGGAATCTACAGAAGTTGTCAGGAAAAATCTACAGTAACAGATATGCTAAGATATGAATTAGCAGATACGCTAAGATACGAATTTTGTCTATACACTATTCATGCAATCATTGCAATAAGATGTGTCTAGACTAAGAATGATAAGCAGGTAATTTTCTAAGGATGATAAACGGATGATTTCCGACAAAAATGATAAGCAAAACTTTTAACATGCAGACACGGTCAAAGTCCAGACTCACTATTGTATCCTAACGATTTATCAGTTAGACACACTAATGTAGACCTGGTTCGCTAAGACCATCGCTCTGATACCAACTGAAAGGACCCATCCTAATCCATCCGGATGAAGTCCGTATCGATTATAAACGATTCACAATAGTTGATTACATCGCGAGGTACTTGACCTCTATATGATACATTTTACAAACATTGCATTCGTTTTTGAAAAGACAATATTTCATTACCTCGAAAGTTGACGGCATGCATACCATTTCATAATATATCTAACTATAATTGACTTAATAATAATCTTGATGAACTCAATGACTCGAATGCAACGTCTTTTGAAATATGTCATGAATGACTTCAAGTAATATCTCTAAAATGAACAAATGCACAGCGGAAGATTTCTTTTGTACCTGAGAATAAACATGCTTTAAAGTGTCAACCAAAAGGTTGGTGAGTTCATTAGTTTAACATAAATAATCATTTCATAATTTTAATAGACCACAAGATTTCATATTTCTATTTCTCATAAACATACGTCCCATGTATAGAGACAAAAATCATTCATATGGATTGAACACCTGGTACCCGACATTCACAATATGCATATAAGAATATCCCCATCATTCCGGGATCTTCCTTCGGACATGATATAAATTTAGAAGTACTAAAGCATCCGGTACTTTGGATGGGGCTTGTTGGGCCCGATAGATCTATCTTTAGAGTTCGCGTCAATTAGGGTGTCTGTTCCCTAATTCTTAGATTACCAGACTTAATAAAAAGGGGCATATTCAGTTCGATCATTCAACCATAGAACGTAATTTCAATTACTTGTGTCTATTAAAACAGTTATAAAAACAGCGCATGTATTCTCAGTCCCAAAAATATATATTGCAAAAGCATTTAAAAAAAAGGGATTAATGAAACTCACGCATATAAATATTGTAAAACAGTTAATAAAGCATTTGCATGTATTCTCAGCCCAAAAATGTAAAGAGTAAAAGGGGATCAATGAAACTCACAGTACTGTATTTTGTACTAAAAATACATATGACTATATTGAACAACTGAACAACGCAGGGTTGACCTCGGATTCACGAACTTATATCATTTGTATATTTATTAATACACATAATCATAAGCGAACAATTATTTATATTAATACTAGTGATAATTTCTATATTACTAACTTATATATTTTATTATATATTCATTTTGTGTATTCTAAATAAAATATTTATATATTTAAGTTATGGTTATTATATTTATTTTTATATACATAATCTTTTGTTTACAAAATAATAATTATAGTAATACTAGAGTAATATTAAAAAATGATAATAATTATAATACTTAATACTATTAATTAAGATAATAATGATTATGATTTCATTAGTGATAAAAATAATGATACTAAAATGATAATTTTAGCAAAAATGATACTTTTAATCTTAATATTAGTATTTAATAAAATTTTAAGTTTAATAATAATGATAATAATAAAAATAATACTTTTTGATGATAATACATAATAATAATAATAATAATAATAATAATAATAATAATAATAATAATAATACTTAATAATAAAATCACGCGTTTTATTTTAGGGTTTCTCAAAACAGATTGAACCAGATCGAGATAGTGGAAGCAATTCGCAGAGAGAAAAATCATCACCAAATCAATCCATCAACAATTATCATCGTCATTATCGATCTCCTTCATCATCGCTTCTCGATTATAACAGGAACAGAAGAAAGATACTGTATTCCTTCGGTGGTGTTTGAGGTTGAATACGAATAAGAAACAGAACAAATTCGAGCTTGTAGATTCCGGCCATCAAACTTAATCCATAGTAGGTAATTGATTCATTATTATTCTTTTAATTTCTTCATCCCTTTAATAACTTATTCTGTATTTTAATTATTTATTTAATTCCTCTGAATCGAACATGAACATTAAATATGGGGAGATTTTATATAATATTGATGATGAATCGGAATGTTTTAAAACGGTGGTGATGGTGATTGACTGGAAGGTTTGATTGAACAAAAACCCTAATTGCAAACGTATAACAACAACATGGGAATTGCAGGTATGATGATGGTCATTTGCAGGGTCCTGATTGAATCACGATGGTTTCACATAGCCCCCTTCATATGCAACAGGTATGATCCTTATTAATTCATCTGGAAATATAGTCTAATTATTATCAGTTAAAGTCTTCATAATTTTTAGAGTTTACTAATTGTTTTTACTAAAAGGTTATGAGATTAGTTTGTAACTATCTCATATTGTTTGGTTTGTGGTTTCATTAAAATGAGGATATGAAAATTGGGTTGCCATGGAAAAGAACATGGGCAGGTTGTTTGAGAGTAGTTGCAAGTTGGTTGGGTTTTGTCACGGCAATCCTTGGATCATGAGTGAAGGTATTATATCAAATATTTATATTTCTTTATTCTATGTAGTTTAAGCAAAGTCTTATATGTCTATTAACCATATTCTTACTCTTTCATGTTTGTATAATTGTATTTTATCATGCGTTTTAATAGGAATCAAAAGTTTGATATGAGTGGTTTTTTGTTAACTAAACCCAATTGTGTCTGCAAAATAGAATAACAAAAGTGATAGGATTTCAGTTTTGATCTTACCAGAATTGCAGCAGCAACATTTGAAGATAATGGTGTTGGTGTTTCAAGGGGACTCCGGGTCTGGGTTGAAGATTGATACAGAAGCAGAAAGCTAAAGCCGTAGCATATAATGCAGATAGGTTAGTGGTGCCGGGTTTGTTTGTGCAGGTGAAACAGAAATAAATGAGCTGAATAGAATAGAAAAGTTTAGCAGCTGTAGATGTGGTTGATGGTGGTTATGCTGGTTCGACAGTGATCATGGGTGGTGAATGTTAGATGGCCTTCGTGATGGAGTTGGGGTGATGAAGGTGATTGATTCCCATGGTGTTAATCGATTGTGCTGGTACTTGGCAGAAAAACAGAAAAAGGTTAGCGGAGGTTGTGTTGGTGTTTGATGGTGGTTTCACGAAAGAACAAGAAACAAGAAAAGACGACTGTGGTTTGCTTGTGGGATGTTTAAATCAGCTGTAGTAGAAACATGTTATTATAATAGTTGGGTTAGATGTTTGAGTTGGTTTTCGAGCATAAACATAACTATACAGCGGTTAATACTCGGTTAGCTTTAAGGGGTGTTCAATGATGAAGTTGTGGTGGTCTCGAACGATAGCAAGTAGTAGCAGTTCTATGGTGAGTGACGGTTTGATGGTGTAAGGTGGTGGTGGTTCCTTTGTTCAACCATTATTAAAATTGAGAGAGAGATAAATGATAGAAAGAGATAGAATATATGTATGTGTACATGTCGACCAAAAATAAAACTAGTGAAATGTTTTGTGTGAAAGGATAAGAGGGAATAATATATAAAGGTAGACATAATGTAGATGCATGTATCAAGTTCAGTGGGTTGTTATGCATGTGGGGTGAAGTCTAGTAGCAAGAAAACAAAGGAAACAAGAAAACTAAAGATTTTTATAGGATACATGTATGTATCGTGACTGAAATCAGAAAGCAACCGTAATTAGTGGGGTTTTTTTTTTTTTTATATAAGCTATTTGTTATTGTTATTTGTTTGGATAGTAGAAAGGTGGTCAAATTATAAGTTGGTCAAATTAGTTAGTGGAGTAAATGGGATTAAGTAACAATTTATTAGGATTAGTAGGCTAGTGGAGTTTAATATGATAACATCAAGCTGTCAAATAAAACGTGTTATAGAAAATATTTAGTAGCCTTGAATTTGTCCTTAAATACTCATGTAAATCCTAAAAGATATTATTTAGTTTAAATTCATCTTATGGACGTGAAAAAGAAAAGAAAAACAAATGGAAGGGGTAGAGCCCCACATCATAAGAATTGACATATTCCAAAACAAGAACAATCAACAAACTTAGTGATTATGAATTTCAATGTGCTAAAGTTAAAAGTCTTCAAGTTACTAGTAGTCGAAGGAGAAATTAATTCTTCCTTGAACGCAATTGTCATATAATGCCAGTTAGCTAATTATTATGGAAAGAAAACCAAATCACCTCTATTAGCTTATAGTGTTCTTTAACCGGGAACGGACCCTAGAGGTATAATCTTATCAAGTGTTCCTAATTAATTATATTAATTAAACAGACATACAACCGAACAAAATAAATTTAAAACTTATAAATTATCACATATAGATATGTTTCATTAATATATGCTATTATGTAGATAGATAGATATATATTTATATATATTAATACAACCAAGTTTAAAGTATAACATTTTTCATTTACTACGTTTACAGGTTGTTATATATATACGCACACACATATCTACATACAAAATGTTGTTCGTGAATTTGTCGAGAACAGTCGAAGGTCAATTGAATATATGAAATAATGCAAACTTTTTGAGACTCAACCTTATAGACTTTGCTTATCGTGTCGGAATCATATAAAGATTAAGTTTAAATTTGGTCGGAAATTTCCGGGTCGTCACACAATTTAGGTCAAGTCGTAGTGTATCACAATCCTAATGCTCGAGACTAAATATGCAAAAGTCAACAAAAGTCATATTGACCAAAATGTCTTCCAAAATTTATACATGATAATTGTATAGTTTAAATATAGTCGTTTTATATATTTAAATTTTTTTAACATATTTTATTAAAGTAAATAATATAGTTCTTTTATTAATAAATAAAATTTTATATTAAAATTTATATAATAAAAATATACTTTTATATATCTTAAGTAATAAAATTTATAAAGTTCATTTAATATTATAAAAATAATATGATAGGTATTATTAATGTAATTATATTATACGTAGTAAAATATCTTTGTATCACATATTTATCTGATAAAATAATATTGATAATAATAATAATAATAAGTAAAAGTTGTATTATTTTGTAATAATTATTATTATTCTACTAATAAAAATAACAATAATTATATTTTCTAAAAATGATAAAATGATACTTTTTATTAATAATAGTACTAAAATGATAATAATAATGATGTTTCATATTAACAATGATATAATAATTTTAGTAAAAATGATAGTTTTAATATTAATAATACTTTTAATAATAATAATAGTAAAATAATGAAAACGATATTTTTCCTTTAGATCAATATCTTACAATATCTTAATTTCATCATGATATTCATACTCATTATTTCCTAATCGCTTCATTTAATAGCTTTTAGTCGTCTTTTATATCGCGTTCATATTAATAATAATAACAATAATCATAATAATTAGATGTTACTAATATTAGTTTTAATTATAATAATACTAATAATAATAATATTAATGATAATACTAATAACTATTTGAATGATAATAATAAAAATAATAATAATAATCTTAACGATAATAACGATAATAATAATAATAAAAATAACATTAATATCTTTTATTAATAACGACAATGATAATAATAATAATAGTAATAATAATAATAATAATAATAATAATAATAATAATAATAATAATAATAATAATAATAATAATAAGAATATAACGACGATAATAACGACGATAATAATAATCATTTTTACAAAAATTTAATTGACTATAACTTCTAAACCGTTCATCGAAACCATTCGATATCTAAATGAAAAGTTCTCAATTTTTCGATAGCTTTCCAACGACATGCATATCATATACCTTATCTTAATAGCATATGTATTTAATTCAAGATTCGACATAACCTATCTAACGATAATAACTAACGTAAAAGCATGCATAATCCTATATACTCGAGCACTAGTCAGGGATAAACTAATAATATATAAAAGTTAAGTTATGAGTGCTCACGTATCAATATTGAGATTCAATATTGTAGGAAAAGTACGTAGATGCAACGGGGATGATAAATACTAGTTTGACTCACGAGCAATACTCCCGAACCATACCCATAACCTCTAATATCTATAACCCATAATTTCCTTAGCTCTATCCCGCTCGGAAAACAATTTCGAAATCACTCGGACAGCACTCCGTCGTAATATTTTATGTATACTAATAATATCTTGAAATAATACGGAGTAAATATATATATATATATATATATATATATATATATATATATATATATATATATATATATATATATATATATATATATATATATATATATATATATATATATATATATATATATAAATCGATTGAGAGAGTTTAGAGAAAAATATTTTCAAGTTTCTATGAAATAATGAAACCTATTGAATTCTATTTGTAATAGATTTTTGAATTATTAAAGTGAATTATTAAAGTATGAATTATTAAAGTAAATTATTAAAGTATGAATTATTAAAGTGAATTATTAAAGTATGAATTATTAAAGTATGAATTATTAAAGTGAATTATTAAAGTTAAAGTAAAGTAAAAATAAAATAAAGGTAAAGTTTAAGTATAGTAAAAGTATAAAACTATGTACGTATAATACGCATTTAAATATATATAATATTAATTTAAATCGTTATATATATTTAATAAAATAAAATATAAATATCGTTATCTTTATCATTCTGGTTAAGTAATGAGTTGTCAAAAGTGGTTCTAGATATTTATAAAAGTTATATACGTTTCAATAATAAAGTTCTTTTTTAAACTGAAAACGTTTTTGTACATTTGAAACTAAATCAAATAAATATGATAATTTTGTTTTGCAAAACTAAATATATTTAAGAATCATTTTGTTTAAAGGTTAAAATAATGGAAATCGTTATATCATAAAACGTTTTAGAAAAGTAGAATCATATATATTCATAATAGGTTTCAAGTTTTTAAATTACAGTCTGTTGGTTAAGCATGAGATAAAGTCCAAAGGTTAAATAAACGTATGATATAATCTTAATGAAAAATGTCGAGTTACTTAACTTGTCGATATCCAACATCTAAGTTATTTACACTTCACGTTCTTACTTATAAATCACTTTACCATTTTCCGAATGTTGTCAAAAAGAATAGATTTCTTAAATCACAGTGGACCTCATAACATGGACCCGTAATCATATCACAATGTACCTGATAAATCAATCATTTGATATTATCTTCTAATTTCATCGATAAACATATTGAAACAAATACGTTCGTGTAAAGTATTATACGTTTAATACTTTATTAATATTCTCAAGTTATAATATATATATATATATATATATATATATATATATATATATATATATATATATATATATATATATATATATATACATATATACATATATATACATATCTATTTATATATAACGGTTCGTGAATCGTCAGAATTTGGTCGAGGTTATAATGAATGTATGAACACAGTTTAAAATTCTTGAGATTTAACTTAACAAACTTTGCTTATCGTGTCGGAATAATATAAAGATAAAGTTTAAATTTGGTTGGAATTTTCCGGGTTGTCACACTATCCCCTTCACATCAATGAATTCTATGAGAATTTTCAACTCTCACACAATAATGAGAAAATCTCATTTTCTCTTTATGGAAGAAGTTATTCATTAACGCTTAAAGAATTTAGAAATATTATGGATGTTCCGAGTGAAGGTCGAACATTCTTTCTAGAACCAAATTCGTTCAATGAATTTCCTAAATGGGTAAAGAAAGACAATGTATTAGATATGATGTGCAACGGAACTCTTAGACCCAAATACATCAAAAAGGATGGATTCCTTTGTCAACATCTTGCATCGACATATGATCTTTGGCAATAGATCATCACTACAAATGTGTACGGAAAGGGGGAACTACTGGATAGACTGGATGCAAATGAAGTATATATATATATATATATATATATATATATATATATATATATATATATATATATATATATATATATATATATATATATATATATATATATATATATATATAT